>NC_082640.1:99473369-99784523 GCF_028023285.1 Balaenoptera ricei | reverse complement strand
TATTCTTTTTGTTGCAATGGTAAATGGGAGTGTTTCCATAATTTCTCTTTCAGATTTTTCATCATTAGTGTATAGGAATGCAAGAGATTTCTGTGCATTAATTTTGTATCCTGCAACTTTACCATATTCATTAATTAGCTCTAGCAGTTTTCTGGTGGCAGTTTTAGGATTCTCTATGTATAGTATCATGTCATCCGCAAACAGTGACAGTTTTACTTCTTCTTTTCCAATTTGTATTCCTTTTATTTCTTTTTCTTCTCTGATTGCCGTGGCTAGGACTTCCAAAACTATGTTGAATAATAGTGGTGAGAGTGGACATCCTTGTCTCGTTCCTGATCTTAGAGGAAATGCTTTCAGTTTTTCACCATTGAGAATGATGTTTGCCGTGGGTTTGTCATATATGGCCTTTATTATGTTGAGGTAGGTTCCCTCTATGCCCACTTTCTGGAGAGTTTTTATCAGAAATGGGTGTTGAATTTTGTCAAAAGCTTTTTCTGCATCTATTGAGATGATCATATGGTTTTTATTCTTCAATTTGTTAATATGGTGTATCACATTGATTGATTTGCGTATATTGAAGAATCCTTGCATCCCTGGGATAAATCCCACTTGATCGTGGTGTATGATCCTTTTAATGTGTTGTTGGATTCTCTTTGCTAGTATTTTGTTGAGGATTTTTGCATCTATATTCATCAGTGATATTGGTCTGTAATTTTCTTTTTTTGTAGTGTCTTTGTCTGGTTTTGGTATCAGGGTGATGGTGGCCTCATAGAATGAGTTTGGGAGTGTTCCTTCCTCTGCAATTTTTTGGAAGAGTTTGAGAAGGATGGGTGTTAGCTCTTCTCTAAATGTTTGATAGAATTCACCTGTGAAGCCGTCTGGTCCTGGACTTTTGTTTGTTGGAAGATTTTTAATCACAGTTTCAATTTCATTACTTGTGATTGGTCTGTTCATATTTTCTATTTCTTCCTGGTTCAGTCTTGGAAGGTTATACCTTTCTAAGAATTTGTCCATTTCTTCCAGGTTGTCCATTTTATTGGCATAAAGTTGCTTGTAGTAGTCTCTTAGGATGCTTTGTATTTCTGCAGTGTCTGTTGTAACTTCTCCTTTTTCATTTCTGATTTTATTGATTTGAGTCCTCTCCCTCTTTTTCTTGATGAGTCTGGCTAATGGCTTATCAATTTTGTTTATCTTCTCAAAGAACCAACTTTTAGTTTTATTGATCTTTGCTATTGTTTTCTTTGTTTCTATTTCATTTATTTCTGCTCTGATCTTTATGATTTCTTTCCTTCTGCTAACTTTGGGTTTTGTTTGTTCTTCTTTCTCTAGTTTCTTTAAGTGTAAGGTTAGATTGTTTACTTGAGCTTTTTCTTGTTTCTTTAGGTAGGCTTGTATAGCTATAAACTTCCCTCTTAGAACTGCTTTTGCTGCATCCCATAGGTTTTGGGTCGTTGTGTTTTCATTGTCATTTGTCTCTAGGTATTTTTTGATTTCCTCTTTGATTTCTTCAGTGATCTCTTGGTTATTTAGTAACGTATTGTTTAGCCTCCATGTGTTTGTCCTTTTTACGTTTTTTTCCCTGTAATTCATTTCTAATCTCATAGCATTGTGGTCAGAAAAGATGCTTGATATGATTTCAATTTTCTTAAATTTACTGAGGCTTGATTTGTGACCCAAGATGTGATCTATCTTGGAGAATGTTCCGTGCGCACTTGAGAAGAACGTGTAATCTGCTGTTTTTGGATGGAATGTCCGATATATATCAATTAAATCTATCTGGTCTATTGTGTCATTTAAAGCTTCTGTTTCCTTATTTATTTTCATTTTGGATGATCTGTCCATTGGTGTAAGTGAGGTGTTAAAGTCCCCCACTATTATTGTGTTACTGTCGATTTCCTCTTTTATAGCTGTTAGCAGTTGCCTTATGTATTGAGGTGCTCCTATGTTGGGTGCATATATATTTATAATTGTTATATCTTCTTCTTGGATTGATCCCTGGATCATTATGTAGTGTCCTTCCTTGTCTCTTGTAACATTCTTTATTTTAAAGTCTATTTTATCTGATATGAGTATAGCTACTCCAGCTTTCTTTTGATTTCCATTTGCATGGAATATCTTTTTCCATCCCCTCACTTTCAGTCTGTATGTGTCCCTAGGTCTAAAGTGGGTCTCTTGTAGACAGCATATATATGGGTCTTGTTTTTGTATCCATTCAGCCAGTCTATGTCTTTTGGTTGGGGCATTTAATCCATTCACGTTTAAGGTAATAATCGATATGTATGTTCCTATGACCATTTTCTTAATTGTTTTGGGTTTGTTTTTGTAGGTCCTTTTCTTCTCTTGTGTTTCCCACTTAGAGAAGTTCCTTTAGCATTTGTTGTAGAGCTGGTTTGGTGGTGCTGAATTCTCTTAGCTTTTGCTTGTCTGTAAAGCTTTTGATTTCTCCATCAAATCTAAATGAGATCCTTGCCGGGTAGAGTAATCTTGGTTGTAGGTTCTTCCCTTTCATCACTTTAAGTATATCCTGCCACTCCCTTCTGGCTTGCAGAGTTTCTGCTGAGAAATCAGCTGTTAACCTTATGGGAGTTCCCTTGTATGTTATTTGTCGTTTTTCCCTTGCTGCTTTCAATAATTTTTCTTTGTCTTTAATTTTTGCCACTTTGATTACTATGTGTCTCGGCGTGTTTCTCCTTGGGTTTATCCTGTATGGGACTCTCTGCGCTTCCTGGACCTGGGTGGCTATTTCCTTTCCCATGTTAGGGAAGTTTTCGACTATAATCTCTTCAAATATTTTCTCTGGTCCTTTCTCTCTCTCTTCTCCTTCTGGGACCCCTATAATGCGAATGTTGTTGCGTTTAATGTTGTCCCAGAGGTCTCTTAGGCTGTCTTCATTTCTTTTCATTCTTTTTTCTTTATTCTGTTCTGCAGCAGTGAATTCCATCATTCTGTCTTCCAGGTCACTTATCCGTTCTTCTGCCTCAGTTATTCTGCTATTGATTCCTTCTAGTGTAGTTTTCATTTCAGTTATTGTATTGGTCATCTCTGTTTGTTTGTTCTTTAATTCTTCTAGGTCTTTGTTAATCATTTCTTGCATCTTCTCAATCTTTGCCTCCATTCTTATTCCGAGGTCCTGGATCATCTTCACTATCATTATTCTGAATTCTTTTTCTGGAAGGTTGCCTATCTCCACTTCATTTAGTTGTTTTTCTGGGGTTTTATCTTGTTCCTTCATCTGGGACATAGCCCTCTGCCTTTTCATCTTCTCTATCTTTCTGTAACTGTGGTTTTTGGTCTCCTCTCTTGTTCTTGCTCTGTGTTTCTTTGTGTTGGTTTCTTCCTCAGGTACACCACTTCACATGCTGACAAAGTGGGGCAGGGTCAGGCTTACCTCTGGTCTTTAGAGCCCACAGTCCCTCTTTTCTAACTGTTAAAATGGCAAAAATCTGGGGAAAGATGTGATGATCCAAGCTGAGTTTGTGACTTTTGTTGAACCAGTCTTGGGGGAGAGGATTGGGTCAGCCCTGTGGGAGCCACTTGGACTAAGAATGGGGGTGGTGGTGGTGATTCTCCAATGAGATGCTGGGGTTAAAAACCTCTTTTTACTACAAGAATAAGAAGGTGGACACATCCTATCTTCTTCTCCATTGTCAACATTAGTCTACTTACTCACTCAGTCTCTGGCCGGCTGCTGGGGTCTTCAGGTGGGTAAGTTGGGTTCCCCCGTTGGAGGAGCTTAGACCCTAAGGGAGCCTGCGTTCTCAGGAATGGTCCTTTTGCACCCTCTCAAAGCATCCTCCCGACTAGGAAGGGGGACTGCAGCTCCCCCAGGATGCCTGCTGACACCAGGGATTCCTTCCAGGACCTGCCAACAAGAGCCCTTTCAGCTTCCCAGGGTCTCTCAGTAGGCTCTGTGACAGAGCCAGTGAAGTCCTGGCCCGTGGAGAGGGCGTGGGGAAGAGGAGAGCGCGCCTGGCTGGGTCCCGGAGCTGGGCTGTGGGCACCGCCTGCTGGAGAACTGGAGCGCCTGCGGATCTTCTTTTACAAACGGGGCCCAGTAAACGCTAGGTTTGAAGTAACGCCAAGCTGTGCGTGTTTACCACCTGCACCTGATTAACTGGCAGCCAGGTGAGCGCTGAGTAAAGGAGCCAGAACTCCGCGTCTCTGGGAGCTTCTGCCCGTCTGTCCAGCCACCTTCCCCACCACCTCACGCGGCACAAGGACCACAGGGACGGCGCCGCGTTCCCTTTCCTTACCAGTTCCTGAGAGGTGAGTCGGCTCAGCCATAATCACAATCATAATCAAAACAATATTAATTGGTATAATTTTGAGTACTTTGAGGCAGACACTTGGCTAGGGGCTTTGCACCCAGTTTCATACTTAATCTTCGTGATCACCATACGGGAGGGCATTTTACTTGTGTTTTGTGAAGGACTGAGACTTAAATTAGGGAAGTAACTTGCCCAGCGCACGTGGCTAGGAAGCGACAAGGTCAGGCCAGAGCCACAAGAGGGCGCACCTCCTTTTTCAATACTGTCCTATGAGTCTTCCTTTTCCTTGGGGAAAACCCACAATTTTTTTTTTTTTTTAATTTATTTTGGCTGTGTTGGGTCTTCGTTTCTGTGCGAGGGCTTTCTCTAGTTGCGGCAAGCGGGGACCACTCTTCATCGCGGTGCGCGGGCCTCTCACTGTCGCGGCCTCTCCCGTTGCGGAGCACAGGCTCCAGACGCGCAGGCTCAGTAGGTGTGGCTCACGGGCCTAGTCGCTCCGCGGCATGTGGGATCTTCCCGGACTGGGGCATGAACCCGTGTCCCCTGCATTGGTAGGCGGATTCTCAACCACTGCGCCACCCGGGAAGCCCCCACAATGTATTTTGACAAATGTTAAGAACCCACATAAACACAGTATGTATGTATGTATGTATATATGTATGTATGTATGTATGTGTTTATTTATTGGAGGAAATGGACAGCATTGGGAATATGGGCTGTAGGTAGGATGAACACGTTTCTGGAACTGGAAATTAGACTACATCTGCTGTGACAGGAGGCAGAATTTTTGAATTTAGGAGTCTTGTACAATCTGGGATGTTAGTCATCGGTACCGTATGGCAGGAAACTGTAAAGCCACGAGAGGCCTTGGTGAGTTATGGCTGGCAATCCGCACCGTGTGCATATGCATGCAAGCTGCACACTTACCTAGAGCGTCCTCGCAGGCTAGTGCTGGGTTCTCCCTTGCCCTGGTAACACCTAGGATTAAAGTCTGGGGTAGCTGCTTTCCTCTGTCTGAGGTAACCTAAAGGCACCAGTCTTCCTCTTTTTCTATTTCCCTCTCCCAATTTTCGTTGCTCCCAACTCTTGATCTGATTGAGGGGTGTCTAAATTACGTATTTGTTACAGAGGAGAATATTGCTATTGGCCATTTCTGATTGCCTCATTTCAACAGGCCATTTCTGATTGTAAGTAACCACCTCTAGTTTCTAATTATCAATCGATTTAAAGTGATAGTTTTTAAACCTTCATTAAGGAAGTTTGTATCCACTGATTCCCCCCACACCAGACTTTAGGCTTCTGGAGGGCAAAGATCTATCTATTTTATGCAATGAAGCCTTACTATGTACTGTGTTGAGTCTTGATGCTGGGCAACTGCATATCTGTGGTTCCCAAACCTGGTGGTACAGACAATCAACTTTTTTTTTTTTTTCTTTTTAAAGCCTTTGCCTGGGGATTCAGTCTAGATCACTTTGGGCTGAAGCCTGGCAATCTGTGTTACATGAACAGGTGGTGCCCATCCCTGTGGTATCTACCTCTGCTGCACCAATATCTCCCCCAGCTCTTATTATGGCTTCATGGGGCAGGGTGGGGTGGAGGTTCCCTATGACGCTGGGAGAAGAGCTTGGGTCTGTTGGCAGGGGTTGAAATGGACTGCTGTCACACTACTGCCTCACTCAAGAGTGGCCTTAAGGACTGTGATGAGGGAGATAATCCCAATAGGCAGAGCTGTGAGTGGTACCCTTGTTTGTCCATTTCGTATGGAAGGAGAGGTGGCCTGAGGTAGTTTCCATGGACTCCTGGGCAGTGATGAATAATTTGGTTAGGTGTCTGGAAGGAGCAGGAGTGGAAGATCCAAGACCGGGAGTCTGGGGAAGAAGCGTGTGATTGAACTGTGGGAGTGGGCAGATCTTTATGTTGACCATCAATACCCATCAGAGGGGTCACTCAACAACCAGGTAGTCAAGATGACTCGTCTGATGGATGTCTGTCAACCTGTGCTCTCGGCAGTCCCTGTGCTTGCACAATGGGCCCATGGATGGAGGAGCTACAGCAGCAGAGATAGAGGCTCTGCATGGGCTTCCTCTGCCCAAAGCTGGTCCAGTTATTGTCACTTCTGAATACCTGATGTGTTAACGGCAGAGATAAAAGATGAACTCTTGATATGGTACCATTTCTCAAGAAGTCCAGCCATACATTTGTCACCAAGTTGATGCCCTCAGGCCTTTATCACCCTATATGGGACAGTGATTCATCCTTTTTGGAACTGATCCCACCAGATATTCATTGGCCTTTCCTGCACCTCTGCTAATATCATCCCAGTGTTCACAGAGTGCTTGTTTACTGTCATGGGAGCCTACCTAACAGCTTTTCAGACCAGAAACCTCATTTTACAGTGAAGGAGGTGTGGTAATGGGCATATGAGCATAGAATCCTCTAGGCTTACCATATCCCACATCACCTGGGAGTGAAATAGAAGGTTGGGCTGGCCTATGGGGCCTTTTACCCCTCAGCTGGAATCAGCTGGCCATAGACATCCTTGAGCTAGGGCCTTCCTTCCAGGGCATGCAGGGACTCTGCGTGCTGGTGTTTCCATAGAGGAGGCCAGAGGTCAGGTGAGTAGGAGTGCAGGTCTGGGAGGGTGTGATCAGGGGGAGACTGGATGTCTAGGAGCAGGGGTAATGGGGGAGCATAATGGGGACGGAAGAGGGTGGCAAACCACCAAACAAAATCCAGAAACTGGTCTCTGGATCCCCTTTCTGGTGATTCTGACCAGTGAATCTGAGGGAGGACTTAGGAATCTATACTTTTAAAAGGCTCTTGAGTAAGTTGGGTGCTCTTCCAGGTTTGGGAACCATATGGGGGTGGAAAAAGGACGGAACATGGAACAGAAAGAGGCAAGTTTGGGTCCTGGCTTCACCACTTGCCCAAGGTGACCACCCTTTACGGACAGTTACTGGCTTACTGGTTTATAATCTTCTCATTTATAAAGTTGGGCTTATGATATCAAATGGGATAATAGTGTGTGAACCATTATTACATGAGTTAATATACTTAAGGAATTAAGTGGTGTCTTAAGGTAAAGTGGTGTCTGATAAGCACAAGAGCGCTATTAAAGCATTAGCCATTTTAATGTGAATTAATGTTATTGTTAAAAAGTTTGGGGCACAGAAAAGGGTCTGTCTGATGAGGGCCAAAGACATACCTGAATTCTTCCTGCTTGTTAGCTCTTCCAGAACCCAGCCCTGAGGGCCAGAACTACCATGTCTTTCCTCCAATTTTTCGGGGAAATAATTTCAAACTTACAAAAAGGTTGCAAACATAAAATAGTGCAAGTAGCACCTATATACCATTTACTGAGATTCACCATTTGGAACATTTTACTCCGGTTTACTGTATCATTCATGGTCTTTATCTTTCTTCCTCGCTCTCTAAATATATGGAATCTTTGTACATACATATTTATATACATATACATACATTTATATACATGCGCACATATACATATATTTATACATACTATATATATGTGTGTATATACGTTTCTTTTCTGAATAATTTAAGGGTAAGTTACATGCATCATGGTCTTTAACCCTAAATACTATATTACACTAAATACTGAACTACAATATTAGGTGTACTACAATAGGGATAGTCTCTTATGTAACCACAGTACAGTTATCAACCTCACTAATTTACAGTGATACAGTATTTTATCTAATCTACTGTCCATATTCCAATTTTATCAGCTGTCTTTTCTAGCACTTTTCCCCTTCTAGTATAGAATCTAGTCTAGTGTCAGGTATTACATTTAGTTGTCATGTCTCTTTAGCTTTCATTAATCTGGAACATTTCCATAGCTTTTCTTTGTCTTTTGTAACACATCTTTTTCCCAGCTTTACTGAGACATAATTGACATATAATGTGATGTAAGTTTAAGAGGTACAAAGTGTTGATTTGATACACTCATCTATTGCAAAATGATTACCACCATAGTTAGCTAACTCTTGCATCACGTCACATAATTACCATTTCTTTTTTGTGGTGAGAACATTTAAGATCTACTCTGTTAGCAACTTTCAATTATATAATAAAGTGTTATCGACTATAATCACTATGCTGTACATTAGATCCCCAGAACTTATTCATCTTCTAACTGGGAGTTTGTACCCTTTGACCAACATCTCTTCTTTCCCCCCACCGCCCATCCCCTGGTAACCACCATTCTACTCTCCGTTTCTGTGAGTTTGGCTTTTTAAGTTTCCTCATGTAAGTGATATCATACAGTCCGTGACTTAATTTTCTTGATTTCTCTGTTTGTGTTCCTTCTGGTCTCTCGATGCATTCTTCCAACCTCAGCTCAAGAACTAAAGGCCGAGAGCAAGTGTGCTGTGTTGGAGAAGGGTGCGTGGGGAGGGAGAACATGGGCGAAGGTGCAGAGGTGGAAACCAGGGAGACGGGCAGCTGTGTTTGGAGGGTCTTCGAGCCTGTTCTCAGGAATGTAAGGTCCATAGTGAGTGCACAATTATAACCTTTTCCTCTGGGTCCTGAGAAGTGCCTCTGCGGTCCAGGGAATGTTAAGCTTGTGGTTGTGTATGTGTGTGCGTGCAAGTTATGAGTACAATCTTGCTTCTCTCCTTGAAAAAGTAAATCATCATTGAAAATATTATTTATTTAGCCCCAATTTGAGGCCTCTGAACTGCCATTTCTTCATAATAGAAATGTAATAATAATATAAAAAAATGGCAACAATAATGATAATTGCCCCCCCCCCCCAGTACTATGAGGATAAAATGAGATAATGTTCTCCAAAGTGCTTTGTAATCCAAAAAGAGCTATTATTATACTGCATGTTGCTAAATACCAGTTATTATCACTGCCGTTTTCATGGGGGCTTTCCCCTTGTATGTTAAAGAGAGTTTATGTGATGTCAGTCTTCATTTCAGACAGTGTGTAGACACAGCCTTAACATTTCCTCCTAATTTCTTGGGGGAGACAACTAACTTGAAGTGAGGATCTACCATGTTCCAGGTGCTTTACATATATCGCCTTGTTGTAACTAAAAACAAAACCTTCTTATATAGAATCATGATTTTTCCTCTTTTTTTCCCCTGAACAACTTAATAAGAGCAAGCTGTGGATATGACGCCTCAACACCTCTAAATACTACAGTGGCTCTTCCCCCTCCAAACAGCACTTTCCTAAATAACCACCATATAATCCTCCAAATAAAAAAAAAAAATCAACATTGATACATTTACACCCAAGTTTTTCCAACTATCCCAACAATGCCATTTTTGCTGTTCTGGTCTGGGATCCAGTCCAGAATCAGATTGCATTTACTTATCATGTCTCTTAGTCTCCTTCAGTCTGGAATAATTCCTCAGTATTTCGCTGTCTTGCGTGACCTAGAAAGATTTACAGAACACTGACCTTTCATTTTGGAGGCTGGCCTTCAACCTGGGTCTGTCTGATGTGTTCTCATGGCCACTGAGGCCACGCATTCTTGGCAGTAATTCCACAGACATGACGGTCTGCTCTGCTTGGTGCATCACGTTAGCAGGTACCTGATGAGAACTCTTTCCATCACTGGTGATATTCACCTTGACCAACTTTCAAATGTCTTCTGTCAGATTTCTCCACCATAAAGCCACCATTTCCCCCCATTGTGATTAGTAAGTGTTTTTGTGGGGAGATATTTTGAAATTACACCAATATCCTATTTCTCATCAAACCTCTACTCACAGTCTTTGCAATAACTGATGACACCCTCCATAATGGTTGCCAAGTGGTGATTGTCTATTTTCATCATTCCTGCTGCATTTATTTGTTGGCATTTTACTGTGAGGAAGAGCTTTCCCTTTCCCTCCTTTCCTTCCTTCCTCCCTTCCATCCATCCATCCATCCAGCTTTGAGGTCTCATGGGTTCTCATTTTATTTAATGGGCTGTAAACCCCATTATTATCATTTGCTCTAAAGTTCACATTTCCCAAGTTTGGCTGGTGGGAACCCCTTCAAGCTGACTCCTGAGCTCTTTTGACATGTCTTCATTAACCTTTGAGCACTTCCTTACTTTTTTTGAAGGTCAAATCGGTTTCTCCCCCCTACCCACCCCAGTTTTATTGAGAAATAATTGACATACATCACTATATAAGTTTAAGGTGTACAGCATGATGGTTTGATATTTATATTGTGAAATGGTCTCCACGACAGGTTCATCTAACATCCATCTTCTCATATAGATACAATAGAAAGAAAAAAGAAAAAGGGAAAAAATTTTCTCCTTGTGATGAGAATTGTTAGGATTTACTCTCAACAACTTTCCTATACAGCAGCAGTGTTAGCCATAGTCATCATGCTGCACTTCCCCGGTACCTATTTATCTTATACGGGCAAACCTCAGAGATATTGCGGGTTGGGTTACAGACCACCATAATAAAGTGAGTATCGCAAGTCATATGAATTTTTTGGTTCCCCATTGCATATAAAAGCTTTATTTATACTATACTGTAGTCTGTTCAGTGTGCAATAGCGTTGTGTCTAAAAAATAGTGCACATACCTTAGTTAAAAAATATTGTATTGCTGAAAAATGCTAAACACCATCCGAGCCTTCAGTGAGTTGTAATCTTTTTGCTGGTGGGGGTCCTGCCTCGGTGTTGATGGCTGCTGACTGATCAGGCTGGTGGTTGCTGAAGGCTGGGGGGCTATGGCGGTTTCTTAGCATAAGACAACGATGAAGTTTGTTGCATCAATTGACTCTTCCTTTCGGAAACAATTTCTCTTTAGCATGCAATGCTCTTTGATATTTGATAGCATTTTACCCACAGTAGAGCGTCATTCAAAACTGGAGTCAATTTTCTCAAACCCTGCCGCTGCTTTATCACCTAAGTTTATGTAATATTCTAAATCCCTTGTCATTTCAACAATTTTCACGGGATCTTCACCAGGAGTAGAATCCATCTCCGGAAACCACTTTCTTTTCTCATCCATAAGAAATAACTCCTCATCCATTCAAATTTTATCATGAGATTGCAGCAACTCAGTCACATCTTCAGACTCTACTTTCAAATCTAGTTCTCTTGCTGTTTCCACCACATCTGCAGTTACTTCCTCCACTGAAATCTTGAACCCCTCAAAGTCATTCATGAAGTTTAGAATCAACTTCCTCCAAACTCCTGTTAATGTTGATATTTTGACCTCTTCCCATGAAACACGAATGTTTGTAATGGCATCTAGAATGGTGAATCCTTTCCAGAAAGTTTTTGATTTAGTTTACCCAGATCCATCAAAGGAATCACTATCTATGGTAGCTATAGCTTTACAAAATGTATTTCTTAAATAATAAGACTTGAAAGTCAACATTACTCCTTGATCCATGGGCTGCATAATGGATGTTGTGTTAGCAGGCATGAAAACAACATTAAAGCACATTGTACATGTCTGTCAGAGCTCTTAGGTGACCAGGTGCATTGTCAATAAGCAGTAATATTTTGAAAGGAATCTCTTTTTCTGAGCAGTAGGTCTCAGCAGTGGGCCTAAAATATTCATTAAGCCATGTTGTAAACAGATGTGCTTTCACCCAGGCTTTGTTCCATTTATAGAGCACAGGCAGAGTAGATATAGCATAATTCTTCAGGGCCCTAGCATTTTCAGCATGGTAAATGAGCATTGGCTTCAGCTTAAAGTCACCAGCTGCATTAACCCTTAGCAAGAGAGTCAGCCTGGTCTTTGAATCTTTGAAACCAGGCATTGACTTCTCCTCTCTAGCTATGAAAGTCCCAGATGGCATTTTCTTCAGGTATAAGGCTGTTTTGTCTACATTGAAAATCTGTTGTTTAGTGTAGCCACCTTCATTAATTATCTTAGCTAAATCTTCTGGATAACTTGCTGCAGCTTCTACGTCAGCCTTTGCTGCCTCACCTTGCACTTGGATGTTACAGAGACGGCTTCTTACCTTAAACCTCATGAACCAACCTCTACTGGCTTCAAACCTTTTTTCTGCAGCTTCTTCACCTTTCTCAGTCTTTGTAAAATTGAAGTGAGTTAGGCCCTTGCTCTAAATTAGGCTTTGGCTTAAGTGAATGTTGTGGCTGGTTTGATCTTCTATCCAGACCACTAAAACTTTCTCCACATCAGCAGTGAGGCAGTTTTACTTTCTTATCGTTCGTGTGTTCACTGGAGTACTGCTTTTAATTTTCTTCAAGAAAATTTTGCCTTCACAACTTGGCTAACTGTTTGGTGCAAGAGGCCTAGCTTCTGGCACATCTTGGCTTTTGACATGCCTTCCTCACCAAGCTTAATTATTTGTTTGATTTAAAGTGAGAGATTTAAAGTGAGAGATGTACAACTCTTCCTTTCACTTTAACACTTAGAGGCCATTGTAGGGTTATTAATTAGCCTAATCACAATATTGCTGTGTCTCAGGCAATAGGGATGCTGGAGGAGATGGAGAAAGAAGGGGGAATGGCTGGTTGATGGAGCAGTCAGAACACGCACAACATTTATCAGTTAAGTTTGCTGTCTTATATGGGTGTGGTTCATGGTGCCTGAAAACAATTAGGATAGTCACATCCAAGGTCACTGATCACAGATCACTATAACAAATATAATAATAATGAAAAAGCTTGAAATATTGTGATAATTACCAAAATGTGACACTGAGACATGACATGAGCAAATGCTATTGGAAAAATGGCAACAATAGATTTGTTTGACTGCAGGGTTGCCACAAATCTTCAATTTGTAAAATATGTAGTATCTGTGAAGTGCAATAAAGTGAAGGGCAACAAAAAGAGGTATGCCTGTAGCTGGAAGTTTTCACCTTTTGACTGTCTTCCTCCAATTCCCTCTCCCCCCACCCTCTGCCTCTAGCAAAACCGCAAATCTGATCTCTTTTTCTATGAGGTTTTTTTCTTTTAAAGATTCTACATATAGGTGAGATCATATAATATTTGTCTTTCTCTCTGACTTAGCCTAGTACCTTCAAGGTCCATCCATACTGTTGCAAATGGTAGGATTTCCTTGTTGTTGTTGTTTTTTTAATGGCTGAATAATATTTCATTGAAATATACAAGTGTCGATGGACACTTAGGTTGTTTCCATGTCTTGGCTATTGTAAATGACGCTGCTATGAACATGGTGGGGGCAGATATCTTTTTGAAGTAACTGTTTTCATTTCCTTTGGATATATTCCCATAAGTGGACCTGCTGGGTCATATGGTAGTTCTATTTTTACTTTTTTGAGGAACCTCTGTACTGTTTTCCATAGTGGCCACACCAGTTTACATTCACACCAACAGTGTGCTAGGATTCCCATTTCTCCACATCCAGGTCAGCATTTGTTATGTCCTGCCTTTTTGATGATGGCCATTCCAGCAGGCATGAGGTGTTATCCCACTGTGGGTTTTTTTTTGTTTTTTTTTTTTTTTAATAAGAGGCTCTTTTCTTTTTTTTTTTTTCCTTAAATTTATTTGTTTATTTATTTTTGGCTGTGTTGGGTCTTCGTTTCTGTGCGAGGGCTTTCTCTAGTTGTGGCAAGCGGGGGCCACTCTTCATCGCAGTGCGCGGGCCTCTCACTGTCGCGGCCTCTCTTGTTGCGGAGCACAGGCTCCAGACGCGCAGGCTCAGTAGTTGTGGCTCACGGGCCCAGTTGCTCCACGGCATGTGGGCTCTTCCCAGACCAGGGCTCGAACCCGTGTCCCCTGCATTGGCAGGCAGATTCTCAGCCACTGCGCCACCAGGGAAGCCCCCCATTGTGGTTTTAATTTGCATTTCCCTAATGACTAGTGATGTTGAGCATCTTTTCATGTACCTGTTGGCCTTTTGCATATATTCTTTGGAGAAATGTCTATTTGGGTCCTTTGCCCATTTTTTAATTGAGTTATTTGTTCTTTTTTGCTATTGAGTTGTATGAGTTTTTAATATATTTTGGATATTAACCCCTTATTAGATATATGGTTTGCAAATATTTTTTCCCATTGCATAGGTTGTCTTTTCACTTCATTGATGGTTTTTAAAAGCTGTACAGAAGCCTTAGTTTGATGGAGTCCCACTTTATTTTTAATTTTCTTGCTTGTGCTTTAGGTGTCATGTCCAAATAATCATTACCAAGGCCCATATCAAGGAGCTTTATTCCTATGTTTTCTTCTAGGAGTTTCATGGTTTCAGGTCTTACATTGAAGTCTTTAATACATTTGAGTTAATGTTTGTGAGTGCTGTAAGAGATGGGTCCAGCTTTATTCTTTTACATGTGAAATCCAATTATCCCAGCACCATTTATTGAAGAGACTGTTTTTTTTTTTTCATTGAGTATTCTTGGCTTCCTTGTCAAACATTAGCTAACCATACATGCTTGGGTTTATTTCTGGGCTTTTGATTCTATTCTACTTGTCAATTTGTCTGTTTTTATGCCAGTACCATACTGTTTTGATGACTATAGCTTTATAGTATAACTTGAAATCAGAAAGTGTGATGCCTCCTGGTTTGTTCTTCATTCTCAGGATTTCTTTGGCTATTCAGGGTCTTTTGTGGTTCTATATAAATTCAGGAGTGCTTTTTCTACTGTAAAAAATGCCATTGCAATCTTGATAGGGATTGCATTGATTCCTTAATTTCTTACACAACAAGATGTTCCAGACTCATACTTGTACTCTTTTATTTATTTATGTCTTTAAGGCCTTATAGATTCCCATTTTATTCAATGGTTGTAACCCATCACTATCATTATTTATTTTAAAGTAACTGCTCCTTTCAGCTCCAGTTTCTTTCCCCTCAAATTCATCCTATACTTTCACCAGATTAATCTAAAATTTTGGTTTGGCTACTGTCATTATCTTTTGATCAAGCTGGCAGTTTTGAAGAAGCAGGAGAAAATCCAAGCTTCTTACCTGTCATTCAAGACACCCCACACTCTGTCCTTGTCATTTCAGGAATTAGTGGGAAGATGATTGTAGCAACCCTTTTTAGAACTCTCAGCTATGATCACATTCAAATCCATAAGGACTTGTAAGATGAAGACTTCTGCTGGGGTTTTATTTTCTAAATTTCAGAGATGGCAGATATGATTGACTGACTGTTTCACATCAGATATCAATGTCAACTGCTCTTGACAGTTATTTTTGATTGATTTTCCTCCTTGGTGAACTCTTGCAACAGATATCAGAAAAAAAATCATCATGTCAGAATTCAGTGCTGTTAGCCTAAAGCCAGCAAGAAAGCAAATAGACAAGCCTGTAACCAATCAGCCCAACCTCCTCCCTGTTATCGAACTCCTCTATTTTTTCCACCCCCAAATAAACATAATATATGCCAAGTTTGATGTTTGGGTTGGATTCTTTCTGCCCTGTACAGGTTCCTGAAGGGTTCTCCCGGACTGTTTCCGCTATTCACTCCAACGCCGCCTTTGAAGAGTGCTGTGATGAATTGCACCAGTAGTGCTGTAGGTGGCGCTGTGTACCAGTGCATGGTGGTCAGCGTATCTCCAAGATTTCCGTTTGGAGAAGGCAAGGCGTCTGGCATCCTTTTAGTTAAACTTGATCTATCTGTTCAGCTAATGTGCAGCAAGTCTGAGAAACAGATTAGCCAATTTCTGACCCTAAACGGAAGGTCAGCTATTCTGTAGCATTCTGTAGCATGCTCAAATGTAGCATTCACCGTAGGCTGGATCATATCCTGGGCTGAGTTTTGGAATTATGCCCACAGGCTGTGAAAATGACCCTGAGGTGTTTCTTCCAAGCCTTTGCCTGGGCAGTCTTTTCTGGGTTTTGTACTTGGAAGCAGAGACTACATTGAAGTCACATTCTAAGCCCGTGAGGGTGGGGGTATTGGGTTGACCGTAACTCATTGGCTTTCTTTTAAGCAGCAAGGCTGCTTGGTGTTTTAGCTGACATAGCTCAATTTCTAAATCCAATATTGCCCTTTAAAGTGGGAACGACTTGAGTGAGGCCTTTGTTGCTCCCACCCCACATCCAGGTCTTCGGAGCTCTTTTTTGTTAAAAAACCTCCCTGACCGTTCAGGAGCGTCAGTCTCACGTCACAGCGTCGTGGAGGCTGTGATCGTGTACTGCACAGCACCTAATAGCAGGGTGCTAAGTGTATCATTTGTCAGCTGAGCTGCAGGATCGCAAATTCCTTAATTAAACGTGGAGGCTTCGGGTTTTATAAAATGAACCCGTGTCCTATTTTTACAGAATTTGAATCTGTAGAATTGAGAGAATTGAAAAGCGCCTTAGAACCGTGTTCTGGATGACCTGCTACAATTCTAATTTCCTAAACACATTTACTCAAGGCATGTCTAACTCCTTGTCTCTTATAGTTTCCTGTGTTGAAGGGAATGAGATGACAGTTCCCATCACATTTCTATAATGAAGTTATTATAGTCGAATTTGATTATTTTTATTTTCCCCTGTTTATTGTTTTCAGATGACTTCCCTTTTCACTTGTGACCAGTAGATGGCTCTATGGCTTTCCTTGATCTGACACATTAGTTTGGTGCCACTTAATGTCTGCAGTTCATTCACTTTTGCCCTGGCTGGTGGGGAAATCTTGAGCTGTTTCATTCAGTCCCACAGGTGAGGAGAATGGTGGATGGAGGTTCTCCCCACCTCCCACCACCCCCATTACCATCTCTACCTTTGGTGTCTGTATCTTTGAGAGCTGCAAGTGTGTGTGTGTGTGTGTGTGTGTGTGTGTGTGTGTGTGTGTGTAGGGGGTAGTCCCCTGGAGCAGTCAGGTGATGGAGCAGTCAGATACTGACCAAGTCTGGGGCACACGGGCAGCAGTCCTTCTGGATGGTTGGTGGGCAGTGTGCAGGCTACTGCTGATAAAAGAACCTCTCCAGAAGTCAGAGGGCACGTTGACTAGCATGGCTCCTCAGGTCTGGGGGTATAGAGTGCTTACTCTCATGGAATGGAGTCTGGGCCATCTGTGAGCATGAACTCAGCTTCCATTTGTCTTCCTGGCGCTGGGGGTTGTTGCTTGAATGCAGGGGGAGTGAGGCGCGTACCTCTGGATGCTGCCTGTGCTTCTGTCCACACAGTTTCTCCAAGTGAGGACCCTTTGTTGAATCCCTCATTGCTTCCCTTTCATCACCCTTCCCTCCTCCTTCCCCATCACTCACCCTAGGGGTGGGGAAGACTCTTTGTGCCCAATCATATATTTTCTAAATCTTTTTGTGTTACCTTTGTGAGGTAGAGATTGCTAGTGCTCACCCACATCTGGTTCTCCTTTTCTTCTTGGGCACATGTGAAGATGAAGCTTTCCAGTCTCTCTTGCAGTCAGGTGGGCCATGTGACTTGCTCTGGCCAATAAAATGTGAATGGAGGTGGCATTTTCTGATTCCAGGTGGTTGTGGATGGAATTGTGTCCCCTCCCTCCCCTCCAACCTTCCCAAATTCATGCGTTGAAGCCCAACCCCCAATGTGACTATATTTGGAGAGAGGGCCTTTAAAGAGATAATTAAGGTTAGATGAGGTCAAAAGTGTGGGGCCCTAATCCAACATGTGTCCTTATAAGAGGAGGAAGTAACACCAGGGATGTGTGCACAGAAGAAAGGCCGTGTGAGAACATAGAAGGCAACTATTGGCAAGCCTAGGAGAGAGACCTCAGGAGAAACCAAACCTGCTGACACCTTGGTTTTGGACTTCTATTCTCCAGAACTGTGAGAAATCAATTTCTGTTGTTTGAGCCACCCAGTCTGTGGTATTTTGTTATGGTGGCCTGAGCAGAATAAATATACAGGGTGAGGAATTTAAAATTGAGTGTGAGCTCTCCTTTCTCTTTCTTCCTCTGCTATACTTACCTTCAAGGCCATGTGTTCCAAATGATGTTTCTAAAAGATGGAGGAGGAAGGCTCAACCCAGATAAGTTTTCTTGTGTCAAGCCGCTGATATTTCTGGTTCAATTTTTGCTGTAGGATAGCCCGATGTTAATCAGGCAGACTAATTCAAGCTGGACCTTGCCTTTTGAAAACAAAAGCTACGCATCTGACCTTTTGGTTCTTCAGTTCCATGGGATGAACCCTCCTTGAGGCAGTGGACGCCTCACGTCTGGATGTATTAGTGAGGCTGGCTCACAGGGTAACTGGGAATATGGAGGTTAACAGAATTGGTTAATACATCAAAATATTATACTGCTGCAATTACATAGGGCCCAAGGGACCTAAAAGGTTTCCTGTTGGTGTTCAAGCCGTGCCCTCTTGGTCTCAGAGATTCGCTAAGATGTTTGAGGTGGGGGTCAAGGGCAAGGGGGCCTTTGGCTTTTCTCTCTTTAATCAGAGCAACTCGTTCTTATATCTGTTTGGGTTCTGTGTGAGATTTAATTTAAATGAAGAGTTCTGTTGCTAAAGAAAATTTTAAAATCACTGTGATAGTTCCATGGTCAAAGAAATACAGGTTTTATGAGTATATGAAGTCCTTGCAGTTTGAAGCTTAGTTTGATCTAGCCAGAGCTCTTTATCGATGGGTTCAAGGCCATAGGCCTCAGTTCAGCTCAGTTCCTTGATCCTCTAGGTGACTAGGAAAAAAAATCTCTGACTCGTGGAACTAGACTTGTACAAAGTACAGGATTTACTTATTGTGGGTTTTCATATATTAATTTATGTTTATAAAAGATATTTATGGAAGACATCAATGGAATACAGTGATGCAGCAGTGATACTAAAATCATGGCCTGAAATGGCATATATGCGTTTCACATGCTGCCATTCCCTATCCTGTGCTCACAGCGGACATTGTTAATTGATCACAGAACTCATTTCCACAGAGCCCAGATGTAGCTCTACAATTCTCAGTACAGTGCTCTAGGCAGCCTCTTCCAACTAATTGGTGTTAGCACATGAAATGAGACCTCTTTTTTTTAAAATCATCTTTATGCATAATCAGTAATGATTGGGATTCAATGTTGGGTTTTAGAGCTGTGGTAAAGTTGGTAACTGAGTGGTCAGTACTTCTGGAGGCCCACAATGACCATGCTGACCACACTTTTCAGGCTTAAATTAGAAATGTGTTCCACATCAAAGTCCTAGTGAGGCTGAGTGTTTGAAATGAGAATGTATCAGTGAAGATCCTGACACATTCAGGATCTGGTGACACATGGCATACCCAAAGTGATGAAACTGCAGAGAACTTACTGAAGGGGCTATTGACAGAGGTCAGGGGAACCAAAGAGGGATGGTGAAGCATCCAAGTACTAGCAAAAGTGAGAAGCCATTCTCATCCCTTGGCGTGAGTGGCCAGCAGAAGGGACAGCGTTACAGGATCCCGGGGAGAACTGGGGACCTGGAAGGGGGAATCTGCCTAGGATCCATGTCCTCTATAGGATCTGTAGCCTTAGGCTGAGGGACATAACTGAGGGAGATGAGGCAGGGAGAGGGCTGCGGGGGAAACAGCCTGACCCTTCTTTACTGCTACCACTTGATCTTTTGGTGCCTTCTAATGTCTGAACCCTATTTACTGAACAGCCCCTTCAGTAAATTCTCTGCAGTTTAATGAGGAAGCCAGAGGCTGAGGAGCTCAGGTGGTACAGACCACAGAGGTTAACTGCTGGGATACAGAGAAGGGGGGAGAATGGGCCTGGTGGGTGGGACAAAGAGTAAGCAGCACAGAGAGGTATCTGCACCAGGCCAGGGACTTCATCTGACATGTTCATCGCTGTGTCTCCAATACCTGGAGCAGAGTTGGACACGTAGTAAGTATTCAGTACATGTCTGTTGAATGAGTGAGTAAATATCCTGAGTAACGGGACATACAGCCTTTATAACAAAATGCTCAGAATTTAGGAATTGTCCAGGGGGCCTGAAGAAGTGTCAGATGTGGTCTTTGTCCACAGGGAGGTTTACTTTTAGCATATGGTCAAAACAATACGTTTAGTTTGATTCTACTCACTTGTTAAGATTTGGTTTGAGGATCCAATGAGGTTATATATTTTGCAAAGAACTTTCATTTCCATTTCAGTTGTCTATTGTCATATAACAAATCACCCTAAAACTTAGTGGCTTAAAACAACCCTTTTATTTTGCTCACAGTTCTGTGGGTCAGGAATCTGGGGAGGACTCGGCTGAGTGTCAGCTGGGTGGCTGGCCCTGGATGGATCTGTTTCCCAGATGGCTTCTTCACTCAGATGTCTGGTGCCCTCGGGGCTCTGTGGCCCTCTTTCTCCACATGGTTTCATCCTCCAGGGCCTCTCCACATGTCTTGGAATTCTCACAGTATGTTGGACTCAGGCACTTTTTAATGGTGGTTGACCCCGTAAGGGAGAGAGGCAGAAGCTGCCAGGAAAGTTAAGGGCTATGCCTAGAAGGGCACACTCGCTTCTGCTGAATTTTATTGGATTTATTTTATTGAATTTTATTTATTTAAAGCAATTGCATGGCCAGATCAGATTCAGCGTGGTGGGGACACAGTCTCCACCTCATGATGGGGGAGTAGTAAGTCCACACTGCAGAAGAGCAGGTGGGATGGAAAATATCATTGGTGCCAACTTTGGAAAGTACAGTCTCTTGCAAATTATTCACATAGCCCTTTTTGTTAGATGGCTCCAGTTCTTTCTCAGGGTCCCTCTCTTGATTTTAGCTACAATTTGTTAAGCACCTGGTCATCGAATCCTCACAATCACCCAGGAGGTAGATTCTATCACCTCCGTTTCACTGATGAGGAAGATGAGGTACAGAGAGAACAGTGAATTATCTTGCCTGAGGTCAGTCAAGTAGTAACTCAAATTGGCCTTGTTTCTGAAAGGACTTATGATGCACAGAACACCACAAAATAGAATAAAATAATTAGGCTAGGAAATTGCAGCTGAGAGAAAGGCAGGGTGAGGTGATGGGGAGGTTAGTGCACCCAGGGCCTGCCCTCAGGTCTGGGAACTTGCCTGGGGCTGGTCACATATTTGGCATTAAGATGATGAGGGAAATGGGAGTACTTCATAGGAGAGAGAGAGAGAAAAACCCGTGTCACTGTTCTTATTCCTAACGCTGAGCTCAGGAAAAGGTTCCTCTCATGGGCTCTCAAAAATATAACAAGCCTCACCTTCAGAGGTCCTCATGGGTTTGATTCCATAGGTCTGTTTCTTTTAAAATGCTTCATGTAGGCTGAGGCTTGGGGCAGCCCCAAATCCAAACATAGATTTAAAAAAATATATATGTGGGATAATACGAGATGTTAGGAAGCAATGCCCTTTAGTAAGCTCATTGTGCCCACTGCCCCACCCTGACCCCTCAGAGAATGTTAGCCTGGGAAAGAGTTAATCAAGGGTCTCTCAAGTCCCTTTAAAGGGGCTGGGGATCCAAGGAGGGGGGCATCACGGGGGCAGCTGCAGGGAGAACTCCCTGGGGGAGAAATTTTCCAATCTCTGCCTGAGGGAGGTGGGAGTTTTCTCTCACATACTCCTGCTGGTGATTTTACACCAGGTCATAAAATAGATAAAAATGTAGAAGAAAGAAAGGAGAGAAAACTTAACATAAAATAATAAAAGCAGGGTAGAAGGCTAAGAGAACATTAAAATGAAAGCATTGAGACTTGGTAAGAGAAAGTTGAAAGGAAAAGAGTAGACTAAATATTATGATAGGAGAATAAAAGCCAATACAGATAAGAGGTTAAGACTTAGTAATCATGAGAGATAAATTAAATAAGGTTTAAGATAAAGGAAATAGAATGGAATCATTGAAAGAAAGTGAGAGGAATTAAAAAAATAAAGCGAAAATCAGATTAGAGTTAAAAAAACTAGCAAGCTATGAATAAAATTTAAAAAATTAAAATCAAAAAGTAGTAGTTAGGTAATAAATCAGATTTAAGGTAAAAGATACAGTAACACAAATCAACCTTGTAAAAGGTCAAACACATCAAAGTTAAAGAGATAAAAGATTAAGAGGATAACAGGCTAAAACCTATGGAAAAAAATGTTAAAAAATATAGAAGTAGATGGGTTTGAAGCTTAAGTACAAGATTAAGGAATTAAGAATGCTCCTTTGAGTGCTATAACAAAGAGGATTGAGAGAAAAATATTCTTAAAACAAAATAAAAGAAAGAAGCTTGAACTGAGAAGGAGAGAGAATAAAATAAAGTAAGAGTAAAGGAAAGGACAATTTAAATGAGCACAAATCAGAAAACAAAATTCTCAGCAAGAGTAAAAAAGAAAAAACCTAAAAAGCTATGTAAGAAACCAGAATGTTTCCCTGGTAAACAAAAAACCCAACAACCATAAAAACAACATCTATCTATTACCAATTCCCAAGGTGGGTCTGGGTCTGTACTCTGGAGGATCCCCTGTTGTAGTAGCAGTGGCGTATACAGCGAGATGAAAAAAGCAGGATGGGTATGAGATGCTCTTTACTTTTTGCCTGGAAGCTTGCACTCTCTGCCTTCAACACTTTCTTTTGCAGTAATGACCTTGGCACTTGCTCCGTAACTCAACCAGCTGGGGTCGGGGTGGGACATAAGCAGGGGCCAGTCCAAACTATGCAATCGTCTTGGGCAAAAACCACGTGGGGAAGTAATTTCACAGGTGGTGGAGTGGAGAAAGATGGGGGTGGATGGGAGGAGGAATTAAAAGTAGCTTTACTTAGACATACAGATAGCCACGAGGTGCATGAAAAGGTGCTCAGCATGACTAATCACCAAGGAAATGCATATCGAAACCACAAGGAGATATTACCTCACACCTAGAATGGCTATTGTCAAAAAGATAAGTAATAACAAGTGTTGGCAAGGATGTGGAAAAAAGGGGGTCCTTATGCAGTGTTGGGAATGTAAATTGGTGCAGTCACTATAGAAAACAGTATAGAGGTTCCTCAAAAAATTAAAAATAAAACTACCATACGATTCAGGAATCCCATCTCTTGCTATATATATGAAGGAAATGAAATCACTATTTTGAAAAGATATCTGTACTCCCATGTTAATTGCAGCATTATATATATATGTGTATATATATGTGTATATATATATATATATATATATATACACACACACACACACACAACAGAATATTATTCAGCCATAAAAGAAGGAAATCATACCATTCCTGACAACATGGATGGACATTGAGAGCACTGTGCTAAGTGAAGTAAGTCACAGAGAAAGACAAATACTGCATGATTTCACTTATGTGTGGAATCTAAAAAACCCAAATTCATAGAAACAGAGAACAGATTGGTAGCTGCCAGAGGTGGGTATTCGGGGTTGGGGGAAATGAGTGAAGGTGATCAAAAAGTACAAACTTCCAGTTATAAGGTAAATAAGTTCTAGGGATGTAATGTACAGCATGATGACTACAGTTAATAATACTGTATTGTATATTTGGAAGTTGTTAAGAGAGTAGATCTTTTTTTTTTTTTTTAAATTATTTATTTATTTATTTATTTATTTTTGGCTGTGTTGGGTCTTCGTTTCTGTGCGAGGGCTTTCTCCAGTTGCGGCAAGCGGGGGCCACTCTTCATCGCGGTGCGCGGGCCTCACACTATCGCGGCCTCTCTTGTTGCGGAGCACAGGCTCCAGACGCGCAGGCTCAGTAGTTGTGGCTCACGGGCCCAGTTGCTCCGCGGCATGTGGGATCTTCCCAGACCAGGGCCCGAACCCGTGTCCCCTGCATTGGCAGGCAGATTCTCAACCACTGCACCACCAGGGAAGCCCCAAGAGAGTAGATCTTAAAAATTCTCATCACAAGAAAAAAAATTTTGTAACTATGTGAGGTGATAGATGTTAACTGAACTTATCGTGGTAATCGTTTTTCAATGTATCAAATCATCATGTGGTACACCTAAAACTAACACAATGTTGTCTGTCAATTATATCTCAATAAAACTGGAAATTAAAAAAAAAATGTAGCTCTACTCAGTGAAATTGGAGTTGAGATTATCTTCTGAGAGTGAGAGGGTGGGACCAAGGATGAGGAGAGTGAAAAGGATTGGGTGCAGCTGAGGGGTAGGAAAGAACCCTGCAACTCAACACGTCACCCCTAGTCAGGGCCCAGCTATGGTTGGACAGCCTGACTTTGCCTAATGTTGCCTGACAACATCACACTTCCATGTTGATTCTGTTACCCTGTGGGGTCACAAGGTGTTTGGATAGGCAGGTGGAAGGTCAAGAACAGCCAGATCCTGGGGTATTAGTAGAACCGGAGTTCAGTGGTTGAGATTGGGGTTAGCCAGGCCAGAGGGGACTATTTGACTGGAGAATAGCACTGAATGTTTACATGAGGGCAAAGAACAGGCTCAGTGAGAAAGGGGACTGGGACCCTAGGGGAGAGGTAGCAGTCGGAGCGACCTCTCTGAAAGTCCAGAGGGACTTTCAGAGCAACAGCACTTACTGTGATGTTTTGGAGGTAAGACAGGTCCATGCTCACATAGTGCATGAAGGCGTTTGAAGGGGACAGGGAAGCCCCCTGGGTTTTTAAAGGCCATGAATGATGTTCGCATCTTTGAGGATGTTAGAAGGGGTTACTGGCCACAAGGATGTGAATGAGGTTGGAAAGTTCTTGAGGAAGGCAGGGGAGAGTTCTGAATGTCTGTATACAGTGGTGATGGGAAAGGGGAGAAGGTGGAATAATTGATTCAAGAGGAGATGAGTGGAGTTGGTGAAATGGACTAGGGAAGGAGAAATATGAGCATCCTTCCTTCTGGATCCTTGGATTGGAGTAAGTAGGAGAAGCAATGGTCTTCCTTGGAGATGTGGTGAAGGAGGAAGGTACTTCTCAGTTGTGGAGGTGAGGTGGAAGGGGAGAAAATGTGGGGATGAGAGGCAGATGAACTCAACTAACCTCTCTTCTGAATTAAACATAGTGGGAGAGAAGAGAAGGCTTCATTCAGCCCGGGGAAGGGGAAAGTAGAGGTGGATAGGAGTGAAAGGAGTCTGAAAGGGAACTGTGCACTCTCATTTGAATCTAGGATAGTAATTGTGGGTCACTGGGGCAAAGAGGCAGGCACTGACAGAGGTGGGGGGAGGGATAGAAATGTGGGCACTGCTGAGAGGAGTTCGTTTGCCATTGGATGCGTTAGTGTAATTTACCCCATTCCAAGGTTTTGGCGTGGATATGAAGGATTCTACATACGCTGGTAATACAAGGGCAGGGCTTTTATCGCTATTTTGTATGGGGTGGGGGGAGCTACCCCTAGAAGCAGGGAGGCGGGCCATTTAACATTCACCCCCAAGTTCTGATGAATCAGAAATACAGTTGCAACCAAAGATGAGCAGTGAAATTTTAGGACCTAAGAGTAATTGGGAAGAGGATGGTTGGAGACTCAGGGCACCAAAGAGGTTATTACAGATAGTTGGATTGCTAATACTGCAGCTAAAGTACCTGTGATTCCCATCATATTAGACAATAGATATAAAATGCTCCTCTGTGCTTAAAATTTTTTTCTGGCAGACCAGGGTTCCAGGGTGCCCTGGGGGTGTGTAAATAGCTGCTGGCAACTCTTCTGTAAGGTGATTACAACAGAACTCCTTATGAATCTGCTTAGTAGATGGCCTATCAGTGATGCTTAAGGATGATGATTTTTTGCTGGTTGGATGTGGTAAATTGTCAGCGATCAAGATTTTTACGTGTAAGTCTGCTGGGAATGATGAGATTGCAAGAACTTTTCCAAAGTACACCCTCCGCAGGACTATCTCAGCATCCTGTGCCTCAGCCAGCGTCTGTTTTTGTGAGAGAAAGAATCTAGACCATCAATTTGAATACTAATTAAATGGCTTAGAAATGTCCTGGTAAATGCCTTGATCCTGGATAATCTGGCCCCAACAAAAAAGTCTTTGCCGAACAGTTCCTGGCACAGAGTTAGTTCTCAATATTAGCTACCTATTGTTTGTCTAGCCACATTCATGGAAAACTTTGTGCCAGGTACTGCTATAAGCACATTTCATATATTCATTATCAGAAAGTTCCTTGCCATAAAATAAAAATAATACAGAAGACCAGGAGTTACATTCCAAGGTACTACATAGAAAGATTAAGATAAAAAAAAATTAATTATTAAGTGCTGAGTGAAATTACATTAACCTGCCTGAGAAAACATAAAATATGCATCTAGGTGTTTGATGACAAAAAGAAAGAAGAAAGAACTTAAAGAATTTAGAAGGATTATAAAGCTTATAAAGGTGGCCTATACTGAGGGAGGGGAATTCCAGGTCCTGAAAACTCCTGTACTTAATGGGGTCCCAGGCTCCTTAGCCCTAGAAGCTCCTGCGAACCAATCTCAAATATTTCTAGATTAACTCTTTGATTCTTGAAAGAAGAATAGATAGATGATCATTTGAGAAGAGAAATTATTCAAAGCCTGTCCATTATGGCCTCAGATTTTAATATCATCACCTTAAACACACTACATGAATTATTTTTTCTGAACCAGTCGAGAGAATGAATAACTATAATAAAAATATAATTATAGAATATATTATAATTACAGATTCAGTGTTTTAACCATGTATTATGATGGGCACTTTAGATAGTATATGTAATTCAGTATTCACAACAAATTGCCAAAGAGTAATTTCTTTTCCACATTTTACCATGAGCAAACTGACCCTCAGAAAGTTAAGTAACTTATCCAAAGTCACACATGGGCCAAATGGTATGGTGCTGATTGTATACGATTTATTATTTTAAAAATAGAAGGAGCTTCTTTAGAAAACAGCTTTTATTTCAGAATATTCATTGATAATGAGATTGCTCTATATCCACATTTGCAATTATATTTTCATTTTACTAGAGGCCTGACACATCATAGCACAATTCTTGGGGTTACGGTAGCCTGGTCTCTGCTACTGCGTGGTCCTACAAAGTATTGAATCACTCAGTGCTTCAGTTTCATCATAAAAAAATGTAAAGCTATATCCATGTAAACAAAAAAAATCCTTTGGCTCCTGTGGGAATTTAAATGCACTGACAGAAGTGACTGGCTGACCAGGGTTCCAGGGTGCCCTGGGGGTGTGTAAAAAATAGGGCAAATGACATCTTTTGACCTTGGGCCCCTAAGGGAGGGGTTGTGAGAATTCTTAGAAAGGAGCTGGATGAGGACCTCTGAGGGAGTTGGATTAGAATCATCTTTTTTTCCCTCTTTTTTTTTCTCTCTATCTCTCTCTTTTTTTTTTTTTTGGTTGGTGAGGAAAAGTTAAGGAATGTGTCAAAGGTCATACAGTTAGTTCCTGTTGAAGGCAACACTTGAACTCAGGTCTCTTGTCTGATATTTAAAAGGTCTTTTCTTTTTCACCACTTTTATGAGGTTCATTCTTTAGGGATGTTCCTGTCTACATTCAAAAACTGAGAAAAAGCTGTCATTTGTGTGTGTGTCTGCTTGCTCCAAATGCATGTATGTTTCTCTGTAGTATTACTCTATTAGGATGAAGCAGAGATTATTGTGGACTATTACAAAGTGTAATCAACCCAACAGAAACAAAAGGCCACTTCCTCAGGAATAGGTCCCTCTAGAATACCTGTGTGTCATTCAGGACTGAGTGGGAGCTACAGTCTATGCATCAAAAGAGGGAAGGGGTCATCCTAAGGCCTGACCTGAATGCTTCTGTTGTACCAAGTCCAATGACACCGGGCCAGGCAGCTTCTATGTTGGCTCCCAATGAGCCCCAATTCCTGGCATTTAAGCCCTTCAGTAAACTCCTCTGCTAGAGTGTGGGCTGGACCTAGTGACTTGCTTCTAAATAATAAAATGATGATCGATGAGCAAGATTGATGGACTGTCACTTCTGAGATCATATCACAAAAAGACTCTGGCTTCCATCTTGCTGCCCCTTTCTTGCTCTCTTGCTTGCTCACTCTCAGGGAAGCCAGCTGCCATGCGGTGAGCTTCCCAGTGGAGAGGCTCACAAAGCAAAAAACTAAGGGAGACCTCCAGTCAACAGTCAGTGAGGAACCAAGGCCCTCAGCCCAACAGCCCTCAGCCCAAATCCTGCCAACACCCATGTGAGTGAGCCTGGAAGTGGTCTTCCTCTAGTTGAATGTTGAGATCACTGCAGCTATGAGACCCTGAGCCACGGGACACAACTCAGCCTCTTCTGGATTCCTGACCCACAGAAACTGTGAGATAATAAATGTGTGTTTTTTTAAACTGCTAAATATTGGGGTAACTTGTTACGCAGCAGTAGATAACTAATGCAGACACACTTGCTCACCTTCATTGAAGAACAGTTGTCAGAAGGCTTTAATGGAGTGGAATGTTCCATTCTTCCTCCCCACGTTAGTGTTTTTAGAACCATAAGCTATTGCCTAGTACAAGGATGTTCCATGCCGCAAGTGTGAATTAATCTTTGGACAGCTTTACTGTTTTACATTTAGCGTTCATGAGATTCTGATGGTCAACAACCTTCACAACATCAGCCATGACCTTGTGTTGCCTGAGTTCTGAGGTGATAAAATGTTTACAGACAAGCAGTCGAAGCACATCGAGAATAATAATTTTTTTAACCAAAGCTTCCAATATTAACAGTTTACTTTCACCATCAAGCATGGCCCACTTATTTTGCAGCTCACAGGTAAGGCTCGGAGCACATATAAGTTCTATGTGAAATCTCATGAATTTCCACATGGTACTGAGCATTTTAGGACACTCGCCATCCCTGGCTATTTGAGATCTATTCACTTAGACATTCAGAAAAATTCTATCCCAGACTCTCTCTTTTGCTCAGTCATATGAAATGCAGGTTTAGACAGGGATGATGCACTGGGATGTTCAGGCTTGGTGGCCAGGGTTACGCATAGTAGTGTCCAAGTGTGCAGATAGTTTCTGGTGTTAGTTCAAAGGAAGTATACAAACTGCAACCAGAACTTGTTCATTGCTCAGAAGAGTTGGGAATTACATAACAAAAGATGTGTATAAGATTTTGCCTTTATTTATTATTTGTTTATTTATTTATTTATGGCTGTGTTGGGTCTTCGTTTCTGTGCGAGGGCTTTCTCTAGTTGTGGCAAGTGGGGGCCACTCTTCATCGCGGTGCACGGGCCTCTCACTGTCGCGGCCTCTCTTGTTGTGGAGCACAGGCTCCAGACGCGCAGGCTCAGTAATTGTGGCTCACGGGCCCAGTCGCTCCGCGGCATGTGGGCTCTTCCCAGACCAGGGCTCGAACCCGTGTCCCCTGCATTGGCAGGCAGATTTTCAACCACTGTGCCACCAGGGAAGCCCTAATTTAGTTTTTTTTTAAACCGAGGAGCTCATTTTTATTTAGAAATGTTATCACTTCTGTAATTAACCTCACATCACAAGCCGAGTCAGCTCCTGCCTAGATTCCTTGGGAGCAGGGGAATAGAGAGCTGGGCGGGGAGCAGGATTAGCAGCTGGGGAAGTCAGGAATCCCGGAAAAGCTGTCAATCGGCTTGCTGGATGGAGCAGAGGGAAAGGCTAAATGCCTAGTTATCAGATCTGGGGTGCTAGTGTGAGAATAGCCCGGCCCTGGAGAAGGAACGGGGACAAAACAGACCCTGGGCAGTTTCAGCAGAGGCACCTGGTGGCTGTCCTGGCTGGTGGCCTTGGGAGGCACAGGAAGGTCAGGGCAGGCATCCAGGCTGGCTGCAGCACAGTGTGACCTCATTAATGGCAGTAGGTTTAAAGGCTAGGACACTGGTTTCTGGGGGAACAAGTATAGAAGGTCAAGCAAGGCTGACTTCAGCTCCCAGAGAAACTAGAGGAGTTGAAGGCAAGGGTTTGGGAGCTCTGAGGACAACACTGGTAGATAAGGCAGGTCTTTGCTGTAAGATGCAAGGCAAGAAGGAGTCCCAGCACTGGGTCTGGGATCCATGGTCAGGGGCAGGAGCACCGCAGGCGCAATGGTTGTGAGTCCCTGAGCTCCAGTATTCCTTCTATTTCTTTGACCACAGGATATGCCCCAGGGCCCGAGGAAGGGCCGAGTGGCCCCAGCTGGGGGTTTGGAAAGGCACAGGAGTAGGGGGCCAGAGGAGTTGGTTACCTTATGTGCACCATTTCTGCTGGAATGCATTGGTTTGCTCCCTGATTTCTATCTTATATATTGGAAAACACAACATATTGGTCCTCCTTTCTCCAAAGAGATTGTGCTTGTAAATGATCCTGAAACATACATCCATGTTAGCTTGTTAAACAATTCTAGGGGCTCAGAATTCACCGAATTCTGCACTGGTCCTTTTTCCTCAGGAGTCCTAGTGCTTTAAGCATAGTACACATGAAACACAAACACATAGAGAAAAATTCCCCAGGCAAATTGTTTAAAATTTACAAACAGTGAATCAGTCAGTCAATCTGTGGTTTGGAATCAGCAAACATTTAAGCATTGTAGTAATTTCCAAACTATAGCCTGTGGCCAATGCTTGGCGTGCTCAATCAAAAGGCACACATCTTAGCTGGCTGAGCACGGGTAATATGACCTGTCCTACCTCCAGAGGCTCAGAGAGAGGCCAAGGTGTTGTAATTCCTCATCACCGGAGGCTGGGGTCACTTCAGGATTCATGGCAGTTCTGAAATGCTCCAAGCTGCAGATAACTGCAATTCCTCTGAGCCAGGAATCCAAAGGTATCCTGTCACAGGGCACCAGGCTGATGTGTGTGGGTTTATGGGGCTTTGTGATTAGGGAGCCTACATTTCCAAAAATGATTCCTTCATTTTCCGACTTTTGTTAGTGACTGCAGTGCATCTTAATTATTAACATATTATCCCTTGGCTTCCAAATCACGATTCCTGCATCTGTTTCTTGCCTCTTTCTTTCCATATCCATGAGGTTTTGCACATCTTTGGGAAACCCAAATAACAACCCTTCTCTAGTGTGGGAAAAGGCAAGAGCAGGCATTTAAAATTCTTTGGCATTTCCCTGAAGTGGTCTGTAGATCTGATCTAGTGACTTAGTTCTGCATGCATAATTAATTGGGAGCATGTTCACAGCTCCTACTAAGCAGCCTGATTTACATTGTGAAACTAGCAGATGAGGGCTGCTCTGTCAGCCAATCAGAATTCCTGAGGACAGACAACACAAGGTCACGGATGAAGATTGTGTCTTGACAGGCCTTGAAGGGAAGTGAAAATAACCAGGTTTTGATTTGCACCTATGGTCACTGCAGGCTCTGAAAGATGTCATTTTAAGATATTTCCTGTGTTTTCCTTTAGAGTCACAATACGTCAGGCTCGGCTAAAGGAAGAACTAAATTAAAACTGTCATTCCAGCTCATAAATAAGAGATGTCTAATGCATTTAATTATTTATAGTCTTGAATCTTTCAAAAATGAAAATGACTATACACATTTTTAATGCAGTTCTCGGTAATTTGCCGCCTGACTGATAAGATTTACCGATAATCCTGGCTTGCAAACATGAAAAATAAAACTGAGACTGACTCGTTTATTTCACGAGACTGCTGCTTTGCTCCCTTGTGGTTGTAACAGAATTTAAATTAAAGTTAAATCTAATCACAACAAAACGATGTTCATATACTCATATTAATAATTGAGTTTTCTGAGATCATGTGATAGGTACCTGGATGCCAGAGATTTTTGCACTGCCTGAAAAATCAATGCTTTATCTTTCTTTAAACTGTCTCCTGCTCAGGAGGTTGTGACCAGACCCATCGGGTTTAACACGTGACCCCTGAGCGTGCCTCCCAGACCATATTTGTAAGTTTGGTGAGGACTTAATGTTGGTTTGCAAGCTGGCCCCCTACAGGGAGGATAACAAGACTGAAGAATGAGGCAGAGCACTCCAGATTGGTAGGTGGCAGGCTTAATAAGCAAGGGAGCTCATATACGAGGCTTGTCTTGAGATGCTGAAAGATGCGTAGATCCCTGCACTCACCCGCCAAATCTTAAAAGTTATGTAGAAGCCTTTACTGGGTTCAGTCACATATACCATCCAGATGGTCTCAACAGCACATTGTTCTCTCAAGGCTGCGTCCTTGAAAACAGCTCTCACTCTGGGAACCGTGGGCAGAACATACATTACAAAGATAGGGGAGGGGATGAGGAGCCTCCAATTGCCTGGGTCCAGCTCTCGGGTTAACCAGTGGCCACGTCCTCTGGATGACCTCCTCCAACACTTCCATGTGGTTAAAAAAGGCTGTTGTGACTTCAGCGACACGAGGAAGTGCCCTTCTTCCCTAGAATATTTCTCTCTCTTTGTGTGGGTGAAAAATCTTTCAAGTCTCCATTAAGACTCCAAAATGAGTCAAACTCACATTAAGCTATACTTAGCTTATGTCAGATCCTGAGAGTAATGTTTATTAAAAGGAGACAGGAGATACTTAAGTGGTCTCCATTATTTGAGTAATTACTTTCTTGGTGAGCAAAGATAAATATTTGCTTTTGGTCTAGTGGTATAATGAAAAGTGAATTAATTTGGGAGTCATAAAGACCTAAGTTTGAATCTTGGTTATAACAATGATAAGCTAGTGTCCTTGAGTAAGTTACTTGAAATCTCTAGGGCTCAGTTTCTTTATTTCTAAAATTGACATAATAGTACCTGCCTCCCAGGGATGTTGTAAAGAGTAAATGAGGCAACATATGTAAAACACCTGTACTTAGTAGGTATTCTATTACTACTAGGGATGTTTGTATATGACTGGGAGAAAAGCAACAAATTGCTCATTAGTGAAAATAATTATATTAGTTGTTCCTTAAGGTTCTTGTCACTAAGAGTACCTGATACACTGCTCTCCAATCCTGTTATTTTACTTCTGCAAAAATCTTCACTGATTTCTTAGTTCTGCTCAGCGCTTCCCTTTGGGATTTCTCTGGATCATTTTACTAGTCCTTACTGCTCAAATATATATTTTGGAGCAAGGCTGTCAGTACCCCCTGCAGAAAAAGACCCTTTCCCCAGCTTGACACTTTCCACAGTCATGTGTAGCCCTAATGTGTCCTGGTATATCTCAGAATCCTTAGCATGTACCCCAGAGGTCCTGGGTGGCCAAAACATGTGTCTCACTCCCAAATGCTGGCAGGACCATGTGGACCTCCCGGGAAAGTATGGGTACTGCAGTGAAATGGAGAGGGCACATCTGTCTAAATGGTGCAATGGCTTATTCCGAGCTCAAGATGATCGTTGCTGTGCATGAACATGGGCCCAATGTTGCCAGGTCTTTAGATTTTTCAAGAGAAGACAGATACCAAGGTATTATGTGAAAACTTCCAAGTTTTAATGGTGGCAAGCTCTTCACATTAAACAAAACAAAATAAAGCCCATGAGGACCAATGCTGTGCTGTGTTAACAAAGCAGGCCTGTGGCTTTCTGGTTCTGACCTATGGGCTTATATGTTTTATTGGCCAGATTTCTGGGTGCCGTTTCTCGGGGGTCTTAGGCCTCCTGGGAACAGCTACAATTTCTCCTTTAGTAGCTATAAAAATTTCCTTCTTTCTCTCATGGGGTTCATGACATTTCGATTTAGCCATTTCGTTGCTGTAATGATATTCATATCTAATTTGTGGCCATAAAACATAACTATGGAACTTAAAAAAAATCAAGTGATGTCTTTAACCCTCACTCCATCCCTGACTTTCAAGCCCTTATCATCCTTGTGTCCCTGAATCTCACTCTATCCCAAGACCCCCAGAGGTGACAGGAGTTTAGAGATAAGAATGTCTGTAACACACAAATCTTAGTGACAAAAAGGTGTGCATTTTGATGGTTTAAGTTTTAGGCTTTGTGAAATGACCCAAAGTTAAAACAAAATATCCTGCTTAAGATCTTGAAGAAATGAGTGTTCTTAGTCCTATTTCCTACTGGCAGTGGTTGTTCCTCAAAGACTGGGATATTATAGGCTCACAGTGCCTTTCCCCAATACTTGGTACAGATAGATTTCAGAATTCACAATTGTTCATATTTTGGAAATGTAACATATATGTTATGGAACACTTCCTGTACAGTCTGGAACAGCACCTAATAATCAAATATGCCAGTATATCTATAGCAAAATAGGAATATTCATACTAAGTGTGATAAATGAAGACCACAACTAGCCACATATCAGTTCAGGTCAGGTTTTGTTGCTGTTGTTGTTTCTTCAGGTCAGGTTTTTTTTTTTTAATTAATTAATTTTTTTAAACATCTTTATTGGAGTATAATTGCTTTACAATGGTGTGTTATTTTCTGCTGTATAACAAAGTGAATCAGCTATACATATACATATATCCCCATAGTCCCTCCCTCTTGCGTCTCCCTCCCACCCTCCCTATCCCACCCCTCTAGGTGGACACAAAGCACCGAGCTGATCTCCCTGTGCTATGTGGCTGCTTCCCACTAGCTATCTATTTTACATTTGGTAGTGTATATATGTCCATGCCACTCTCTCACTTCTTCCCAGCTTACCCTTCCCCCTTCCCGTGTCCTCAAGTCCATTCTCTACATCTGCGTCTTCATTCCTGTCCTGCCCCTAGGTTCTTCAGAACAATTTTTTTTTTTTAGATTCCATATGTATGTGTTAGCATATGGTATTTGTTTTTCTCTTTCTGACTTACTTCACTCTGTATGACAGACTCTAGGTCCATCCACCTCACTACAAATAACTCAATTTCATTTCTTTTTATGGCTGAGTAATTTTCCATTGTATATATGTACCACATCTTCTTTGGATAAAGAAGTCCATTCACCTGTCGATGGACGCTTAGGTTGCTTCCATGTCCTGGCTATTGTAAATTGTGCTGCAATGAACATTGTGGTACATGACTCTTTTTGAATTATGGTTTTCTCAGGGTATATGCCCAGTAGTGGGATTGCTGGGTCATATGGTAGTTCTATTTGTAGTTTTTTAAGGAACCTCCATACTGTTCTCTATAGTGGCTTCACCAGTTTACACTCCCACCAACAGTGCAAGAGGGTTCCCTTTTCTCTACACCCTCTCCAGCATTTATTGTTTGTAGACTTTTTGATGATGGCCATTCTGAATGGTGTGAGGTGATACCTCACTGTAGTTTTGATTTGCATTTCTCTAATGATTAGTGATATTGAGCATCCTTTCATGTGTTTGTTGGCAATTTGTATGTCTTTGGAGAAATGTCTATTTAGGTCTTTTGCCCGTTTTTGGATTGGGTTGTTTGTTTTTTTGATATTGAGCTGCATGAGCTGCTTGTATATTTTTGAGATTAATCCTTTGTCAGTTGCTTCGTTTAAAAATATTTTCTCCCATTCTGAGGGTTGTCTTTTCATCTTGTTTATGGTTTCCTTTGTTGTGCAAAAGCTTTGAAGTTTCATTAGGTCCCATTTGTTTATTTTTGTTTTTATTTCCAGTTCTCTAGGAGGTGGGTCAAAAAGGATCTTGTTGTGATTTATGTCATAGAGTGTTCTGCCTATGTTTTCCTCTAAGAGTTCTATAGTGTCTGGCCTTACATTTAGGTCTTTAATCCATTTTGAGTTTATTTTTGTGTATGGTGTTAGGGAGTGTTCTAATTTCATTCTTTTACATGTAGCTGTCCAGTTTTCCCAGCACCACTTATTGAAGATGCTGTCTTTTCTCCATTGTATATTCTTGCCTCCTTTATCAAAGATAAGGTGACCATATGTGCGTGGGTTTATCTCTGGGCTTTCTATCCTGTTCCATTGATCTATATTTCTGTTTTTGTGCCAGTACCATACTGTCTTCATTACTGTAGCTTTGTAGTATAGTCTGAAGTCAGGGAGCCTGATTCCTCCAGCTCTGTTTTTCTTTCTCAAGATTGCTTTGGCTTCAGGTCAGGTTTTAATGCCAAATGAATTACAGAAAAGATTCTGGTTTTGGATGTCAGAATTATGGATGAGGGACTATAAACCTATACACGAACCATAGTCCTGTTGCTGTTCAGTGGCAATCTTCTTAGTGTGGCTTCCATGGAAGATCTCATTTTGATCTTTATACTAACCCATGCTTCTGTAGCTTATTGAATCATAAAAGTTACATAAGGCTTTAAAAATTTTCTCCATTTTCTAAATTTCTTCAGTGAATATATATTTATAATTAAAAATATATTATAAAATTCACTTGAAATTTTATGAAGTTGGGGCAGTAGGATGCCCATACTTAGTGTGTGTGTGTGTATGTGTGTGTGTGTGTGTGAGAGAGAGAGAGAGAGAGACCTGATGAAAACTTAACTTTGATTTTGCTTTTCACTGCTGTAGCATGAAGTTCTCCTGTCTGTGAGCACCTCATTAGGAAGAGGTGGAAGGAATTCCCTCCTTGCCCACCAACCTCCTCTTCCTCTGTCCACCCCTTGACCCTTATGGGGGGTAAACAGGCCTTGGTGTTTTATTTATTTATACAATCTTATTAAGGTAATGGCAGGACACTTTGGTTTCAGGGGGGCAAAAAGGCACCCCTGGGAGAGGAAGAGCAGTTGCAAGTTGTACAAGGATGGATGGATGGGTGGATGCCTGTACTCATGCTGGCATCGTGCCTCTAAGGCAGCAGGATCTCAGAGAATGACCTCTTGGGGCCCTGAACCGGTTGGTAACTAATGGTGGTGGCATTTTGAGCCTAGGTTACTCATCACAGAGGGAGTGGAGTGGGATCTGCTTAATCAAAGTTGCCTAGACCAGTAGTGACTAGGAAGGCTTGACTGCACCACTGCGGGGCCAAGAAAGGCAAGGGCAGGGGAGGCAGCTGAAACAGACCCCATGGTGCCTCCTCTCAGACAGGAAGTTGAAGGGGCTTCCTTTCCAGACTCTGTAAGTTCCTGGGGGCCTTGAACCATCCAAGGGAGAATGGGGCACTCCTAGAAGGTAATGCTGAACTTGGACCAATCTTGAGAAAAACAAATGTGACATTCCTTGCATCTGAAGACTGAGGCACTGTCTATAATTATTACAACTGAAAAAAGGATTATAATATAGAAAATAATTATATCCAGGTTTTAAGAATTTGAGTGTCTCTCATACTATTATTTAGGATTATCTGACCTATGTAATAATGTTATAAAAAAGGGGAAAGAAAATAAATTGATCAAAGTTCTGATATGGTGGGGAGATATTAGATCTCTAAGGAAGGATTGGAGGGGAGATGACAGGAAGGGAAAAAGTCTTAGAAATAGGGGATTAGAGGGAACCCACTCTACAGACTTACCAGGGGGCTAACCAGCTTCTAGAAAAAATCATAGTTAATCAGTGGTTCCCAGTCTAGGATCCTGAGCCCCTAGAGGTCAGTGGAATGGTGCTGGGACTCTTCGAGCAATTTTCTGAATCTCTAAAATTCAGACAGAAATCATGCTTTTCCCTCTGAAATGGCTGTATGGGCTAGCAAGAGCACGTCTCTTTGCTTTTGTGTGGGATTCTCTTGCTTGAGAGTGGGAACAGTGATTATCCAACACTAATCAGAAGCCATGTATACTTCCAAGGTGTATCAGTGATTAATAGAAAAAGGGGAGAGACAATGACTCAACAAACATAGTTTGTTTGATGGTCAAAAACACTGCCAAAACATAGTATTGGGTAGGGGCATTTATAAAAGAAGTTCTCAGGAAATGGCTGGGAACCCTTGTGGACACGATTCTGACTCCCATATTCTCTGAAGCCAGGTAGCCAGTCATTCCCTGTGACTGGCTGCCCAGCTCAACAGCGTTGTCCCTGAGGGCTGTGCAGATGGCTGGCGGCCAGCTGTCTCCTGATGGAGCTGCTCTTTAAATCAGTAAATCAAAATAGACTTATTTTCAAAAGAGTAGAAGATTTAAATCTTCCTTGTTGATGGACATTTAATCATTCTCGTTCTCATTAAGTGAACTTGGACCAGTCCTCCATAGCATTGTGGACCTAGGACTCTTTGGATCTCTGACGTTTTTCCCCCATCATCTTCATTTACCATCTGCTTCTTTCTCCTGCCATCTGTGGGTGGTCTGCTTCTCTCCCTCCACATACATTTCCATGGCTCCTGCCCATCCACCTCCCAACCTTCCCCTCTAGTCCTGGTTCATCAGGATTTCTCCTTTACAGTTGTTCTGTTACTGCAGAGCTCCTACTATGTTCTAGGTCCTGTGCTGGCTCATGTGCAAAGTTCCCAGCAAAGCCTAGTTGCTAAGAAAATGTTTATCTCTTTCTACCATTCACACTGACTTCCATGCAGGAAAAAAAATCCCATTTCATCCTTTCTGTGTGAGGTCATGTTATCAAGGCACAGAAAATCTCATAGGTACACTTAGTCTTCTGCTGTGGTAGGAGTTGAGTGGGGGACAGTGTGTACATACATCCTTGCAGACCTGTCCTAAGCATTCTTAAAGGTGTCTGTCCACCGGGCAGTGGGTAGCAGGGTACAAAGGACAACTGGGATTCTGCCGGAAGTCTAACTCTGTTATAGGGGTTGCAGAATTTCCCTCTGGACCCCTTGGTCTGATGCACTTAGAGAAGGACTCCTACATGCTTGTGATCTAGAAGTTGGAAGGTAGAATGGGAAAACCTTCCTCTAAATCTGTGTTCCCGTTAAATCGTTTTTTTTTTTAAAGTGTATTTTTTTATTTAAGCACATCACTTTTCTTTCTTTCTTTCTTTCTTTCTTTCTATCTTTTTTTGGCTGTGTTGGGTCTTCGTTTCTGTGTGAGGGCTTTCTCTAGTTGCGGCAAGCGGGGGCCACTCTTCATCGCGATGCGCGGGCCTCTCACTATCGTGGCCTCTCGTTGCGGAGCACAGGCTCCAGACGCGCAGGCTCAGTAGTTGTGGCTCACGGGCCTAGTTTCTCCGCGGCATGTGGGATCTTCCCAGACCAGGGCTCGAACCCATGTCCCCTGCATTAGCAGGCAGATTCTCAACCACTGCACCACCAGGGAAGCCCCCGTTAAATCTTTAGCATCTTCAGATTACTGCTGTGGCTGTTTAATTGTGAGCCTCCCTTGGCTGAAAGAGAAAGCCTTCTTCAGTGGTGCCTGATTCCTTGTAGGAGGGTTTGGTGTTTGTTAGTGGCTACCCCTACCCACACTATGAGGCTAGGGGCAGTTTGGCTGAAGATGCTCCAATCCTCCCAAATTGGAGTGAAAATTAAAGTTCTAGTCCTTTAGATTCACAGTGGCTATATTAGTTTCTTAGGGCTTCCATACAAATGACCACAAACTAGGTGGCTTAAAACAATAGGAGTTATTCTCTCATAGTTGAGGATGCCAGAAGTCAGAAATCAAGATGTTGGCCGGGTCAACTCCTTCTGGAGGCTCAGAGGGAGAAACCGTCCCAGGCCTCTCTCCTTGCTTCTGGTGCTGAGCTGAAGTCCTTGGCATCCTTTGGCTTGTGGATGCATCACTTCAATCTCTGCCTCCATCTTTGCATCACCTGTGTCTCTGTGTGTCCTTTTTGTTTCTTATTAGGACACTCCCATCGGATTTAGAGCTCACTTTAATCCAGTATGATCTCATCTCCATCCTTACCGTCATTATATGTCTAAAGAGCCTATTTCCAAATATGGTCACATTCTGAGGTCCTGGGTGGACATGGATTTTGGGGGGCACTATTCAATCCGCTATAGCGGTCAACCTAGCATGACCCTCCTTTCCTCTGAAAGTCAGTCCCTCATCCACTTGGCGGTATCATCATGCCTTATAAAATACCTTACTGTTTGCAAGTGCTTTTTCATCTGATATCTAATTCGAGCCCCTCCCTCTGAGACAACTGGATTGGGCATTACCTTTGCTAAATCTCACCTGTAGAATGTGTGCAAGAAGTGCTTTGATTAAGGTAAGTTTCAGAGGTGGGACTAGCTCCCATGTTCTCCTGACTCCCAGAAAGAATGCACTGTGCCCACCCCTCTTCCCTATTGGGATGTGTGTCGGGGTCGGGGGGAGGGAAGCTGTGCATTTCTTTTTATTTTCTGACCAACAATCACATTCAGTTATTAAGTGATGAGCTCACTGAAGCTGTGATAAAAAAAGCAGCTGTAGATCCTCCTATTCTCTCACACCCCGACAGTGAGGCTGGGTTCATACCCGCCACGCTTACTCCTATGAAGAAATGTTGCTGTTTGGAGACCCAGGCTTGGCCCAGGATCCTAGCACCACTCACCACCACATACCCCAGCCCCTCCCCTCTCCTTGAGAGTCTGGGCTCTGCAAACTGCCCATTGGAATGGTAGGAGGCTTCCCATTCCTGACACATTGTCCCTCATGGAGGGATTTATTAATGGGTTAACTGAGGCTGCCGAGGCTGAATCCTCTCTCCTTATGAAAATGAGGACTTTCCCAACACATTAGACATACTTATTTAACATACATAAACCATTTAAAACCAACCAACATATATAGACCATTTAAAAAAGACAGAAAGATATCACAAGCTCAGCAGTGTGCCTGAGAAATGTTTGTCTTCAAGGCGATGTTTAAGTGGAGAAAGCAGACTTGAAAATGGGAAACACTTGTACTGAAGTTACTTATAGTTTGTTCCTTGACTTCTTTGGGACTCAGTTTCCTCATCAGTAAAATGAGAATTACAATATCTCTTTGTCTACTCCATCTGAGATAACGTTTTCCAAAGATTCCTTGCATAAATTAAATTCCATCCAAATAAAAGTGTAATAGTTAGAAAGTCCATAACCCGTGTGGTTCAGTCCCAGAGCAGCAACAGCGTGAAAAAACATGGTCCTCAGAACTAGGAGACTAACTCAGGTCCTGTGCTAGGATGTCACAAGCGCCATGAAGAGGATATAAATTGTCATCCCCAGTTTCCTTGCTCTTGCCACAGCCCACCCTAATTTTTCCTCATGACTCAGGCAGAAGAGCCTGATGATAAACAAGCTGGAGACCTCTTTAGAGGACCAGAGCAGTGGAAGGATAGGCACGCACAAATACGCTAAAAATTATAGTCTCTTATGTGATGGGGTAAACGTTTTTAGGTTGGAGACCAGAAAACTGCTTTTGGTCGAAAGAGTAGGTTTGGTAGACCGTCATAGCCATAGTCTCAGGCCACGACTGCCTGGCCAGATCTCCAAGTGGTGGAGAACAGAAAACCTCTGCTGCTCAGGGTATCAGACAGCTGTGCACTTCAGTTCTGGTGCAGTTCACTGGAGTTCCTGGGGCTCCTGTTGTCTTCAGTGCTGAGAGGAGAAAGCACTTCCGGGAAAAGTCATTTCTGCTTGTACCTGTAGATCAGTGGTTTACTAGGGGTGTGGGGAGGTTGCCCTCCCGTAGCACAACCCCATTCCCAGGCACATTTGACATGTCCAGAGACATTTTTGCTTGTTACAATTTAAAGAGGGGTTGTGTGCTACTGGCATCTAGTAGGAAGAGGCCAGGGTTGCTGCTAAACATCCTGTAACACATAGGACAGCCCCACAGCAAAGAGTTATCTGGCCCCAAATATGAATAATGCTGAGGTTGAGACACTGCTGTAGACCTTCCTGGTCATCTCTTGCCATCACAAGCTCTCACCTCCTAAGCCCATCTCAGCTGTGTTCTGACCTTGACCTATCCCAATTTCCAGGGAACAATTTCTAGGGAAAGAAATAGACTATTTCTGGGAGAGTAGATGGGAGCTGAAAATTAAGAAATTCTGACTGCGCGTTGGAGGGAAAAGGGAGGTCAGAGCTGATTGATTTCCCTGCCATTAAAAATGGGAAGTAGCGTTTAAAGAATGAAGAGGGACAAAGGGGACGTATGCTAAGAGGAGCACCACATGCAAATGAAATGCAGTTTGAGCCCAAAAGCAGGGAATTGAAACAGGCTGTAAACAAACGGCATCCATTTTCAGAAGAAAAGAGGACAGCGGGTCCCATCAGCCCCGAGAAGCATATCGACTGGACAAACAGGTTTCATGTTGATATTTCCCAGGAATGACAAAGGCAGTAAAATACCAAAAACAATCTGATTCCAGTGGCAGTGGTATCTCTTTAATGGTGTTTTTGTACCAGGGCTGATTTTCACAAGGCAGCATTGGTGAGACGCTGCCCTTTCCAAACTTCCATGGAAATATTTTCCATCATTTTGACATTTCATTTAAAACGAAATATAGGAGATATTAAAAATTCATGCTCATGACAGGTATTATTTGTTTGACTTTGAAATATACAGTGAATGCACTGTTAATGAACAGTGAGGGAAGGGCCAGGATTGTGTGCATGTGCATATTCATGGGCTGCTTCCTGACTTCAGAAGAAAACAATTGCAGAATCAAAAAGGGCTGACCTTTTATGGTTCTAAAATCCATGAGTGTGTGGTTATGAATAATTGAAAATGGAATAATAAAAATGACCCTTTTTGGGGGTAGTTCAGGGAAAAGCAAAATGCCATGACTTTATCCTAGAAACATGAACCTCAGTTATTTCTGAATTTGCATGAATTACATGAATATCTCACTTGAAACATTACAGGGATGCAATCACATTAATTCATCCAACTGCCAGCATGCCATCTGTGCTTCTCTGTAGTCTTTCTTCCACCCTGAGGACAGTGCAATGGCTCCCTCCCTTTGAATCCTCTATTCTCCTCCCATTTAGAATCTAGGAGGAAATTGCTTTTTCCTAAGCTGGGAGAGACGTTTTCTGCACTGTTCTGGGTGAAGTGAAGGAAAGGGACTGTTTGTGTTCATTACCATTGGCACAAGAGAAGGGCCACCATCAGGGAATGGGAAAAAAGAGTGGAAGGAGAACCTAGTTCCTCATGTAGTAAGACCAAAGAGGGTAGCCTTCTATTTTCTCTTATTCAAAAACATAATTTATTATTATTATTTTTTGGTGAAATAGAAAAGAATAGCTTTATTTCTTTTCCAGGCAAAGGGGGCCACAGTGGGCAAATGCCCTCAAAACTGTGTGTCCCCATAATTTATTATTATTACTTAAAAAAATTAAGGGCTTCCCTGGTGGCGCAGTGGTTGGGAGTCTGCCTGCTAATGCGGGGGACACGGGTTCGAGCCCTGGTCTGGGAAGATCCCACATGCCGCGGAGCAACTGGGCCCGTGAGCCACAGCTGCTGAGCCTGCGCGTCTGGAGCCTGTGCCCCACAACGGGAGGGGCCGCAATAGTGAAAGGCCCGCGCACCGCGATGAAGAGTGGCCTCCGCTTGCCACAACTAGAGAGAGCCTTCGCGCAGAAACGAAGACCCAACACAGCCAAAAATAAATAAATAAATAAAGTAGCTATTAAAAAAAAAAAAAAATTAAGGTGTAGAACTGTTGCATTCTTAAGTGTTCTCCACCGTGCAAAATCTATGAACACATCTCAGTTTTCTCACTGATTTCCTTTATAAATTAAATAAAAGTTTCGTTTATTCACAAATCCTTTTAGCATGCCTGCCATCTGCTGGGTGCAGGGGCGAGAGAGGTGCCAACCTTGCAAACATTATAGTCTAGTGGGTGGATGGGCAGTGCCATGGGGGAGGGTAGGTTACTGCAGACGCACATGACAGGGGGAACCAGGCTGGTCTGGAAGTTCCAAGAAGGCTCCCTGGTGAGCCTTGAAGAAGGAGTGAGAGATGACCTGGTAGAAAAAACAACAGGTGTTCAGCCTCCTGAAGGGGAGATGCTTTTCTAAGACGATCCCCCAGCCACCACAAGGGAACAACAGCACAGAAACATCAAGAGAAATTAGCTCTCAGGGGTGACGCATGGTGGGATTCAGGAGGCCTGGATTCTAGTGTTGGTTCTGACATTTATTAAGGAACAGAGAGGTTGTGCTATTTGTTCAAGGTCACACGGTCTGTTTTCTCATTGTAATTTCTGCATGTGGGAAACGGTGGGAGCATGAGGTTCCAGGCTGAATTTAGTGATCTGAATTCTATTTTTGAATACGCAGTAGTCTCTTATGTTTGTGCATGTATGTAAAGAATACTGTAAATCAATATTAGTGCTTTTATTTTCCTTCTTTAAGATTTTCTATGAAGTTATGCATATCCCATGGGCTATGGAACTAGAATATAAGCTCTAAGAGAAAAGGAAGGGACTTCCCGGGTGGCGCAGTGGTTAAGAATTAGCCTGCCAATGCAGGGGACACGGGTTCGAGCCCTGGTCTGGGAGGATCCCACATGCCGCGGTACAGCTAGACCTGTGCGCCACAACTACTGAGCCTGCGCTCTAGAGCCTGCGAGCCACAACTACTGAGCCTGAGTGCCACAACTACTGAGCCCGCACACCTAGAGCAGGTGCTTAACAAGAGAAGCCACCGCAATGAGAAGCCCACACACCGCAAAGAAGAGTAGCCCCGCTCACCACAACTAGAGAAAACCTGCACACAGCAACGAAGACCCAGTGCAGCCAAAAATAAATAAATAAATAAATAAAGAGAAAAGGAAACTTGTCCTTCTTGTTTACCACTTCCTAGGAGAGTTCCTGGCACACAGTGGGTGTCTGAGAAATAAGGCTGAATGAATAAATAAATTTTATTAAAAATTAACAAATTACCTGTTAGTTAACATCATAATGTGAAAAGCCAATGGGGCACAGTTTTAGAGGCCAGGCCCCTTGTTCAGGTGAGAGTGCCAGGAGGAAGTGTGGGGCATAGGGTCAACAAGTGTTGATCTGAATGAAGTTTTCACTTTTTATCCAGATTTTTCAGCATCAGGTATGTTAATTTTTTATGTCAGCAAATTTAACATACCTTATTTTTTAAAATTTATTTATTTATTTATTTATTTATGGCTGTGTTGGGTCTTCGTTTCTGTGCAAGGGCTTTCTCTAGTTGCGGCGAGCGGGGGCCACTCTTCCTCGCGGTGCACGGGCCTCTCACTATTGCGGCCTCTCTTGTTGCGGAGCACAGGCTCCAGACGCACAGGCTCAGTAACCGTGGCTCACGGGCCCAGCTGCTCCGCGGCATGTGGGATCTTCCCAGACCAGGGCTGGAACCCGTGGCCCCTGCCTTGGCAGGCGGATTCTTAACCACTGCACCACCAGGAAGCCCCGACATACCTTATTTTTAACAAAGCAAAGACTTTCCTGAGTGGACTCCAAGTAGGAGATAGTGATGGAAACAAGCAAAAACCAAGAAGGTGGATAGGACATCAGGTTCACTATCAGAAAAGATCCTATAGAGGCTAGTAGTTCAAAGAAAGTCTGATTTTCATTCTTTCTCATCCCTCCCTGTTACTTTTCATATCGAATTCCTACATTTAGTCAGATACTTCCTCCCACTTCATATTTCTAGCGTACATTTCCCTTCTGTTCTGCAACCCCAGTAAGACTTTAAGATATCAACTTGACTTGACATAGTAATATCTTTACATCTTGTAGCGCTTAACCCTTTCAAAGATATTGGTATTAGGATCTTACAAAAAACCCACAAATCTTCCCACCCTTCATGAAAGGGGAGGCATTTTCCATTCTCTAGATCAGGAAGATGACACATGGTGAGAGGTCTTCCTTAGGGTCACAGAGGGGATCACTCCCAGCACCCTCAAAGTTGGATACATCAAGAAAGGTGTAATGAAGAGACTCTGTACAGAGGTTTGTACATGGTGTAGGGAAAAATCTTAAGAAGTAGTGCAGAATCCTAGAGCTGTACATAGTGGGGCTGTTGTTACTTGTAAGTCTGAAGGCATGAAGCGATTAACAGAACCCAGCAATAGGGAGGGATGTGCGGAGGGGACCACCTGAAAGGAACTAAGACACAACCACCTGTTTGTGACACCACAGGGGGAAAGCCAAGGGAACAAACACCTCTGCTTCCATCTCCTCTATCTTGCTGATTTGTTGTTGGTGCTCCCTCTCCAACAAACCCAACTGGAAGGCAGAGGCAAGGAAGTCCATACTTGTCAATCTCCTGGCAGCCAGTAGGTTGAGCAAGGGTGGAGAGTGATCTAGAAACTCAGGAAGAGGTCTGTCACACCCACCACTCTGAGGTGGGTTGGGACTAGAGGTCACGTCTCCAGATTTCCCTCTCACTACTTGTCCGCATGCCATGCTTTCCTCCAAATGAGAGAATCTGAATTCACAGCACCTGGCCCCAAACCACCTGCGAGCTCTTTGATCCCTATATCTTGAGGATTTCTGGTTGGAAGGCAAAACTTTGGGTAGATATATTATTTATCCACTTATCATCCCTGCACATACTTAACATGGACTATTGAAAGTGTATCTAATAACTGATTCTCCTGACCATTTAATATGAGAATTTGTTCCTTTACCCCAACTGCAAAGTGATTATTGATACAGAACAACTGATTACATACTCTAGCTACACATATCAGCATGTTGATTATGTGAAATCTCATAAGGAATTATAGTCAATGCTAATCATTGTGTAAGTGAAGGTCAAACGTTACATCTTCTATTGGTGTCATCAGCATTTTTAGGATAAATCTTTGAAGCACACAAATTAATATTGGGATACATGTCAGCACTGAGGGCGTCTGAGAAATTAAATGCTTGTGGACTACGTAAGAGAGAGTGCAAGAGAGAGGAAAAATATACCAGGGTCCCCATGCACAAAATTGTTGGTTTAAACTACAAAGAATACAATCAGTCAGCTTTTTAAAAGAGCTAAATGTAGCTCAGATATTTGAGTTAGTCAGAAATACTGCTTCCCAATTTTAAATGTTTAGTCAGTGAGCAGCTGTGGAGAAAGACCTGCGTGCATGCGTACTCTGTTTAAAAGTATAGCTGGGAGTGCATTTGTAGAGGCAATATATATAGTATGGTAATTAAAAGCAATTCTTGTGGATTAAGACATATCTGGATTCAAATCCTGGCTCCACCACTTGCCAGCTATGTGATTTTTCTGAGCCTCTGTTTCCTCCTATGTATGTAAAATAGGAATAATAATAGTACTACTTGTATCAGTTAGCTCTTTCTACAGTTATACTGCATAAGAAATGTAGCATAGAACCTCATAATCACAAAACCTCAGTGGCATAGAACAACAGTGGCATAGAACATTTATTGCTCATGTGTCTGGAGTCATGTGGATGTTGGCAAGGGTGTTGCTGATCTTGATTGGACTTAATCACTTGTCTGGGTGTTGACTGGCTATTGGCTAATCTAAATGGCCTCATTTGGGATGACTTGGGTGACTGGCTGTGCTGCATGTGTCTTTCATCCTCTAGCAGGCTAGCTTGGGCATAGTCTCATGGTGGTGGCAGAGGGCAGGATCAGTAAGCAGAAACACAGAAGCACTTTTCAAGCCTGTGATTGCTAATATTCTTTTGGCCAAGGCAACATGGCTAAGTTCTAAGTCAGACTGGGAGGACACTACACAGTTACATGCAAAGAATGCGGCTACAAGGAAAGAGGGAGAGTTGGGGCCATTAATGCAATCAGTCTACTGCAGGATAATGAAGTTTAAATGAGATAATACTCAGCAAGTACTCAGCACTTGGTGATCATTTAATAAATGGTAGTTGTTGTTATTATTACTATTCCCTATTCATATCACAACTGGCATCTATTAAGGTCTTTTGTTTTCTAAGCTGGTCTTTGTGTGCTACTTTATGAGCTTATAGAAATTCTTGCTTTAAAACAGAATGGAGAGGTTTGGGTTTAAAACCTGGCTATAAAACTCACTCTTAATACAACCTTACTGTGTATTGTGGTGGAAAGGAGTGTTTGTTGGGGAGCCAGACAGACCTGGTTAAATATTTTGACCATTTTCTGTTCTTTGATCTTGTATATTTACTCCTCCTCAGTCTCCTTAGCTGCAAAATGCAGATACTTGTATTTATCCTGCTGAATATTTTTTTAAAAAATTAATTAATTTATTTATATTTTTGGCTGTGTTGGGTCTTCGTTTCTGTGCGAGGGCTTTCTCTAGTTGTGGCAGGCGGGGGCCACTCTTCATCGCAGTGCATGGGCCTCTCACTATCGCGGCCTCTCTTGTTGCGGAGCACAGGCTCCAGACGCGCAGGCTCAGTAGTTGTGGCTCATGGGCCTAGTTGCTCCGCGGCATGTGGGATCTTCCCAGACCAGGGATTGAACCCGTGTCCCCTGCATTGGCAGGCAGACTCTCAACCACTGCGCCACCAGGGAAGCCCAATCCTGCTGAATATTTTTTAAAGATTAAATAAGAAAAATATGTTTTATGTCTTTCTCAATATTTGTCACACAATTTGTATTCAATAAATGGTAGCTATTATTATCTATAACCTTCATAATCTATGTTTGTAGAAAATTTGGAAAAATAATTACCAAATTTCTGTTTTTTTTAACATCTTTATTGGAGTATAATTGCTTTACAATGGTGTGTTAGTTTCTGCTTTATAACAAAGTGAATCAGCTATACATATACATATATCCCCATGTCTCCTCCCTCTTGCATCTCCCTCCTACCCTCCCTATCACACCCCTCTAGGTGGTCACAAGTCTATTTTATTTTTATTTTTTGTTTTTTAGCCACACCACACAGCATGTAGGATCTTAGTTCCCCGACCAGAGATCGAACCCATGCCCCCTGCAGTGGAAGTACGGAGTCTTAACCACTGGACCACCAGGGAAGTCCCAATCTCTATTTTATTTATTTCCTTTTTGATCTTTATTATTTCTTCCCTTCTGCTGACTTCGGATTTTGTTTGTTCTCCTTATTCAAATACTTTTAGGTGGTGGGTCATGTTGTTTGAGATTTTCTTGTTTCTTGAGGAAGGTCTGTATTACTACAAACTTCCCTCTTAGAACTGCTTTTGCTGAATCCCACGGATTTTGTTAGATTATATTTTCATTTTCATTTGTCTTAGAGTATTTTCTGATTTATTCTTTGATTTCATCATTGACCCACTGGTTTTTTAGTAGCATGTTGTTTAGTCTTCATGTGTTTGTTCTTTTCCCATTTTTCTTTCTGTGGTTGATTTCTAGATTCATATTGTTGCGATCAGAAAACATGCCTGAAATACTTTCTAAATTATTAAATTTGTTGTGGCTTGTTTTGTAACCTAGTATGTGGTCTATCCTGGAGAATATTTCATGCACTCTTGCAAAGATTGTGTACTTTTTTTTTTTTGGATGTAGCGTCCTGTAGATATAAATTAAGTCCAACTGGTCTATCGTGTCATTTAGGACCTCTGTCACCTTACTGATTTTCTTTCTGGATGATCTGTCCATTGATGTCAGTGGGGTGTTAAAGTTTCTTACTGTTATTGTATTCCTGTCAATTTTTCCCTTTACTGTTTATTATTTCATCGTATAAATATATACTTCATTTTACTGTTGTTGGATAATTTGGGTTATTACCATTTGGACTCTTAAGAATAATGTTGCTATTATCAGAAGTGTATGTACTTTCTTTGTTTGTATGTGTGCACATTTCTGTTGGGTATATACCTAAGAGTGGACTAGCTGGATCATAGGTATGTGTGTGTTCATCTTCAGTAGATAGTGCCAAACTCTTCCAAGATGGGTGTTCTAATTGACACTTCCACCTGCAGTACATAAAAGTTACTGTTTACATTCTCTTTAACACTTGGCCTTTAAAAAAATTAGCTATTCTGGCAGGCACTTTGGTATTTTGTTGTGGTTTTACTTTGTATTTCTCTAATAACAATGACGTTGAAATTGAACACCACTTCATGTGTTTACTTGAGCCATCTAGATATTCTCTCTTCAGATGTATGTGTTCAAATCTCTTGCCCATTTTTCTTCTGGTTATCTGACTTAAAATTGATTTGTGGGAGTTCCTTTTGTATACTGGATAAAACCCTTTGTTGAAACATGTATTGCAAATATATTTTCTCACACTGTAGTTTTTTAAAATACTCTTCTGTAGTGTCTCTTCATGAACATAAGTTCTTAATTCAAAGATAGTCAAATATATCATTCCCATCTTCCCTCCCTTTTACTATTTGATTTGTTTGTGTGTGTGTGTGTGTGTGTGTGTGTGTGTGTGTGCATGTTGTGTTTAAGAAAATTTTTTCTGACTTGGATAACAACAATCTCCTATTATTCTCTTTAAAGTGTTTTTTCTGTTGCTATTTGTTTCACATTTGGGTTTACAAGGTACCTAGATTTGAGTTTTGCATAGAATGAGGTAGGAATCAAATTCTATTGTTTTCCATGTGGACATTCCATTGTCCCAGCACCTGTTAGTGACAATACTGTCCTTTTCCCATTGCTCTTTAATGCTACCTTTGCTTTAAATCAATGTCCATATATGTGTGTATCTGTTTCTGGGCTTTCTATTCTATTCCATTGATCTATTGTCTATAAACTTTAGTCTAGAGGGTATTACATTTTTAAAAAGGGTTTTGCTACATAATGAAGGTGGCTTTTTATTTGGATCTTTTTAAAAAAGTAATAGATAGTCCTTGGAACTACTTTCCTCACAGCCAGTTAGACTGATTCTGAGAAGTTTCCTAGTTGTTCCAGCTGTAAATGAAATTACAACAAAGTCAGTGACTAGCAATTCATATTCGCTTTTTTTATTGTTGCTGTTAATAGTCCTTCCTCCATTCTTTGTGCTTTCAAATATCTCTCTTGTCTCTGGCAATCTACCATCTATCTATCCTATTTTTACATTCCTCTCATTACTCCCTCTCAACTGGATGTCAGAAAATTTTGCAGAGACAAAAACATGATTACAACACAACCCTTTCCAGGGACATTTGTGTTTTACAGTGGTCTCCTTAGAACAAAATGCCTCCAAAACCAAAAGGAATGGATCTCTCATGGTAGAATGTTAGAATTATAAGAGGGCCACAGATGGTTGATTTTGTCATCTGTAATATGGCAAAATAGGACTGGGTGACCTCTAGTTCTGCAGTCCAGAGAGGGGACACTATTTGCTCAAAGTCACCCAATTAATGTGTGCAAAACAGGAACAATAATCGGTATCAGAAGATACATTTATAAGGATTTTTTGAGGGATGTCTTCTTAGTGATCTTAAAATTTTACCAGATGAGTAGTAATTTATTCAGCTACCTCCAAAGATGAGCTCTTTTCTGAATTAATTATTATGGAATTGCAAGATTAGACTGCAGTCCTTCATTTAAAACTGCTTTAAGCAAAAGCGAAAAGACAGAAAGGCCTTAAGGTGAACCTTCCTTTAGTAAAATATTACTTGTCCCCATCTGGTTCTTTTAAAGAAATGTTGTCTTACATGCTTTCCCCCTTGTCAGTTGTGGCCCTGAGGCAATGCTTCAGCTGCTTGGGTCAGTTTCTATTAAGACATATTTCCTGTGAAGACCATGTCCCTTTCCTTTATTTTGGGCACCCCTCCTTAGAGGTGTCAGCTAACTGTAAGAAGTGAAAGACCCCATTACCACTTTCCTCCCTTAGATTCCATGCAGTTAGATCAGATTAGATAAGATTCACTTCACTTTGATCCAATTCTCTTCAAATGTTTTTTGAGTACCTAGTATGTGCTGAGCACTGAGGTAGGCACAAGGAATACAGAGATGAATCAGATAAAGCAAGATTCCTGCCCTAGCAGTGTTGATATTCTAATGGGGAGGCTGGACATAAAGCAAGTAATGACAGTTATGAGAGAAGGTTTGGGTGACACCAAAGCTTTCGAGGTGTGTTCTACATCCAGGAGAAAAGGCAAAGGCCAGTCCAGGGCTGTTACTTCATTTTGGCTCAAGTTACCATAAAACTCAGACAATACTGGCTCTTTTTCTCTGCCTAACCCACAAAATTTAGTTACATTTAACAAACATTTATTGACTAACTAACTGATAGGAGGCATTGTGGTGTATGCTAGGGGAACAGGGCTCAGAAGAGAGGAGAAAAGGGACCTGAAGATGAATAAGATATGATTCCTGATCTCAAAAGGCATGGGATCTGGGGGTGGGGACAGTAATAGGATATAATCATAAAAACAATGTAAAATGTGCTCTAAGAAAGACAAATGGGACAAGTGAACGATTTTGAACTCAGGGGCCGGGGATACAATTGGGGGAATCATTGTGAGAGGCTCATTGAAGGAAGAGATATTTATGGTGATCTTTATGGGATCAGCAGGGTTAACCAGAAATTATGGGGAAAGGTTTCTGGGTAGAAGGTCTGGCAGGAGAAAAGATACAGAAGCAGGAAGCTGTAGTTACAGGCGAGTGGTGGGAAAGTAGAGGCTGGAAAGGTACTTGGGTGGACCACGATATGGAAGACTTTATGTGAAAAAAAAAAAAGAAAGAGCACACATCTAATTTGGTTGGCAATTGTTATTGAGGGAGAACGTACATGATCAGAGGTCTGTGCCTTTGACATATTTTTCTGCCACTAGCAGGACAGAGGGTTGACTGACAGGGGAGGGGATGAGGTAATCAATTGGAGGTGATTGAAATAGGCTTTACACAAGGGCCTATGAATGCAAGAAGAGTCTCGGGGGAGGGACACTGTGGACAAAGGGGCTATAAGATTGAGCTACAGAAAACCTTTTCTTCTCATATTCCAAGATGAGTTGAAGATTTTGCACCTTGGTAATGTGGACAAAGATGGTGTGTATAGTAGGCAGTTATCGTTTGTGTTTTTGGACTTCCCACTGTGTGGGAATTTATGCGGAGCAGGTTTCTACCTTCTAAGGAGGAGGCTGGGAGGGGCCAGGCCTCTCATTAGCTCTAGGTACCTAGGTGTAGGCACTCAACCCAGGTTTAGCCACTTTATCTGGTGGGACATTGAATCTGTGGGGGAGGAGTGATGTGGAGACCCAGGGGCATAGCCCCATAAAAATAAAAGCACATGGAAATAAAAACACAACAATTTGATGCCCCTGCATCAGTCTTGTCGCACTGAGGGTCCTCCCCATCTTGGCTATCACCACCTCGACTACACAGACCTAGGATATGGACTTGTCTACCCTCACTTGTTTTTCCTGGGCCAAGGACTTTTTCAGCTTATACCTTTCATATGGGTCCTACTGTGGGAGCTAAACAATCCTGCCCCATGGTCCCCAGCAGCCCAGAGTGTCAGGCCTGGTCTCCCCCATCTTTCGGTGAATTCAGAGGCCAGGGACGATGACTCGCTGTTGCAGTACATATTCCTAGCCACAAACACGTTTTTAGGGGGGAATGGAAGTGCTAAATGTGAACTTTTAGCTTTCTGACTGCTGAATAAATAGGTGAACAACCTTGAGACAATGTATCTTAAGTGCATAGCCAGAATGTATTGTTTTCCTAGTCATCCATTTCCTACATAAATAAGTGTCCTGGCAGGAGAACTAGGCCATGTGTGTTTTACTTCCATTACTGCCAGCAGCAGCCTGGGAAGGAGACGGGGAAGGCCTTGTGGAAAGAGCTCACTGGGGATTCAGAGATCAGCGTTCTAGTCCTGTCATTGTCACCACGTGGAGGTACGGTCATTGTGGTGAGCTCCTTGTCTATTTCCTCATTTATAGTAAGGTCATTTTGGCAGGCGTTAAAAGCCACACGAGCTGCTTTTCCCTCCCAAGTGTTTCCAGCTGTCCTCAGATGCAATCTCAATGCATTTGTACAGTGCTGCCTGCTGAGCCTGCCCAGAAATATCCATTAAGGTTGAGAATCTAATACCTTCTCTCCGTCCTTCCTATCCCTGACTGTCTCAAAGAAAACCAACTGTAAAGAACAAAGGATTGGGGGTAAAGTGAATTGGGATAAAGCTACTCTGGGTTCTGGATTGACTAAGGAAGTTTTTCCCTTTCTCTGCCTGGAGGATTAATGAAGGTGACTTTTTTCTTTCTTTAGAACTGGGAAAGCTATGAAAGTGGCTGCATTGGTTTCAGAATTTGCACCTTTTCTGGTGCCAGGGTGACTGAATAAGAATGACCTAGGAGGCGGGTTAAGAGTACAGATTCTGGGGGTCTACGCTCTGAAGTTTGGATTGGGATCCAGGCATCTGTATTTTTTAAAAAAGTTTTGTGCTATGATTCTAACACACAGCCAGGCTTGGAAACCTCTGTGTTCTAAAGTTTACTTCCCAGATCTTGCAAGATTATTGAACCTTATTTGAATGAACAGTATTTATTCACATCAGTTGTTTACTAATAATGTTTTTGTGTATGTCTTTTTTTCTATGGGCTTGTAAGATTGAGGGCAAGTGGCTATTTTTAGTTATATTTATAACCTCAGTAACATCCAGAAGGTATTAATTTTATCAGTAAATTAAACCAGAAACACTGTGCACGTTTATTCAGCTCATATGAAGGCACTGGTATGTTAGATTTTGCACTGGTGGGTGCTTCATGGGTTACTTGTTCACTTATTTGTTTTTACTTTCCGATAGGACTTCTTCTTTCTCTTTCTTTTTCCTTTTGCCTCTTTTCCTTTGCTGCTCCATGTTGTATTTCTTGCTTGTAGAGAATCATATGATAGTACAAGGCTGCAGAAGAAACTCATCTTTGTTGGTTATCTCAGCCAAGGAAGAGTAGAAAGCTCATGTCTCTGAACTCTTAGTCCTAAGTCCTTTTCACTAAGCCAACAATTCTGCCTCTCTTCCATCCGTGTAAGTAAGAGAAAGTTTTCTTTTGTTTCCTCAGAAACACAGCCCTTCTACAATGCCCTCACTTCCCATGGAGATGGTCCATTTGAGCCCTCCAGGTCTTGCATCACATAATGGATGCAGTTGCAGAGATAAATGCAATGAAACAAATGTTATCAAGGCTTTCCCTAAGCTCCTAGTAAAGGGATTTACACATAGCAGCTATGGAACAAACTCAAACAGTAATTGACCCCACCAACCACCTCTGATTATTCAAGGTACAATAATCTCAAGGGGCTTCATTCATCTCTTTGCTGGAGTCTTAGCTGACTGCAGAATAATTACAGGGAATTCAAGTTAAGACTTAGAAAGTTTTTCACTGACCGGTGGGTACTACTGGCTTAGTAAAACTCAATGCACTTATAATTAGTATAAGCCAGCTGCAAGTAACCTCTTATTAAAATGCAAATTATTGGCACCCTACTAATAAAGACATGGATTTCTATTTATGTAAAGTAATTGTAACAATATTCCTAGATGCTACCTAAATGATTGTTCTACCCATCTGCCATCACAAATACTTCTATCTTTAGAGGGCTATGTTACAGTTAGAATATATTAACTAGATTTAAATTTTAAAATATAAATTCTCAACATGGTTTGAAATTCTTCCTGTTGATGTAATTAAAGTTTATAATTCTTTATTGATTTAAATTTTAAAAAGATGCAAATTATTAAAACATCTATTACCAAATAAGAAAAGTTTTAAATATTAGGGATTCCAGGAACAGGGATGTGTGGTGAACTTGAAAAGCTTGATGCCAATTATGTGCTTCACTGAATTAAAATGAATTGGTGTTATTAATAAAGACTCAAATGATCTACCCTGCCAAACCAACCTTTAACCACCTCGCATGTCATTAGAAATGAACTTTTCAATTAAGATCTGTCTTCCCACAATTTCCAAATTGAGTTTTCCAGACTTGTGATTCAGTCACAGAAGCTTAAGAATCATGGTAGGGGCTAGGGGTGGGAGTAGGGGTGGTGGGTCATGCCCAATTTGCCATGACAGCCTGCCAGTCTCTAATACAATATTTCAACTTCTTTCAGAGTAACGTGGTGCCTTGTTTAGTCCCTGATAGCGAATAATTTATTCAATAAAGTAGTGCAATTTAAAGGAAAATGAATGAAAATGTTTACACTTGGTAGCAGCTCTCTAAAATAATATTTGCTGCTGAAAATTGAAATGACCCTTTCTTTATTTTGGTAAGAAGAAAAGGAACAGCTAGGAATAAAAACGTTTAAAGACATTCATGTTCTCAACTTAGTTTATCCTATGAAGAAGAGCTTTTCCATGCAAATGAGAAAATATTCAATTTGAAATATTCCTTGAAACTAGATTGGTTTGCAAATGTTTGACATGTTAATTATTTTGTAAGTAAATAGAGATATGATTTAAGGCATGAATCAGCATTTCTCAAAAAAAAAGAATCATTAGTATATTTATTCTGATTTGATGATCTCTTTAAAGTGACATAATTATTTTGGAGGCTCTTCTCCACCTTTACCTCCTTCTTTCTTTAACTTTGCTTCACCTATCTTGTCAGATTACTCAGAGTTGTAAAGAAATACAATGGCAGAGCTGGTTATTTTCACCATTTGATGTAACTACTTCCTTCTCCTTGGCCAGTATCAGCTGGATAAAACTTGTGGGGTTTTTTTGGGGGTGGGGTAGATTTATTTGGATGTCTTCCCTTTTTATTATGGGTATGTATCATCTCACTACCAGTTTTTCAACAAGATCTCTGTGTGTAATAAATGGTAGCTGGTGTAATTCCTGATGAGTTCCTCAGGGCTGGGGCCCTGTTTGTTCACTGCTGTGAGCCCAGGGCTGTGAGCGGTGCCCGGCACACAGTGACCGCATAATGATCCCCTCCTGCCTCAGCTGGTCAGCCTTCTGACCTCCCATCCCCTGTGTGGAGCCTCCACTGTCTCCTCAGCTGTCACCCCAGTGCAGTGTACACCCCTCCTCACTCCTGGGTCGTGCTCACACGGTTCTCCCCCTGCACCTGCTTCCCTCCTCCTCTCTGTCTGACCAAATCCTCCCCAGTCAACTGTACTCGAGATCCATGTCCTCCATAATGGTTTCCACTGGTGCACACACTCCTGGTTTCCATAATCTGTATCTTGCCATCATGTGCTATCATAGGGTCTTGCTTAGTTCTTTCAGGCTTTCGTGAGAGATGGTATTTGTCCTCACGGAGTTTGGGCCTAGGTGAGCAGCTTAAAACTTGTATGGGTGTATATGGTCCTTCAAGGACCGGGCACAGCACAGGGGCTGGATTAGATGTCCAGCAGATGCTCACTGCTGATTGACGGCCTCTCTCCTCTCCACTGCAGTGAGTTATGCCTGCTTCACCTTAAAGGCTACATCTGTTTGGTCATGACTTCAGTTCAGATCAAAACATGGGCGACATTCCCTCTCTCATATTTCTAAGCTGCCTCTCATCTCTCTGGATAGTTCAGCAGCCTCTATAGAGAGGTTGTGTTTTTAACGTTTGGTGTTTTCCTGGTATCTTGTGTCCTAGCCTCAGTGCCGTTGCCCCTTTCTGCCTCTGGTTGCATTTACCTGTCCCTCTCTCTTCCCAACCATAATATATCATCAGTTTTTTAATGATACATTTTTATTTTGGTCTATAACCCTCCTAAACATGGGAATACTCACTCTCTATTTAAAAAAAAAAGAATTAATAATTTGTACTTCTCACTGTCAGACTGACCTTTCCTCTACTTAGTTCAAATTACTGAGCTTTTATTGTATTGAGCCACTCTTTCACCCTTAAATTGCAAAAATGCTTTTTTCTGTCAAATCTTATTTAGGAGGGTTAACCAAAGAAGATGACTACATATAGAATGTTGACACCCAACAGGTTCCTGAAATAGATGACCTTGGATATGGGCACTGAGATAATTAGCAAAAGAGAATTGACAGAGACCAATTGCTTCCGAGACAGCACAGGATCACAATCAAAAGAAGGGCGGCAGAAATTGAACAGATAAGCTGATCAGAGATAAACGCTTACCAAGAGACTTGGAGTTTTAAAGAAAACCATTGGGGTACCTGTTATTCATTCAATAATAATTCCACAGCATGGATTGAGCAACTACTATATTATCTGCACTATTGTAGGCACTGGTAACATGGAGAAATGAGAAAGGGTCACTGACCTGCTTACAGGCTAGTGGGGCAGGGGTCAAAGCAGGGGCAATGATAGAACACATAAAATGCACTCACTGTCTTGGGGAGAAAAGTTGATAAATTTAGTTTGGGTTCTTTGTGTTTGAGGTACCTGTAGTATATACAAGTAGAACTGTGGTAGGGGGTGACTTCCCCATTACAGAGACGCTCATGTTGCAGGGCAGATGTTGGTCATCTTGCAGAAGGGATGGCCCTTTGGAGTAGATGAGCTCACAGAGCGTATGAATGATACCATGTTTATTTTCACAATTCCTCTGTGTGATACCTTCTCTTTAATAATGCTTATGGAAGGGAAGGAGGATTCGGTGAGCATCCAAGCCCTTGGCCATAACACCCTTCTCTTAGAAGCAGAAATCACAAAGGGGATGTCTCCTTTTTGTAATCAGGGTTATAAAGGCAATTTAAAATGTTCCATGGCTTATTTCCTACCTTTCTAGGCCGCTTTGTAGATTGACATCTGAAATGGCCTCCAACCTGGCAGCCCTGTTCTAATGATCTAAAATGAAAGAAAGGGGAAATGTTTGTATTTCTTGGGAAAAGAATACACATCACTCCTTAAAAAGAAGGTAAATCTATTGAAGGAAAACAGATTTAGCACTTTAGTAAATTTAAAACAACAAGTTTTTCCTTGTTACCAAAATCCAAAGTCATCACAGGAAGTTCAGACAATACAGATAAGAAAAATTAGGCAATAAGAATCCACCACCCTGACATTACCATTGCTAACAACTTCTTGGCCTTATGACCATTTTTTCCTGTGAAGATATTGATATATATTTCATAATAGTGGATTCATACAAAGCATACTATTCTATATAATCTGCTTTTTTCATTTAGTAGTTGTAGTCAGTATGTTTTGTTTCACCAGTTTGGAGGTACAAAATGAGTTCACGTTACTTCTAATATTCAAGACAACACACACACATATTTCCTGTAAAGACCATGTCCCTTTCCTTTATTTTGGGCACCCCTCCTTAGAGGTGTCAGCTAACTGTAAGAAGTGAGTCATTTTCATAGCAAACTTGCACCATCTCTTGGGGGTCCTTGTCAAGGTGTTAAACTCTGTATCTCGGGGGACCACCCCCAAGTTAATGAACACTTCTCTATTTGAAGTTTACCAGTCACCTGGATTAAGCACCCTCAGAATCCATTCCTGTGTGCACATGTACTACCCTGGTACATGCTGGTACATGAAGATGCCTGTCAGCTAGGTTTACAGCTCTTTTGGGAGTATAGTCCCTTTCCTTCCTATACAAGCCTAGCACATTGCCAGCGGGGTTATGCTGTGATTTAACCCTAGGTATAGACCTAGTGGTCAGGAGGGGAGGAAGGGCAGATGCTACTGCCCTGCTGTGGAAAGATCTTCCAGGATGAAGTAGAAGGGGGAGTACTAGCTTTGAATAGGGAGGGCGGGCCACTTCTGTGGTTTCAGAAAATTCAGAGGAGCCTAGGGAATGAAAATCTTCAGGAGTATCCTCCTAGACGTCTTCATTTCATGTCAGGTCCTAGGTTTTCATAAGTAGGGAATACTTGCCCTGACCTTGGCATAATAGATACACCTTGTTGGGCATTCAACATTTTTGAAGTTTAGTCACTTGGACCATTAAATCCTGGCCTTGACTCTTGGTTTTCTTTGTCCTTGAACTGCAGGAGACAAGGAATTCTTTGTGCTACCACAGAGGTCCTCTGTCTTTCACACTTGTTTTCAATTGCTTATTAATTTCCCTTAGCATCTAGTTTATTTCTGAGAAGCATCAGTGCACCTTGACAATAACTACCCAATCTCATCGTCCTTGTAGTTATTCTTGTTTCAAGAATAACTAAGTTTCAAATACCTGATATACTGCATCAATGGATGGCAAGAGGCAATATGTATATGGTCTTTCTTTTTATTAAGAAACATATTGTACTAATATTATAATTAGTTTTGTATATTGGTCTCCCCTGGTTCATGATTTCCTCAAGGGCAAGACCATATCATATTCAGTTTTGTATAAATGTTTTTGAATAAATGTAGGAGATATTTTGAGGGCAGATGGGTTTTTGGAGGTCTCTTAAATTTTATCATAGATTATTATTTCTATTACCTATGAGTAGGAGTAGTTTAAAATTTATTTTAAAAGTCCTATAAAATATTGTTTATATTTTAAGAATTCTCCCTTCATTGTTCTTAAATCAAATTAGATGTGGATCCACAATATTATCATCTACTGGGTTCTTGAAAGCCAATCTCAACTGTTTGAAAGTTGAGGTCTTCTAAAATGTTTTAAGACATACAAAAGATAATGCTTTTTAATATTAAGACTATAAAGACTAAAAATAGATTTTGAAATACTGATGGCTTGTGGTTTCTCTGGAATATGACTTAAAAAAATAATAGTCATAGGTAATATTCAAAAAATGCCTACTATGTGCCAAGCACTTTAAGTGTATTCACTTATTTAGTCCTCATAACAACCCCATGAGAATGTTACTATTACTCTTCTCATTTTTTACATGAGGAATCTGAGGCACAGAGAGGTTGTAATTTCCCCAAGGTCACTCCATTCCTCTTAAACGGACTTTCAACTCAGTTGGTTTGGCTCCAGAGCTGTAACACATTTAAGCTGTATTTTAAACAAAATTACTCAAGATTTTAAAAATATATCTTCTTTGAAAAAATCTAGAGCCTACTAAGAGATATTTATAAACTCACATAGTTTTCAAAAAGTTTATATTGTTTGTAGAATATTTTCTGTTAGTGTTATAAAATCCAGATTGAAAACAAACCTCATACAACATAGAAAAGACACCTGTGAAGTTTTGTGTTCTGTATGATTATAGGCTTATTTAAGCATCCTTTCAGTTGAAGGCACATCCCTGGTGTCATTGGTTTCTTGTCTTAAAGACTGAAAGTGAGGTGCAGCCCCCAGGGGGGAATGACGGCCACATCCCCATCCTTTCATTAAAGCCCAAACCCGCCCTCATTGCCTCAGACCTTCTCTTCGCCAGCTCTTCAATATAATCACAGTCTCACTTGATTGTCAAGCTGATCAGGTCCTGCTAACAGGCATTTGGGAATGGTAATTAGGACTTAGTGCATGGCCTTTATTCGAAGAGGACTGACCCAGCTGTAACATACCATAAATATAGCCTTGACAAAAGCCTGAAAATTGGTTCTGGTGGATTGTCTTTACACGGTGCTATGACTCATTGCTTAATTTCTTTCTGATGCTTTTGCCATAAAATTTCTGAAGTCTATAATTTTTGTAAAAATATATATCTAATTCATAGTGTTAAAAATGGTTTCAGGTAACTAATCACATTTATAGGACATCTCAATCCTAGGGCATTTATACTTGCTCTTCATTAAAAAAAAGTGTAAAGGATTGGTTTATTTGCTGTTTTTATCAATATCAAATATATTAAACACCTATTATGTGAGAGGTACATAAATTTAATTCTGCCTGCTACCCCCATCCCCCAAGGTGTCATGTACTCATTCTGTAAGAATCTCTATTAGAAGATGGTCACCCTGTTTATCATATTGTGGTCAGATGTAACACTGCTGGTTTAGATCCCAGAACAGCAATTGGGAATGAAAACATTTCCAGTCCTTATGGTTTTTGCAACACGAGGCATAGTCTCAGCACAGGCTCCAGCCAGCTGCTCCCAGCTCTTATCGGACTCTGTGGAAGCCTCTGTGAGGTTTCTGCACGCCATAAACACTGATAACTTCTATCAAATGCCATCGTGGGCAGCTATGTTCCAGCCACTGTCCTTTCCCTCTCAATTCCACACTCCAGCCCAAAGTTTAGTGTCTTAGTGAAGGTAAGCTACTTGAAGACAAATTCTTCTACCCCTATGTCCCCAGGACCCAGAGTAGTGCCTGTCATGTGACAAAGGGTCAAAAACTGCTTGCTGATTCAAATATGGTACATCCATGAAACCATGCAATTTACTTTTTCCCTCCCTTTTCATAAGGGTCTTAGTTCTTAACATTGTTTGTAGGTTTATTAGTTGAGATATTTTGGTTAACTCTTGGTTAACTATATTTTTTTCATGATGACAAAAATGACATGCATTACTTATAGCTATTTTGGAAAAGAGAAAAAAATTAAAAAGTAAATAAAACAATGCTACATATTAACATTGTCTGCTTTTTTGTTTTTTCATTTGATATCATAATTTCTAGATGGTTTAGATCATGTTTTCTACTTGTTATTATATTGGGAATCTTCCCCCTTATTAAATATTCTTCCAGAATAACCTTAAGTGCATACTTGCATGAGAGTTCATCATATGAGATGTATTATCTTCCATTTGCCTTTCCAGATCCACTGTCTATCCTTCTCCACATTATTTTCTGCTTCTAGAGGCTGATCTCATGGACCATATCAAGGGCCCTTTGGCTTCCCATTGGGTTTGGTCCATGGGAAGCCCTGGCAGGAGATGGGAGAGAAGAGAGTGAGGGAGGATATAAAGGGCAGGTATTTTATTCCTTTGACTGTCCCTGGCAGGTCACCTCAGTTTGGCTGTGTCCTCCCACCAAAGGCTAAGTCTACAGAGTTCTCTCCTTCTGAGATCTAGTAACCCTTCTCTCCCTTGCCTTTTTAGACGGAGGGGCTTTGGCCAGGGTTACTACACTATCTGTTGTAGTTTCCTGACACACACCTTTGTAAATAGTCACTTAAATATCCTTTTTGAGTGTCTCGTCTTTTCCTGTTGAGACCCTGACTGATATACACCACAGTTTAATCATTTCATGGGATTATATTGGTATAAATAGTGTTTCAGTTGAACATTCTTGTACCTAGATCCTGGTGCTAATTTCTGATGTTTTAAAAAAATTCTAAAATTAGCATTACTTGGTCAAAAATTAAAGGAAAATGAGGTAAGGTGATTTACATATATCCAACTTGCCTTCCACTGTGAAATATCTATTGTAGATAGTCATTTGCTATTTGCTTTTGAAAGCTCAACATCTGAATCTCATTTCTGTGGGGAGAACCCTAAAAGTGTGAATCTTGGTGATAAGTAAGGCCCTACTTCTCACTTTAGAAATGAAGGAACCAGATATTTCTTCTTTACTCCCTGACAATAAACACTTGGGTACATGAAGCAGGTTTTGCCATTAGTTGTTCTTGCCCTGGACTTGAATCTGAGAGGAATATGGATCAGAAGATGTGAGTGACACTTAGAGATTATACACAGCAGGATGGGATGGCAGAATTGCAAATGCAGTGGCAGTGGTTACCATGGGAGCAGAAACAGTGGCATGGGAGAGTATCCTGTGCACGTGGCCCCAGCTGTTGCCTTGCCTGACTATGTCCTTGCTCTCTGCTACCAACTCTCCTGGTTCCTGCCTGTATTCTAAGCCTGGCTCTCCAGCCTCCCTGTCACTTGGAACTGATCCATTTATCATTATGAAATATCCTTCTTTATTTCTTGAAATATTCTTTGTTCTGAATACTAGTTTGTCTTATATTGATGTAGTCACTCTAGCTTTTTTTGAGGGGAGTTGATAGAAATAATTTTTTTTTGTGGTGATGGTTTTTTGGGTGGATGCATATGCTGAAAATTTCCATGTTTTACACTTAGAATATGTACATTTTAGTTTAGTTGAACTTGCTGCAATAAAATTACAAAAAATGACACCAGTTGGTCTTTTCAAGCATTCTTGAACACACACAGAGAAATACCATCAGAAGTGCTATAGAGTAATAAAAATAATATTATAATAAAAAACTCCAAAATTATATGTATAGGACTTTCTTTGGACAGAATGGCTTTTATGATTTACAAGTAGCCTTCATGGACATGTACCTTCATGGGTATGCCAGCTTTGTAGACATGCTTTGTGGGTGTGTGACCTGTGTAGTCACAGAGGATTCTGAGCTTGGTTTAATGCTCTGCTGTCACCATCTTAAAATTCTTTTTTGGGGGGTGGGGGGGAGGGAGCTTAAAGTACAGAAATTTATTTTCTCACAGTTCTGTAAGTCCAAGATGGAGGTATCCTTAGGTTCTCCTGAGCCCCCTCTTCTTTGCTGTGTCTTCACGTGATCACTCTAGCTTTTTATGCTTAGTGTTTGCATGGTATATTTTCCCATGCTCTTATTTTAAACTATCTGTGTCTTTATATTTAAAGTGGATTTCTTGTTACTCTTGGCTAGAAGCAGAAGTGGCCTCTCTGTTACTTTTCTGAACTACTTTGTTCCTTCCTGTAAATGTATTTTCTGTTTAACAAGCTGGAGTTTAATTCTATGATTTGCCATCAAGAAACTTGGTGGTACAATATTGGTACCGGGAGCAGACTGTAAACAATAGATCCTCAAGGAAAATGGAGGAATCCAGGCTTGCTAGTTGGGGCAAAATGCAGTAAAATTCCCTTTGTGTTAGGGGATGGTCTTCTGGCAGCTCAGGGCATGCAGTGGTGAAAAAAATCCCTTATTATCACCTGGAATGGAGAGCTCACTGAACACAAAGTTTAGAAAAATAAAATGGCTCTTGGGATTGAAGAGTGTGAAGGGGATGAAAATTTAAAATACTGTGGTAAATATCAGAGCCTTCCCCTTCTGCCTCTTTCTCACTCTGACTGACATGGTAAGGCTCCTCATTTTCCTGATTTGTTATATTCTGAGTAATTTTGGATTGTATCATGAACACTGTGAATGTCATGTTGTAGAGAATAGATTCTATTAATTTCCTCTGTGAGTCACGTATTTTCATGACTTGGTTGGATATGAGCTCCAAACTCTCTTTTTTTTTTTTTTTTTTTTTTTTTTAGACCAATGTCAGTTCAGTTCATACCTTTTACCTTTAGGTGAGGGGCTTTGAATCTGCTCTATGCATGCATGGTCAGGACTCAGCCAGACCTGTGGGCAGGCAGAACTTGGGTATTCCCTTTCTGACTCTTTCCCTTCCAAAATTTTCCCTTTCTCCAACGACCGTAGTTACCTTGGACTCGTACTGATTCCCTAGACCAAAAAAATCATGATTTTTCCAGCCATGCTTGGTGCTCATGTACGCTACTGAGCCTGCCCTCAGGCTAGAAGACAAGCAGGAAATTGGAGTGTTTACTCTGTATTAACTCTCTCCTGTGTGCTCAGACTTCTCACTGGAATCTACTTTTCTTCACCCTCTTGTGCTTCCATATAGCTCGTTCCTGTATGTGTCCAGATTTCCTAGTAGCTACCTGTGGAGGGTTTATTCTCTGTGGATAATGTAGAGGATTTATCCTATGTGGGGCAGGATGTTTCCTTGGCTATTACTAGAAGCTCAATCCTTATTTAAAACATCTCTTTGTTTTTTCTCTTCATGTTTCTAGAACGTCCCTCTCCCTACTCTTATGGATATGATATGTCCTTCAGAAAGCCTTCAGGCTTGCTGTAAAATCTGGGTCTCTGAATGTTGTTACATGTTGAAGGGGGCTTAAAGATTTTTCAGCTGAACCTCTTCATTGCACAGATGAGAAAACCGAGGCCTCGAGGGAGCAAGTAATTTACCTACAATAAGGGGTGGCGCTGCTGGGGAATGTGGGTGAGAGCCATCTGAGAGAGACCCGAGTTTGCCAAGGAGAGACACATCTTCCGAAGAGTGAAATGTAATTTGTGAACCCTGTTGGGAAGAAACGTTTTCTTTGATGCCTCTCTGCAGCAGTGATAAGGGTAGTATAGACTTAGAAGCTTGAAATGAGTAAGAGAAAGGACTTCTTTGGAAATCTTGTCTGAAACTGCCATAAATTTTAGAAACATCCAGTTGGAAAACACATCAAACATGTCTTTTCTCAAGCAAGTCGTCACATTTCATTACCATGGCTGGTTTTCTATTTCGGTCTCTCTCTCCTGAAGCAGCTGTGCTCGTGCTGAAGAGACAGAGGCTCAGAGCTCGAGTCAGATGATGACATGTGTTGCCTCAAGTGAGAAGCCTTTACCACAAGGTTTAAAGGTCCTCTCAGTCTTTGTTTGCTTGTCTGTTTGAATAAGAATATCCAGGGACTTCCCTGGTGGTGCAGTGGTTAACGCAGGGGACACAGGTTCCAGCCCTGGTCCGGGAAGATCCCACATGCTGCGGAGCAACTAAGCCCGTGCGCCACAACTACTGAGCCTGCGCTCTAGAGCCCGCGAGCCACAACTACTGAGCCCGTGTGCCACAACTACTGAAGCCCACATGCCTAGAGCCCGTGCTCTGCAACAAGAGAAGCCACCGCAATGAGAAGCACACGCACTGCAACGAAGAGTAGCCCCCGCTTTCCACGACTAGAGAAAGCCCGTGTGCAGCAACGAAGACCCAATGCAGCCAAAAATAAAATAAATAAATAAGTAAATAAAAAGAAGAATATGTAGGATTCCCCTAATGTCTTCCTTCTTCCCCCATCTCTCCCTTCTCTCCTACTCCATCAAAATTGACAAAATTTGAAAAAGATGGCCTCAGTCTCATCTCTTACCAGTAGTTACTCTACACCAAACCTGAATCTGGACACCTTATCTATCCAGACATCTTGGTAGATTGGATGGTTAAAACGTCTTAAATTTATGCTTTCTGGGTTTTTGTTGTTGCTGTTGTTTAGATTCCAGAATCATAATAGTGAGTTAAGGGAGTCAGAGAATAAAAAAAGTCAAGTCAAGCAAGGAACTTGGGGGGTAGGGGGAGGCTTGAACATAATATTAAACACAAGTGCCTAGAAGTAGAAGAGAAGTATATTAAGGTATAAAATACTTAGTCCCTAAATTATATAAATTTGATGTAATTTATAAGAGGTGGGGCTTTAAAATAGAAAGAAATGTGGATTTTAAAAAGGTGACTTCATTTAAGTTGGGCAACTTAAGATGGGAGTTATTCCCCCAATGGCATGCACTAACCTGTGCAGGTAAGATGCTGTCCTGCCAGTGTTCCTGGGACTTGAGAGCCATTTCTTCATCCCAAGGAACACAAATTTAAACAAAGGCAATCAAACAAAAACACTCAGCTCTTTATTAAATGAGTAAAGCAGGGGTTGATTTATAGACCTGGAAAATTGCATTTCCTCACGCATAATCACCACCCCACAAGAAACTGTGAAATCTCTTCCTGCTCCGAGGATGGACTCCTCTTCATAATGGGGGTGGGAGTTTTCAGGCTCAGCATTTTAGATGAATGTGGCATATTTAGGAGGAATTTGCTGCAGGGGCTAGCATCAAGTGGTTGCACCCATGTGTTTGTAGGATGGATGAGCAGTTGAGGGGATACATAACTTATTGTCAGCCTGCAGTAGCATCTTGTGACTGCTCTCCTGGGTTGGGGTTCACGTCAGTAACCCCACAGGTATGAGTCTTTCCTTTGGAGTTCAGGAGGTCAGGAAGTAGCAATTGGACACGAAATGGTTTTCTCTGAAATCAGTTTTTAAAAATAAGCTGTTGCCATCAGTAACTTTCTCACTTTAAATGGAACTGACACAATGACCAAATAATTGGTGGTGATTGCCGGCCAGGTGTCAGATTTAATAAACCACTTAAAGTGCAAATCTTCTAAAGATGTGGTTAGTTCTTCTCATTGCAAGATAGGACTTTCATATCCTTTATTACCTGGTTACTGTTGCTTGTATTTTCCTTCAATATCATATTTCCTGCTTTTTAATAAAAGAGCTGTCATTTCTAATAAGAATTGAAAAAAAAATCATCCAGGGAAATAACACAATTGATGGGTATCACAAGCTGAAACATACCAAATAAGTACACATCTTCAAAAAGCTTACAGTAGAATCTTGATTCTAAGATGGACCTCGTGCTGGGATTGTAACTCATGGTGTGAAGTGGGAGGATTCCTCATTTCTGAGGTTCCTCAGTCTGAGCCCCTTGTCTCCAGAAGGCCTCCCCCTTGAAATGAGTAGTGGGCTGAGTAGAAGCTGATCTTGGCTGAGTAGAAGCTGAACACCATTTCTACTTTTTGGTGAATGGAAACATATCCCTTCTTTATGGCCCATGTGATAGAATGAATTCACAATATGTTGCCCCCTCCCTCATTAGAATTATATACACCCATGCCCTTTGTCATGTGACTTTGCAGTCCCTCCCATTAAGTGAGGAGAGTGCATTTCCCTACTCTGTTGATGTTGGGATTGGTCACATGGCTTTCTTTGGCCAATGGGATATAGGTAGAAGTGGCAATATGCTAGTTTGAAACCAGGGCCTCAAGAGACATCATGTGTTTCAGCTATGCTCTTGCACTGAGGATGTTGTACCTGAGAAAAACATGCCCCTTATAGCCAATAAGGAGGATGGGAGACTCAAGGAGCAGACCTGATCCCCACTGACCTGCAGTCTGAAGCAGAGCTACCCTAGCTGACCTGTAGTGAGCCAGAAAAGCAGATGCTTATTGACACAAGCTCTTGAGTTTTGGGGTGGTTTGTTATGCAGCATTATTGTGGCAATAGCTGACTGTGATAGATCCCTAGCAAGATAAGGAGTGAGCCTGTGACATAAGTGTGGTGCAAAAGATGCAGGGCAGGGGGGTGGGTGTTAGACAGACCTTCTGCCCAGTGGCTGTGACTGTGTTAGAGTCAGGCAGCATAGCAGGGAGGGTCTGGGGGTGGCAAAGCTCTGTGGAGACGTGGTCAGTTGCTGGAGTCAACAGGGCTGGTGGTGGGTCCTGAGTAGATTGTTCTTATGGCAGGGTCTTCACTATGCCTCCCTGCCCTTACCCAAGTCTTGTTGGCCAGGCCTTCCATGGTTCCGAGTCACTCGATATCCTTTGGGTAAACTCCCTGCTGCTTAGATTTCCCAGAGGTATGTTGCCTCTTTACAACCAAGAACCCTGACCAATATATCATGAATTGGGAAGGAACCTGGTTTTCTTATGATTATATCCCCTTGGCATGGCTTAATATGTGTGTAACACTGTCCTAGATTGTCTCCTGTAATCCTCCTAGCCCCTCTATGCACAGGACGCAGAGTGGTTCAGAGCCCTCACTTCACACACAGGGTTTACTCTCTGTGTCTGCAACTGTGTCTGTGTGGGCAAGCCGTTAAACCTCTCTGTACCTTAGTTTCCTCATATGAAACTAGGAATAAAAATAATTCTACAAACAGTTTGTGTGTATTGCTTAAAACAATACCTATTCTATGATAAATTCTCAATTAAGAATTACCTGTAGGTGGTAGTATAGAAATGATAATGATGAGATGCTGCTCTTGCTATGTTAGTATCACCCTGTGAGATAACAATGACCTGCGATGCTTGTCCTAACTTGCACAATGTAAATAAATGGTAGAGCTGGGATCTTCCTTGCTCTCCTGGCTTTCCATAGTTCCAAAGCCTTTTATGAGTTAACATAATGCAGTGGTTCTGAACCTTTTGTCCTGCATGGCTTATGTGTCTACAGCACCCTAACAACCATGCCCTGATTTTGAAGATGCTCTTCTTGAGCTCTTCCTACCATGTCCATTTTGGTCAACGTAAGAACCTCATGCCTCACCTCTATTCCTATCATTCTATTTAGATCCCTACATCTGGATCCCTACTCCTACATCCTTATTTGAGAATTTCTGAAGGGTCATCTGTTCTTTCTGATGGAAGTTGTGCTTTGGGTGTTATAGCTCCTAGGGGTTGGGTGGAGAGAAGAACGATGAAGATTATTAAATAATCTAGTTGGTATTCTAGGGTGGTGTGTTGATGGTGGTAGTGGAAGGTGTGCCTTGAGCAAGCATCTAGGAAGATGCAGCCCTGGAGCCAGGAAGCAGTAGAGGAAAGCCCTGGAGGGGCACCAGCATTTCAGGATGGAAGAGTCTAGAGAAATTTTCACTTCTTTTACCTAAGACTCTCCCTGGTTCAAGAATGTTGCTGGTACCAAAATGTATGGTCAGGGCCCTCAAGATGGCTGTTCTCTTGTTCTCTGTACATCCCCTGCTCCACCAGTCCCTGCTTCACCTACACCCTATGCACGTGACTGACCTTCCTACATACTTGCCCCACCCCCCAGCTGGTGATTGTTCTTATCAAAGGGGGGGTGAGGAGCGTGCCCTTCTACTGGTTTCCCTGGTAACTAATGAGCCCACCTGACATCAATTCCCTTATAACTGATAGTCTCCCCTTCTCCCTGGGAGCGAAGACTGCCTCCACGTCCTGCCTGCCTGCCACCATCCACGACACATATGGTGGGATGTTGCTCCAGGACCTTGCTTCAGACGTGTAAGCTTCCCCATTCATTAAACCACTGAGGTCTCTGTTGCTGACTCCGGGCTCTTTCTTCAGGCTTAAAGCTGGGCAAGTGCAGGCCTTATTGGCCTGCAGGGTGCAGCCCAACACAAAACAAATATTACAAGTTTAAAGCTCAGCCTCAAACTCAGGTGTGTGAAATATCACTTACTTTATATCCTATAAGTCAGAGTCACTCTTCCTCTGATAGATACTTAATAGCCATTCTGAGGATTCCCCCTTTACACTGCCCCCTGCCCCCCAGCCTCTGCCTCCTGGACTTGGATCAGTGATCCAGGTATTACTCAGTGCTGAGTTTGGGACATGGGGAGAATTGCGGGGACCTCTGTGATTGCTCATCGTCTCTAAACTGAGACATCCTATGTGTTTGTCCTCATGAGCCTTTCAGTTGTTGGGACACTGTAACTTCCTGAATATACCGGGGCTCTGAAAATCTTTGTTGAGTCCAGGGTGTGAACCTCGCACAGCAATTCCTCTTGGGGTCTGGCCTCCTCCTTGGTTGCAGTGCCAGGAAGTGGGGGTCTGGATCCCTGCTGATTTGGGACACAGCCCTCTCTTCCCACTCTTCCCAAATCTCAGGGAGTCCTTTTCTGGTCTGAGGGCAGTCTTCTCTTTCCATGTTTCTCCAACCTCTTAAGTCTCTGCCGCACCTTTCCAACACCCCATCTCTGCTCTTCTACTTTCCTTCCTACTTCTTCCAGAAACACGTGGAATTCTCCAGTGCTAATTTTACTTTTTGAACCACATACTTACCCTGGGGTACTGAGCAGAGAGCTCTGCTATTAGCTTGAATAAAGGAAAAGGAACTATGGGGAATTCTCTATACTCATTGATTAATATGTCCAAAGATTTTCTAGCCACATGAGCAAAATTGAACATGATACTTTGCAGATTATTGGGAATCAGCTCTATCACTGCCAGTCAATTCCTGAACAACTCAATTTGCAATTCTGTGCCTCAGTTTCCTCATTTGCAAATAGTGTTCTTGCCAACTCTCTAAGCCCAAGGCATTCTTAAGAGGATGAAGGAATTAAGAGATATAAAAGTGTTTTGAGAAAAGAAAAAAAATACTACTACAGCTATCTGGAATTAGTAAATGAACCCCTCGGGACTCAGAGGAATGCTAGAATATCTTGTATTGGCAGTAGTATTTTGATATTGAATTTGTAGAAAAATATAAGCACTGACCAGAGGATGAGGGAAGTGAAGAATGAAAACAAAATCTCATACAAAAAGATAATAATGATGTTTCTCATCTCAAAATTATCTCCAAACTGCCTTTTTTCCTCCCATCAAACAATTGATGGGCAATGAGATTGTGCTTATTTGCAGTTAAAGCTATTGCAATGCTGACAATTAAATATATATGTGGAACAGAATAATGGAACAGTCCCATTTTATCACCAGTGTTAGCCATTTGCTCCACAGGGCACAAAGAAAGTGTGGGAGAGCTCTGTACCCTGCATGATTTGCATGTAAAATGCATCCTTTTTGCAGGATGTGCCTGCAAAGAGTGCCTTGGTGGGGTCAGGAGTTTGCGTTGGGTCATTGTGGGTCTGATGATCACTGCAGAGTCACTGTTGACTGCTCTGGCCTTGGCCCCATTCCTCTCCTCCTCATTCCTTTGATTCACTGAAGAAATTGCTGACCTGGAAGAGTCCTTCAGGGCTGTTGTCAGCCTCAGGCTGAGGGAGTTTTCCACCTTCACAACCATTGGGTTCAGAGATTTCTCCACCAATGACCTTGAGACTATAGCCCTTCAGCTTGGAGACTAATAATGGTCACAAATGCGGCAACAATGGGGAAGAGAAAGTAGAGCAGATACTGTTGATGCCCTGCCCCTATCCCTCAGCTTACCTGGGTTTATCAGCTGCTGTGAGAGACAGTTGCTTCCTACCTCTAAACACCTGTTTCTCTTTTGCTCTGCCTGAAAACTTGCTCAGGTGCTGCTTGAATTTGCTTCACCATGGCAGGCCGACGTGGAAATATGTGCGTGGGAGTTACATCCTCGAACAATGGAGCGTCTCAATCAGTAGGGAACAAGTCAGTGTCTCCAAACCCCCGCCTCCCATCCTTTTTTTTTAAATTTATTTATTTATAACTGTGTTGGGTCTTCGTTTCTGTGCGAGGGCTTTCTCTAGTTGCGGCAAGTGGGGGCCACTCTCAATCACAGTGCGCGGGCCTCTCACTATCGCGGCCTCTCTTGTTGCAGAGCACAGGCTCCAGACTCACAGGCTCAGCAGTTGTGGCTCACAGGCCCAATTGCTCCGCCTCATGTGGGATCTTCCCAGACCAGGGCTCGAACCTGTGTCCCCTGCGTTGGCAGGCAGATTCTCAACCACTGAGCCACCAGGGAAGCCCTACCTCCTCCCATCTTTTAGTGCAGTGGTTCTCAGAGTGTGGCCTCTGGACCAGCAACCTCAGCATCACCTGGGAACTAGTTAGGAATGCAAACTCTTGGGCCCCCCCCATACCTTCTCGTCAGGAAACTCTGGGAATGGAGCCCAGCGGCCAGTGTTAACAAGCCCTCCAGGAGATGCTATTGTGTCCTCAGGTTTGAGAACTGCTGCATTAGTAGGATGATTCTGTGCTGGCTTCCACACATTTCCTCAGACAGTGTAGATGGGTTTGAGCCCCAGTTGCTCACAGTGGTTAGCTGGACAATAACATACCCTTTTTTGACTCTTGTTCCTTCCCTGTCACACATTCCCTACTTCCTCATTTGTACTTCTGAGGATCACTTCCCTGATAAACTACTGCCTCCAAAGCCTCTTCTCAGGGTCCGCTTTAAGGACATGACAGACTCAGGACAAAAACCATCTGCTGAAGGCCTACCTTGTGTTGGGTGCTTTATACATATAATCTCATTTAATCATCACAGATGAGGAAACTAAGGCTCAGCAAAATCAGTTACGTTGTCCAGAGTCACCCTGGGTGAGTGGTAGAGTCGCCTTTTAAATCTCTTCCTGTCTGACCCCAAAGCCCACACACATTGACCACTGCAAAGCCAAACAACTCATAAATATACTGGTTAAGAGCACGAGTTCTGGAGTCAAATATTTGTGTGTTTAAAAACCAGTTCTACCACTTCTGAATTACGTCAACTTGGGGAATTTTCTTCACCTCTCTGAACCTTAGTTTCTTCTGTGCAAAGACAGTCTTGGTCACCTCCCAGTACACGCACCGTAGAATTCACAACACCGTGTACACAGGACACCGTGGTGGCTAAATATTTCATTTGATCTTTACAACAACTTGAGATAAGTCTCCTTTTCGTCCTCGTTTTGAAGAGAAGGTGGCTTGCATTTGCTTTCCCAACTCCCTTCTGGTGGGTTCCTGAAAACCTTCAAACAGTTCTTGCTTAGTACAGATGTTAGTGTGTTACAGTTCAGCAGGACTATTCTGGTGAGATGCACACCAGGAGAAAAGTCAGTACTTAGGAACATCATGTGAGTTTAGCAGGTAGCCGGCAGGAGCACCCTTAACAGGGGACTTAGCACTGCTGTTTACTCCAGCGGCGCCAAGAGCCCAGGAAGGAGGGATGGGAGCTGGAGCTGAAAACGACCTTCAGCATAAGGTCACTGCCTGTTTTTAGGGCTGAGGAAGAAGATGGAAAGGAGGTAAGCAATTTGTCCAAGGTGATATTCAGAGCAAGCCCCAGTGGGACTTCAGGGAAGGTACACCAGGAGAACATCTCGCCTCTTTTTCTCGGCCTGAATCTAGGCCTCAAGACCTGCTTCTGCCGTGTTGGTGACAGTTATCAAAAATCTGGACACAACAGAGAGCAGATGTTTATGGCAGCAAAACTATTTTTACTACCCTCATTCCCACCTCCAAAGTCATTCTAAAAAATAACTCCTGGAATTTAAAGGCCCAAAGAACCCCATGCACATAAGCCTCAGTTCTCCCCGGTATAAACTAGACACCCTGATATCAATTCCTTCCCAGGGTGCCCAGAAGTTCTTTCTCTGAGAAGACAGTGAATCCAGTGGCTTCTGGCTACTTTTCCCCAGCCACTCAGAGACTTGGTAAATTCTCCAGAATTTTCCCAAACTGAAGATAAGAAAGTGACCTGAAGCTCAGCAGAGTCCTGTCTCTCATCGTTATGCTCAGAGGCTTTTGAGAGGATAGGCAAAGCCCAGCTCTGGCTGCAGAGGGCCTGGCTCCCAGAACCGCCACATGGGTCACACCGATGGGTGACTCCTGGAAGGGGTCAGCTGGAGCCATGCTGGTTCCCTGCAAACACTGACTGCGTATCTCCCCTCTTTCAGGCAGGCGGGATCGTAGGATAGAGAGGCACCAGCTGCTACACAAAAGCACAGAACCTCACTTTCTCCTTGCCCAGGCAAAGGGCTGCTCAAGCTTAATCCAACCCCAGTTACCTTCCTCACTCCCTTTTGGGCCTTGAGCAATAAGAAAGTTTCCAAAATGTTCCCAGGGCCAGGTTTACTTCAGTTGGGTTGTCAAAGCATGATGAATTTGTGCTAAATCAGGATATAAGTTGGAATTGCAGCATTGAAATTATTCATTTAGATATGTGTTGTGTAGAGTTATAAAATACACTGAAAATGTAAAGACTGTTAAAGCATCTTATCTATATTTAAACAAAGCTACTGAAATTTGAAATATACTTCTACTAACAAAGAATAAAAAATATAATATTTCCAGACATAAGTATATATTGTGTTATATACATCATCAGAAATCTTACTGGAGAAAGTGGTAAGGAGCTGTAAGATTGTAGTTTAGAATAGCTGGTATGGGGGTGGGGTCAGTCATGAAATGAAATATTATTAAATGCAAACAAAGTAAGAGCTATTTATGGCTTCACCATTTATAAATTTGATGAACCCTTTTTTAATCCATTTCTATTTCCTGCTTGCACCTTCTCCAGGGGGTAATGAATTCCACAAATTTATTACCTGCTGTGTGAAGTAATACTCCCATCAAGCACACTGGGAAACCAACTCTTCCAGCCAGGGAAGGTGAGTGAACTCTCTGTCAGGGATTTCTGCTTCTTAAGTGTGGCAGGGCCATTTGTGAGATGGAGGAATTTGCTGGCAATTGTGTCATTGTGACGTGTCGTTTTCATAAATTATGTTATCATGCAGATTTAGGAAGCTTGAGCAATTGGTATAATTTGATCTTATGGACACTGAATTGTATTTCCGTCTTTGGAATGCCTGCTGGAGAACATAGAGGATATTTATAGCACCCACAGCTTGAGAGTAGGGCTTCATAGTCTGCAATTTTGTATTAGTCTCATTTCTGACCCTACTTTGTGGTTTTCCTTTCCTTTCTCATCTACTTTGAATCTATGTTATCTTGCTATATTGTATGCATTTTCGTGAGGAACAGTAAACCCTTTTCGAACATGAGATGAGGAATTGGCAAAGCAGAAACAGATGCAGACAGACACATACAGGCTGAGGGAGAGAGAAACATGCGGAAAAGATTAGGAAAGGAGAGACACAGACAGGGATGGAGAGGAATCCAGGAGGGGAGACTGGAATAATACAGACTTCCATGTGGGATTTATGGAATTCCTATCACTACTCACCTCATAAACCTCATCAATAGAGCATTCTTTGTTGATTTTTCCAAAGTTTCATGCTTCAGTTAATCGATCTCTGAATAACGACCAGCAAGCAGTAAAATACATTAATTACTCAACCAAACAACAGAACTCATCGATGGTCCTGTAGAAGCATAACCCATGCATCATATTCCACTTTTTAAAAAAATTGTCAGATTTACTTAGGTTTTGACTTTTAAAAAAATTCAGCTGTAGCAAATGGCATCTCACCCGAGGCTTTGAAACTGCAAACCTCACAAGAGCAGTTCCAGTAAGAAAAGGAGCTACGAGCAGAGCAGATTCAAGGAAGGAGGCAGGATTCTAAACAGTGGGTCTGTTTAGATTAAGCTTTTTTGATAAACTATTTATCATTTCACTTTCCTTTGTCCTTTTTCTTTTTGCTCCTTGGGATTTTTTCCTGTTCCCTTTCTTCCACAGGCTCTTCAGCCCTACTAACCAGACTTCTCTCTTTTCTTTAAGATTGCACCCCAGGCCACCTCCCTTTGGTGTGCCAAGAAACTCAGTTCTGTCCACTTTATTATCCCTGTACCCTACTAGACTCTAGGCCTTACTTTCCATATTCAGAGATTCATCAATGTGCAACAAAGCTCTTCTTACTGGTCACGATTCTTCATTGTAAACAATAGAAAATGACTCTGGCTAATCTAAGCAGAAAAGGAATTTATTGGAAGGCCATAAGTAACTCTCAGAATCAAAGGAGAAGCTTTAGAACCAGGCTCAGAAAATGGGCAGGAATCAAAGAAAGCTCAGCAAGCAAGAATGCTGCCAGAGGGGCTTCCCTGGTAGTCCAGTGGCCAAGACTCCATGCTCCCAAGGCAGGGGGCATGGGTTCGATCCCTGGTCAGGGGACTAGAACCTGCATGCTGCAACTAAAGATCCTGCGTGCCACAACTAAGAGCCGGTACAACCAAATAAATAAATAAATATATATTAAAAACAAAAAAGAAAGGACATTGCCAGGGTCGTACACCAGTGGTCTGGTTGGCATGCTCCTGTGGGCACCACTGAAGATAGACAACTTGCTGTTGGTGGTGCTGCAGCCACTGTATGAAACATGATAGCTGCTGCATCCTTGATTCCATTGTTGAAAATAGTTTCTGTCATTATTTATTTATTTCTTTATTTCAACATCTTTATTGGAGTATAACTGCTTTACAATGGTGTGTTAGTTTCTGCTTTATAACAAAGTGAATCAGTTATACATATACATATGTTCCCATATCTCCTCCCTCTTGCGTCTCCCTCCCACCCTCCCTGTCCCAACCCTCTAGGTGGTCACAAAGCACCGAGCTGATCTCCCTGTGCTATGCGGCTGCTTCCCACTAGCTATCTATTTTACGTTTGGTAGTGTATATATGTCCGTGCCACTCTCTCACTTTGTCCCAGCTTACCCTTCCCCCTCCCTGTGCCCTCAAGTCCATTCTCTACGTCTGCGTCTTTATTCCTGTCCTGCCCCTAGGTTCTTCAGAACAATTTTTTTTTTTTTTTTAGATTCTGTATATGTGTTAGCATATGGTATTTGTTTTTCTCTTTCTGACTTACTTCACTCTGTATGAAAGTCTCTAGGTCCATCCACCTCACTACAAATAACTCAATTTCGTTTCTTTTTATGGCTGAGTAATATTCCATTGTATGTATGTGCCACATCTTCTTTATCCATTCATCTGTCGATGGACACTTAGGTTGCTTCCATGTCCTGGCTATTATAAATAGGGTGCAATGAACATTTTGGTACATGACTCTTTTTGAACTATGGTTTTCTCAGGGTATATGCCCAGTAGTGGGATTGCTGGGTCGTATGGTAGTTCTATTTGTAGTTTTTTAAGGAACCTCCATACTGTTCTCCATAGTGGCTGTATCAATTTACATTCCCATCAACAGTGCTAGAGGGTTCCCTTTTCTCCACACCCTCTGCAGCATTTATTGTTTGTAGATTTTTTGATGATGGCCATTCTGACTGCTGTGAGGTGATAACTCATTGTACTTTTGACTTGCATTTCTCTAATGGTTAATGATGTTGAGCATTCTTTCATGTGTTTGTTGGCAATCTGTATATCTTCTTTGGAGAAATGTCTATTTAGGTCTTCGGCCCATTTTTGGATTGGGTTGTTTGTTTTTTTGATATTGAGCTGCATGAGCTGCTTGTAAATTTTGGAGATTAATCCTCTGTCAGTTGCTTCATTTGCAAGTATTTTCTCCCATTCTGAGGGTTGTCTTTTGGTCTTGTTTATGGTTTCCTTTGTTGTGCAAAAGCTTTTAAGTTTCATTAGGTCCCATTTGTTTATTTGTGTTTTAATTTCCATTTCTCTAGGAGGTGGGTCAAAAAGGATCTTGTTGTGATTTATGTCATAGAGTGTTCTGCCTATGTTTTCCTCTTAGAGTTCTGTAGTGTCTGGACTTACATTTAGGTCTTTAATCCATTTTGAGTTTATTTTTGTGTATGGTGTTAGGGAGTGTTCTAATTTCATTCTTTTACATGTAGCTGTCCAGTTTTCCTAGCACCACTTATTGAAGAGGCTGTCTTTTCTCCATTGTATATTCTTGCCTCCTTTATCAAAAATAAGGTGACCATATGTGCATGGGTTTATCTCTGGGCTTTCTATCCTGTTCCATTGATCTATATTTCTGTTTTTGTGCTAGTACCATACTGTCTTGATTACTGTAGCTTTGTAGTATAGTCTGAAGTCAGGGAGCATGATTCCTCCAGCTCCAGTTTTCTTTCTCAAGATTGCTTTGGCTCTTCGGGGTCTTTTGTGTTTCCTTACAAATTGTGAAATTTTTTGTTCTAGTTCTGTGAAAAATGCCAGTGGTAGTTTGATAGGGATTGCATTGAATCTGTAGATTGCTTTGGGTAGTATAGTCATTTTCACAATGTTGATTCTTCCAATCCAAGGACATGGTATATCTCTCCATCTGTTTGTATCATCTTTAATTTCTTTCATCAGTGTCTTATAGTTTTCTGCATACAGGTCTTTTGTCTCCTTAGGTAGGTTTAGTCCTAGGTATTTTATTCTTTTTGTTGCAATGGTAAATGGGAGTGTTTCCTTAATTTCTCTTTCAGATTTTTCATCATTAGTGTATGGGAATGCAAGAGATTTCTGTGCATTAATTTTGTATCTTGCTACTTTACCAAATTCATTGATTACCTCTACTAGTTTTCTGGTAACATCTTTAGCATTCTCTAGGTATAGTATCATGTCATCTGCAAACAGTGACAGCTTTACTTCTTCTTTTCCGATTTGGATTCCTTTTATTTCTTTTTCTTCTCTGATTGCTGTGGCTAAAACTTCCAAAACAATGTTGAATAATAGTGGTGAGAGTGGACAACCTTGTCTTGTTCCTGATCTTAGTGAAAATGATTTCAGTTTTTCACCATTGAGGATGATGTTGGCTGTGGGTTTGTCATATATGGCCTTTATTATGTTGAGATAAGTTCCCTCTATGCCTACTTTCTGGAGGGTTTTTATCATAATTGGGTGTTGAATTTTGTCAAAAGCTTTTTCTGTATCTATTGAGATGATCATACAGTTTTTATTCTTCAATTGGTAATATGGTGTATCACATTGATTGATTTGCGTATATTGAAGAATCCTTGCATTCCTGGGATAAACCCCACTTGATCATGGTGTATGATCTTTTTAATGTGCTGTTGGATTCTGTTTGCTAGTATTTTGTTGAGGATTTTTGCATCTATGTTCATCAGTGATACTGGCCTGTAGTTTTCTTTCTTTGTGACATCTTTCTCTGGTTTTGGTATCAGGGTGGTGGTGGCCTTGTAGAATGAGTTTGGGAGTGTTATTCCCTCTGCTATATTTTGGAAGAGTTTGAGAAGGATAGGTGTTGGCTCTTCTCTAAATGTTTGATAGAATTCACCTGTAAGCCATCTGGTCCTGGGCTTTTGTTTGTTGGAAGATTTTTAATCACAGTCTCAATTTCAATGCTTGTCATTCATCTGTTTATATTTTCTATTTCTTCCTAGTTCAGTCTTGGAAGGTTGTGCTTTTCTAAGAATTTGTCCGTTTCTTCCAGGTTGTCCATTTTGTTGGCATATAGTTGCTTGTAGTAATCTCTCATGGTCATTTGTATTGTTGCAGTGTCAGTTGTTACTTCTTTTTCATTTCTAATTCTATTGATTTGAGTCTTTTCCCTTTCTTTTTTGATGAGTCTGGCTAATGGTTTATCAATTTTGTTTATCTTCTCAAAGAACCAGCTTTTAGTTTTATTGCTCTTTGCTATTATTTCCTTCATTTCTTTTTCTTTTATTTCTGATCTGATCTTTATGATCTCTTTCCTTCTGCTAACTTTGGGGTTTTTTTGTTCTTCTTTCTCTAATTGCTTTAGGTGTAAGGTTAGGTTGTTTATTTGAGATGTTTCTTGTTTCTTAAGGTAGGATTGTATTGCTATAAACTTCCCTCTTAGAACTACTTTTGTTGCATCCCATAGGTTTTAGGTCATCGTGTTTTCACTGTCATTTGTCTCTAAGTATTTTTTGATTTCCTCTTTGATTTCTTCAGTGATTTCTTCGTTATTTAGTAGTGTATTGTTTAGCCTCCATGTGTTTGTATTTTTTACAGATTTTTTCCTGTAATCGATATCTAGTCTCATATTGTTGTGGTCAGAAAAGATACTTGATACGATTTCAATTTTCTTAAATTTACCAAGGCTTGATTTGTGACCGAAGATATGATCTATCCTGGAGAATGTTCCATGAGAACTTGAGAAGTGTATTGTGTTGTTTTGGAATGGAATGTTCTATAAATATCAATTAAGTCCACTTTGTTTAATATATCATTTAAAGCTTGTGTTTCCCTATTTATTTTCATTTTAGATGATATTTCCTTGGTGAAAGTGGGGTGTTAAAGTCCCCTACTATGATTGTGTTACTGTTGATTTCCCCTTTTATGGCTGTTAGCATTTGCCTTATGTATTGAGGTGCTCCTATGTTGGGTGTATAAATATTTACAATTGGTATACCTTCTTCTTGGATTGATCCTTTAATCCTTTTGTAGTGTCCTTCTTTGTCTCTTGTAATAATCTTTATTTTAAAATCATTTTGTCTGATATGAGAATTGCTACTGCAGCTTTCTTTTGATTTCCATTTGTGTGGAATATCTTTTTCCATCCCCTCACTTTCAACATTTATGTGTCCCTAGGTCTGAAGTGGGTCTCTTGTAGACAGCATATATACGGGTCTTGTTTTTGTATCCATTCGGCCAGTCTATGTCTTTTGGTTGAAGCATTTACTCCATTTACATTTAAGGTAATTATCAATATATATGTTCTTATTACCATTTTCTTAATTGTTTTGAGTTTGCTATTGTAGGTCTTTTCCTGCCCTTGTGTTTCCTGCCTAGAGAAGTTCCTTTAGCATTTGTTGTAAAGCTGGTTTGGTGGGCTGAATTCTCTTAGCTTTTGTTTGTCTGTAAAGGTTTTAATTTTTCTGTCGAATCTGAATGAGGTCCTTGCTGGGTAGAGTAATCTTGGTTGTAGGTTTTTCTCCTTTATCACTTTAAATATGTCCTGCCACTCCCTTCTGACTTGCAGAGTTTCTGCTGAAAGATCAGCTGGTAACCTTATGTGGATTCCCTTGTATATTATTTGTTGCTTTTCCCTTGCTGCTTTTAATATTTTTTCTTAGTAATTTTTTTTTGATAGTTTGATTAATATGTGTCTTGGCGTGTTTCTCCTTGAATTTATCCTGTATGGGACTCTCTGTGCTTCCTGGACTTGATTAACGATTTCGTTTCCCATATTAGGGAAGTTTTCAACTATAATCTCTTCAAATATTTTCTCATTCCCTTACTTTTTCTCTTCTTCTTCTGGAACCCATATAATTCAAATGTTGGTGCGTGTAATGTTGTCCCAGAGGTCTCTGAGACTGTCCTCAGTTCTTTTCATTCTTTTTTCTTTATTCTGCTCTGCAGTAGTTATTTCCACTATTTTATCTTCCAGGTCACTTATCCGTTCTTCTTCCTCAGTTATTCTGCTGTTGATTCCTTCTAGATAAATTTAAATTTCATTTATTGTGTTGTTCATCATTGTTTGTTTGCTCTTTAGTTCTTATAGGTCCTTGTTAAACCTTTGTTGTATTTTCTGCATTCTGTGTTCAAGATTTTGGATCATCTTTACTATCATTATTCTGAATTCTTTTTCAGGTAGACTGCTTATTTCCTCTTCATTTGTTTGGTCTGGTGGGTTTCTACCTTGCTCCTTCGTCTGGTGTGTGTTTCTCTGTCTTCTCATTTTGCTTAACTTACTGTGTTTGGGGTCTCCTTTTCACAGTCTGCAGGTTCTTAGTTCCTGTTGTTTTTGGTGTCTGCCCCCAGTGGCTAGGGTTGGTTCAGTGGGTTGTGTAGGCTTCCTGGTGGAAGGGACTAGTGCCTGTGTTCTGGTGCATAAGTTTGGATCTTGTCTTTCTGGTGGGCAGGTCTGCATCCGGTGGTGTGTTTTTGGGTGTCTGTGACCTTATTATGATTTTAGGCAGCCTTTCTGCTAATGGGTGGGGTTGTGTTCCTATCTTGCTAGTTGTTTGGCATAGTGTCCAGCAGTGTAGCTTGATGGTCGTTGAGTGGAGCTGGGTCTTGGCGTTGAGATGGAGATGTCTGGGAGATTTTTGCCATTTGATATTACGTGGAGCTGGGAGGTCTCTGGTGAACCAATGTCCTGAACTCGGCTCTCCCATCTCAGAGGCAGAGGCCTGACACCTGGCCTGAGCAACAAGACCCTGTCATCCACACGGCTCAGAATAAAAGGGAGAAAAAAAGAAATAAACAAATAAAATAAAATAAAATAAAGTTATAAAATTTAAAATAATTATTAAAAGTTAAAATAATTAAAAAGTAATAAAAAAAAGAAAGAAAGAAAGAATGAAAGAAGAGAGCAACGAAACCAAAAAATAAATCCACCAATTATAACAAGCAGTAAAAACTATGCAAACAAAAAACAAAACAAAAAAAATGGACAAACAGAACCCTAGGACAAATGGTAAAAGCAAAACTATACAGACAAACTCACACACAGAAGCATACACATACACACTCACAGAAGAGAAAAAGGAAAAAATATATATATCGTTGTTCCCAAAGTCCACCGCCTCAATTTTGGGATGATTCGTTGTCTATTCAGGTATTCCACAGATGCAGGGTACATCAAGTTGATTGTGGAGCTTTAATCCGCTGCTTCTGAGGCTGCTGGGAGAAATTTCCCTTTCTCTTCTTTGTTCACACAGCTCCCGGGGTTCAGCTTTGGATTTGGCCCCACCTCTGTGTGTAGGTCGTCTGAGGGCATCTGTTTCCGCTCAGACAGGATGGGGTTAAAGGAGCAGCTGCTTTGGGGGCTCTGGCTCACTCAGGCCGGGGGGAGGGAGGGGTACGGATGCGGGGCAAGCCTGCGGCGGCAGAGGCCGGCGTGACGTTGCACCAGCCTGAGACACGTTGCGTGTTCTCCCGGGGACGTTGTCCCTGGATCACGGGACCCTGGCAGTGGTGGGCTGCACAGGCTCCCGGGAGGGGAGGTGTGGATAGTGACCTGTGCTTGCACACAGGCTTCTTGGTGGCTGCAGCAGCAGACTTAGCATTTCATGCCCGTCTCTGGGGTCCACGCTGATAGCCAAGGCAAGTCTCTTGCCTCTTCAGCAGTTCCAGACTTTTTCTCGGACTCCCTCCCGGCTAGCTGTGGCGCACTAGGCCCCTTCAGGCTGTGTTCACACAGCCAATCCCAGTCCTCTCCCTGGGGTCTGACCTCCAAAGCCGCAGCCTCAGCTCCCATCCCCCACCCATCCCGGCCGGCAGGTGAGCAGACAAGCCTCTCAGGCTGGTGAGTGCTGGTCAGCAGCGATCCTCTGTGTGAGAATCTCTCCGCTTTGTCCTCCGCACCCCTGTTGCTGCACTCTCCTCCGTGGCTCTGAAGCTTCCCCCCTCTGCCACCCGCCATCTCTGCCAGTGAAGGGGCTTCCTAGTGTGTGGAAACCTTTCCTCCTTCACAGCTCCCTCCCAGAGGTACAGGTCCTGTCCCTATTCTTTTGTCTCTGTTTTTTCTTTTTTCTTTTGCCCTACCCAGTACGTGGGGAGTTTCTTGCCTTTTGGGAAATCTGAGGTCTTCTGTCAGCGTTCAGTAGTTGTTCTGTAGGAGTTGTTCTACATGTAGATGTATTTCTGATGTATTTGTGGGGAGGAAGGTGATCTCCACGTCTTACTCGTCCGCCATCTTGAAGGTCCCTCTCAGTTTCTGTCTTTAAATCTTGAGGGAGTGATGCAGAAACACAAACTGGACTGGCCTAGCCTGAGTCATGTGATTGCTTTGATGGTTAGAGAGTGATGATAGGGAACAGTCCCTCCTCCACTACTGTAGGCTCTGCTTCCTACTAAGTACCATATCATGGGGTGATTTCCCCCAACCTGCAAGGAAATACAGATGCTGGGGATCCAAAAAAGGGGGAAATGTCCTGTGAAGTCTTCTGTTCTGGTCTGCACCATTTAACATCACATGGGGCCCTGGAGTATTTGTCAGTTACTCTGAGTGAGATCAGAAGTCATTGGTAGGTTTAGATGAGATGGAGGACATGACCTGACTTGTGTTTAATAGAATTACTTAGATTATGTGTTGAGAAAAGATTGCAGGGGCATGGAAGCAAAAGCAAGGGAGACCAGTTGGGTCTTTCTTCAAACTTTCTAGGAGAAGGGCAACCTATTATTTTGCTGGGATTTCTAACAGTGTCACATGCCTCTGCAATCTTACCCTCCTTCCCTAACCTACTGTTTTTCTTGGCTTTCAAATATAATGTGCCCCATTTAAAAATAGCCATTTTGAATCTGCTTTCACTTAGATTTGATAATTTCCCTGCACTTTTGGCCAGTTTCCAGTCCGGCCCTAGGAGTCAGTATCTTAGAAAATCGGTTAGGTCTGCCTTCTTGGATAATGATCAAATAGGTGAAAAGGATCCTTCAATGTCGGCTCAGCCAGCTAAGAAGCAGATCTTCCTCCACACATAGACGTGAAGGATGACCATTTTGGAGACATGCAGTTTCTCCCCTGCTTATATATGTTTATAAACTTAGTGCATAGAATTCTTAGCTCAGCAATGGATTTGAGAACCTTCCAGTTCAGACATTTTTAAACAGCCAAGTACCTGTGAATTATTGTTTGCATAATGTTTAACTCAAAGTATACATTTTAACCTTTAGTCCCTTGGCTGGCTTCCCATCTGCTTGTCTTCATCCGTGCACTGACTGAACAAATGAAAATTGACTTGACTTCTCGCAAACTCTGTCCTATCTCCTGGTGCTGGTGCTGCTTATTCTCTTCACTGTGTCATTCATTTATCTGCTGAATTTGCCTATTCTCTGGATGGTAAGAAATGTGACCTTCGTAAGAATGTCATTAGCTTTAACATTAGCTTAGTGTTCCCCAAGTTTATACTCTCAACAAATATTAATTCCCTTGAGTTTTTTTTTTAAGGGATTATTCCAGGACTTGAGATGTTAATTAATTAATTAATTAATTTTTGCTGTGTTGGGTCTTCGTTTCTGTCCGAGGGCTTTCTCTAGTTGTGGCAAGCGGGGGCCGCTCTTCATCGCGGTGCGTGGGCCTCTCACTATCGCGGCCTCTCTTGTTGCAGAGCACAGGCTCCAGACGTGCAGGCTCAGTAGTTGTGGCTCACAGGCCCAGTTGCTCCGTGGCATGTGGGATCTTCCCAGACCAGGGCTCGAACCCGTGTCCCCTGCATTAGCAGGCAGATTCTCAACCACTTCACCACCAGGGAAGCCCAAATTCCCTTGAGTTTTTACCTTAAGAACCATCCTGAGAGAAGTGGACAGGGAGCCAGTGGCCCTTAAGTTTGGGTGCTTTTATTTCCCTTTATTTCTCTCTGACTGTAGCTCTCTTCTACTCTATTTAAGAAACAATTTACTTTCTTATGTGGACCACTGCTACATGAAATTTATTTTTATAAAATAATGGAATGAAATACAGAGTTGGGAAGTAGAATATACAGAGAAGGGAGTTCAAGTATTAGTTATTTGATAAATACATGTTTGTTTGATTTGATGATTTTTCTTTTACTTGCAATATTTTGGTAATACTTTTCTTAGATGGGCCCTACTTTTTAAGTGACAGAAGAGATTATGAAAGAGAAAGCTTCGATTATTTGGGAGCAGAGAGAAGAGGATACTAAATAATGGCTTTAAAATCTCTGCTATGTGTGAATCCCAGCCAGGAAAAAAGTAGAGAATGGAGGCAGGCCCCATTTTTGCCAGAGTGGGTTTCTAAAAATTCTCATGAAGGAAATTTCATTTCCCTCTTTGGGCCTACATTCTTGACTAAGAATGTAACATAAAAAACAACCACGTAGGGGGACTTCCCTGGTGGTACAGTGGTTAAGAATCCGCCTGCCAGGGCTTCCCTGGTGGCGCAGTGGTTGAGAGTCTGCCTGCCAATGCAGGGGACACGGGTTCGGGCCCTGGTCTGGGAAGATCCCACATGCCACGGAGTAACTGGGCCCGTGAGCCACAGCTGCTGAGCCTGCGCGTCTGGAGCCTGTGCTCCGCAACAAGAGAGGGCGCGGCAGTGAGAGGCCCGCGCAACGCGATGAAGAGTGGCCCCCGCTTGCCGCAACTAGAGGAAGCCCTCGCACAGAAACGAAGACCCAACACAGCCAAAAATAAATAAATTAAAAAAAAAAAAGAATCCGCCTGCCAATGCAGGGGACATGGGTTTGAGCCCTGGTCTGGGATGACCCCACATGCCGCGGAGCAACTAAGCCCGTGAACCACAACTACTGAGCCTGTGCACTAGAGCCTGTGAGCCACAACTACTGAGCCCGAGTGCCACAACTACTGAAGCCCACACGCCTAGAGCCCATGCTCTGCAACAAGAGAAGCCACCGCAATCAGAAGCCTGCACACCACAACGAAGAGTAGCCCCCACTCGCCGCAACTAGAGAAAGCCCGCGCACAGCAACAAAGAACCAAAGCAACCAAAAAAAAAAAAAAAAACTATATAAAAACAACAACAACCATGTAGGGAGTTCCCTGGTGACCTAGTGGTTAAGATTCCAGGCTTTCACTGCTGTGGTCTGGGTTCAATCCCTGGTTGAACTGAGAGCCCGCAAGCCTTGTGGCATGGCCAAAAAAAAAAAAAATATTGTTTAAAAAAAAAAGCCAGCCATGTACATGGTCACCAATATTTACAAAGGAGAATATATTATAAAATCAATATAATCATTTAAAATAAAATTACATTTCAATTTATAGAAAATATACCTAAATATGCTGTGTCTATTTACTATGGAAGAGCCTACAAAGTACTACAAAAGCACATGTAACGTATCAGATATAAACCTACTGCTTCATAAATGACTTAAAACATGTCAATTAATTCCTTCATGGTTTTTACAGCTAATATTTATTTTGTTTGCTTTTTTATTATTTAGAAGATTTATTAAAATAATTTTGATGGGGGCTTCCCTGGTGGCGCAGTGGTTGAGAGTCTGCCTGCCAATGCAGGGGACACGAGTTCGAGCCCTGGTCCGGGAAGATCCCACATGCCACGGAGCAACTGGGCCCGTGAGCCACAATTACTGAGCCTGCGCGTCTGGAGCCTGTGCTCCGCTACAAGAGAGGCCGCGATAGTGAGAGGCCCGCGCACCGCGATGAGGAGTGGCCCCCGCTCGCCGCAACTGGAGAAAGCCCTCGCACAGAAGCGAAGAACCAACACAGCCATAAATAAATAAATAAATAAATAAATAAAAAATAATTTTGATGACTTAAAGAACTGGTTGCAGGGAAATGGATCAGGAAGAAAGGGAGGTGTCTATGCATCTATCCTGGGACAAAGTCATTTCCACCAACCCCAGAGCTATTCCTCATGTGGCCTCCCAGTAAATCATTGCTTTGTGTTGTGGACAACAGTGATGGTTTGTCTTCCACGGAAAAGCATGTTTACAAATAAAGGCCTGTTCCCTTTCAGCTTATAGTAGGGAGGTCACTTCACCTTCTCTTAACCTTTAATGCCTCAGCCAGTTCTGTCCTGTTGCAGAGACCACTGCATTTTCTTTGCAGATAACACTCTATATGATTTATTCATTATATCTCCACTGCCACCGTCATTTCTATCCTGGAAAACCACAGTAGCCTCCTAATTATCTTCCTGTTTCTACTCTTGCTTACCCTTAAGTCCATTAGTCAGAGTTATCTTCAAACACATAGATAAGATAATGTCACTCCCTGGTTTGAAATCCTCCAGTTGCTTTCCATTTAACAGAGGATGAAATGGAAATTTTCTACGGTGGCCCATCAGCCCTGCCCAGTAGGACCTTCCCTCTTTCCTCCCACGCTGTTCTGTGCCTGGCTCACTCTGCTCAGCTCACTGGCCCCTTTTCAGTGTTAGGATTCACCAAATTCCTCTGCATCTCAGGGACTCTGCACTGCTGTTTCTTCTGTCCCCCCTACCAGGAATTTTCTTCTCCTGGCTATTTGTGTGGCTGGCTCCTTCTCAACCTTCAGGGCTCAGCTTAAGCTCCCTCTTTGGAGAGTCTTCTCTGGCCCTCTCATGGCTCCTGTTACTCTTTGTTATGCTTTCTTATTTATTTCCTTCTTGGCGCTTATTACAATCAGTAACTCTTTGGCTTATTTGTCTGTTTATTTTATTGTCTATCTCCCACCAGACTATAATAGTAGTGGATAACTTTTATAGAGTCCTTGCTATGTGCCAGGCCGTGGTGTTTAACATGAGTTAACTTGTTCATTATAACGATCCTATGAAGTAGGTACTACAGTATCACCAGTTTACAGATGGAGAAACTGAGGTACAGAGAGGTACAGTGACTTGCTCAAGGTCACACAGGCAGAGCCAGGCTGTGAACCCGGGTGGTCCAACTCCAGCACCCCCACCTCTCACCTCAGTGCCCTGTTGCCTCCATGGTGGCATGTCTGCCTTTTCACTGTTTGCACCCAGTGCCAGCACAGTGTCTGCTGCATGCTCTGGTGAGGACAGTTGTCCCTGTTGGTGTAGGTGAGAATCAGCCATCTCCAGTGAACTGCTGGAGCAGGGCAGAGGGAGAGAGGAGCCTGGGACATGAGCTTCCTCTGTAAAGAACTGTAATTGTTGGAAAGGAAAAGGGACTGAGTCAGCTCAGTGTCCATCACTCAGATTTCTCTCAGACATCACCCCTACTGATCCTACCTGGGGACCCATGCAGAGCAGGGGTGTGCAAATTAGTGGTTAAAAAGATGGTTTACCCACAGGTATGTAATAAAACTGTGGCATGAGCTGTATTGTTTCAGGGCACCTTTAACAGAGGAGACCAGCTTTCTCTGATCTCCTCCTCTCCTCCTTTGCTAAGGACCACCATCATGAAGGCTTCAGGGCAACAGTGGGGGCACCAGAAAGTGGCAGCAGTGACTGCTGGAGGCCATGGTGAGGTCATGTGTAACAGAAACCCCCTGCAGGCTGAATAAATCATACCTCAGCACTTTCCTGAGCACATTTCACTCCGTGTACGTGTGTGTGTTCATGTGTATTTGTAGAATCTGAGATCTAGCATTAAAAGGCAGAGCCTAGATTCATTCACTGGACTTAAGTTAATATTGTTAATATGACTTCATTGGTGCCATCCCTGGTGAGGCCTGTAATTTTTTCACTCTACAAACATTTATTTGACAGACACTTATTGAAATACCTACTATGTTTCAGGCACTGTGATAAGTACTATTGATATTGGATATCAATATCCTTGGCCTTGGGGAGCTTTCAATGGAGCTTAAAATGTAGAGGATATGAATGTGTAAATAATTAATTACAAAAATGTGATAGGTTATAGGATAGAGGGAAGTACAGAGTGCTTTGGGATTCCCAAGAAAGCAGCACTTAATTCAGACTGAGGTTGTGAGGAGAAGGCTGAGAAAATATCCCGGAGGAGATGACAGTTGATCTGAGTCTGGAAGTGTGAGCAAACCTGAACAGACAGGGAAGAGGGTGAAGAGGGTCTGAGTAGACACCTCAGCGTGTACAGAGTCATGGAGGGGCGAGAGAATGTGGGAAACCACAGGCATGGACACATGTGGGAGAGTGGGTGTTGAGATGTGACGCTGACAGCTAGGTGGGAGCCAGATCACTGGCACTTTAATGGGTTTGGATTTTATCCTGAGGCAGTGAGATCCACTGAATTTTTTTAGACAGAGAAATGCTATTATTAAACTATGTTTTAGAAAGGCCAGTGTGGAGAATGGCTTGACAGGGACGGAGACTAAAATGGGAGGCCAGTTAAAGACTATTGCAGTAACTTAGATGAGAAAGGAGGAAGTGTGAACTGAGGCAGGGCCAGTGGGCTGGAGAGGAAGGGAGTGATTCTAGAGAATTTAGGAGGTAGAATCCACAGGACGTGGTGACTCTTTCGGGTGTGGGGGTGGGTGGAAAGCAACTTTAAGAGTGTTACTAAGTTTCTCACTTGGCTTAGTTGGTGGATGGGTGGTATCTATTGTTTAAATAGGAACTAGAGAAGGGGGAATAATTGTGTGTGTGTGTGTGTTTAGAGAGACGATTTTTGGACATGCTGAGTTTAGATGGCTATGGATCATTCCAGTGGAGATGCCCAGTGGGGAGGGCTATAGAACTGGCACATAGTAGAAACTCATTATGTATTTATCAAATAAATGAGAATGATAAAGCTCTGGGGCTCAAGTATAGACCTGTTAAAGTCATCACTGCACCACATTATGTTTATGATCATAAAGATAGTTGTTGCTTTTATGGGAGTTGATAGAGTCATTCAGCACGAGTATACAGCTAAGAGATGAGGACTCAAAGTGGTCCTGATGTAAGGCATGGGGGATAGGAGCCTGAAAAGGAGGCAAAAGGAATTGTCAGAGGTAGGAGAAACTCCAGGAGAGATAAGGGACCTGGAAGACAATGGTGGAGATGCCAGAGAAGGAGGCATTACTGATGGAAAAAAGTCAATAAAGGAAGAACTGGAAAGCTTCCATCTAGTTTACCAGTTAGGAGGGAGATTGGCCAGATAAGTTTAATATTGAGCTTTTACCATGTGCCAGGCATGTGTGATGTGTCGCATATACAATGGCACAAATATGCCTCAGTTAGGGTTCAGTGAAGTGGCGGAGGCTGAATCCGGATTGCATTGAGTTGATGAAAGAATAATTGATGAGAACACTCCCATTTACCATTGCAACAAAAAGAATAAAATACCTAGGAATAAACCTACCTAAGGAGACAAAAGACCTGTATGCAGAAAACTATAAGACACTGATGAAAGAAATTAAAGATGATACAAACAGATGGAGAGATATACTATGTTATTGGATTGGAAGAATCAACGTTGTGAAAATGACTATACTACCCAAAGCAATCTACAGATTCAGTGCAATCCCTATCAAACTACCACTGGCATTTTCACAGAACTAGGACAAAAAATTTCACAATTTGTATGGAAACACAAAAGACCCCGAATAGCCAAAGCAATCTTGAGAACGAAAAATGGAGCTGGAGGAATCAGGCTCCCTGATTTCAGACTATACTACAAAGCTACAGTAATCAAGACAGTCTGGTACTGGCACAAAAACAGAAATATAGATCAATGGAACAGGATAGAAAGCCCAGAGATAAACCCATGCACATATGGTCACCTTATTTTTGATAAAGGAGGCAAGAATATACAATGGAGAAAAGACAACCTCTTCAATAAGTGGTGCTGGGAAAACTGGACAGCTACATGTAAAAGAATGAAATTAGAACACTCCCTAACACCATACACAAAAATAAACTCAAAATGGATTAAAGACCTAAATGTAAGGCCAGACACTATAAAACTCTTAAAGGAAAACATAGGCAGAACACTCTATGATGTCAATCACAGCAAGATCCTTTTTGACCCACCTCCTAGAGAAATGGAAATAAAAACACAAATAAACAAATGGGACCTAATGAAACTTAAAAGCTTTTGCACAGCAAAGGAAACCATAAACAAGATGAAAAGACAACCCTCAGAATGGGAGAAAATATATGCCAATGAAGAAACTGACAAAAGATTAATCTCCAAAATATACAAGCAGCTCAGTATCAAAAAAACAAACAACCCAATCCAAAAATGGGCCGAAGACCTAAATAGACATTTCTCCAAAGAAGATATACAGATTGCCAACAAACACATGAAAGGATGCTCAACATCACTAGTCATTAGAGAAATGCAAATCAAAACTACAATGAGGTATCACCTCACACCCGTCAGAATGGCCATCATCAAAAAATCTAGAAACAATAAATGCTGGAGAGGGTGTGGAGAAAAGGGAACCCTCTTGCACTGTTGGTGAGAATGTAAATTGGTACAGCCACTATGGAGAACAGTATGGAGGTTCCTTAAAAAACTAAAAATAGAATTACCATATGACCCAGCAATCCCACTACTGGGCATATACCCTGAGAAAACCATAATTCAAAAAGAGTCATGTACCACAATGTTCATTGCAGCTCTATTTACAATAGCCAGGACATGGAAGCAACCTAAGTGTCCATCAACAGAGGAATGGATAAAGAAGTTGTGGCACATATATACAATTGAATATGACTCAGCCATAAAAAGAAACAAAACTGAGTTATTTGTAGTGAGGTGGATGGGCCTAGAGTCTGTCATACAGAGTGAAGTAAGTCAGAAAGAGAAAAACAAATACAGTATGCTAACACATATATATGGAATCTAAAAAAAAATGATGAACCTAGGGGCAGGACAGGAATAAAGACACAGATATAGAGAATGGACTTGAGGACATAGAGAGGGGGAAGGGTAAGCTGGGACGAAGTGAGAGAGTAGCATTGACATATGTATACTACCAAACGTAAAATAGCTAGCTAGTGGGAAGCAGCTGCATGGCACAGGGAGATCAACTTGGTGCTTTGCGACCACCTAGAGGGGTGGGAGAGGGAGGGTGGGAGGGAGATGCAAGGTGGGAGGGGGAGACACAAGGTAGGGGGGATATGGAGATATACGTAGGCATATAGCTGATTCACTTTGTACAGCAGAAACTAGCACAACACTGTAAAGCAATTATACTCCAATAAAGATGTTCAAAAAAAAAAAGAAAAATTGATGAGAAAATGGAGAAACAAGTAGAGCGCACAATCCTGTGGATAGGAGTCTTGGGGGAGGGTGGTGAGGAAAGAAACTGAGTGAAAATCAGAGGGTTATTCTCTTGAGGCAGTTTCCCCTTCCCTTCCCTTGCCTTCCCTTCCCTTGCCTTCCCTTCCCTTGCCTTCCCTTCCCTTTGCATTTCATCTTCCTTTCCCCCCTCATTCCCCCTTCTCTCCCCCCTCCCTCCATCCCTCCTTTCCATCCTTCCATCCTTCCTTCCTTCCTTCCTTCCTCGACAGGGTAAGATCAGTAAAGAAGTGGGAAAGGTTGGGGTGGGTGTGTTCTGGACAAGAGGAGGAACAGCTGACAGGAACAGAAGTGTGGTTAGGAATGGAGGCAAGGAGGTGGAGATCAGAGAGCAGGAAATGAAAGGAGCTGATTCTTCATGGCCCCATTTTTCTCTCTGTGCAGAAAGAGGGGAGATGGTGAGACAGGGTGCCTAAGAAGGGAGATGAAGTTTAGAAATTGCTAAAGTGAGGAATGGGAATGGGACTCGTCAGAGGATTGCAAAGCACCCCAGAAATTAGAGGCTTTTGATTTTGTGCTGCCCCTCTCACCCCACAAAAGTGTGTGTGTGATTCTCTCTCTAATGGTCCTGATGTGGAATGGAAAGGTAGTAAATGGCCCTGAGCCAAGCTGGTGATTCATTGAATATTTGTGACAGACTCTTCAAAGTCTAATCCTTGGGTAAAACTATCAAAGATGAGTTAAAAAGAGTTGCAAGCATACTGCCAATTCATAGGACTAAAACTTTGCTGAAATAGAGAGTACCTCACTCACTCTGTTCAAAACCCAGCTACTAGGTCATTGCATTAAGACAGCCAGATGGTAGAATTCAACACAGATGGCTGGAAAACCCAGCAAATGAACGGGTGAAAATAGCAGTGGTGAGGTGACTCTTAACTGGGCAGGAAGAATGAAATACAAAGCAGTGAAAAGTGTGGAATGTGGCATTCCTATATTTGCTTGCTATATATTGAATACATTAACTTCTTTTGTGGAGGCACCGAGATATTTTTTCCCCAAACTCTGAATTTTCAGTTCTGTAATAAAGAGGATCTGATGAGATAAGTCACACCACCAGGGAAACGGCATAGACCTAAGGGCACAGCTGTTGAAGAAGACACTCCTCTAGCCTTTTGGATGATGGGGTAAGAATTCATCAAGCAGGAAGAAAGGCTGGGGAGCTCTGTTTTTTCCTCTAGCTTTACTGAGGTATAATTGACAAATAAAATTGTTATATATTTAAATTGTACAGCATGATGATTTGACATATGCATACACTGTGAAAAGATTCCCACAATCAAGTTTGCACATCCTTTTCCTCACAACATTGTTGTGTGTGTGAGTGAATGCTTAAGATCTACTCTCTTAGCAAATTTCAAGTATACAACACAGTATTAACTATGTCACCATGCTGTGACACCATCCTCAGAACTTATAAATGAAACTTTGTACCCTTTGACCAACTTCTCCACACTTCCTCCACATCCGCACCCCACCCCATCTCCTGGCAATCACATTCTACTCCCTGTTTCTATGAGTTTGACTTTTTTTTTTTAAAAAGTGTCCACATATAAGTGATGCCATACAATATTTGTCTTTTTTTGTCTGACGTTTCACTCAATATAGTGCCCTCCAGGTTCATCCATGCTGGTGCAAATGGCAGGATTTCCTCCTTTTTTAAAGGCTGAATAATATTCCATTGTGTATATATACCACATTTTAAAATCTATTCATCTGTCGAGGGACCCTTAGTTGTTTCCATATCTTAGCTATTTTGAATAATGATGCAATGAATATGGGAGTGCAGATATCTCTTTGAGATAGTGATTTCATTTTCTCTGGATATATGCCCAGAAGTGGAATTTCTGGATTATATGGTATTCTAGTTTCAATTTTTTGAGGAACCTCCATACTGTTTTTCCATAGTGGCTGCACCAATTTACATTCCCACCAGCAGTGCACAAGGGTTCCCTTTTCTGTACATTCATGCCAGCATTTGTTATCTCTTGTCTTTTTGATAATAGACAACCTAGCAGGTGTGAGATGATATCTCATTGTGGTTTTGATTTGCATTTCAGGGGACTCTGGTTTTGATGTTGCTCGGAGCTGTGTTTTATCACATAGTTTAATGTGGGTGTAAGTTGCCATAGAATTAGAGCTGGAGGGGGTAAACGGGCATTTGCATGCCAGTCAGGGTTTGAGTCATAGCCCAAAGACAGCTGCATTTGCACTTCATCTCATAGGGGACTGCCTGCAGGTCTCTTGTGAAGCTTTCTGTCAATGATAGGTGGATTCTTTTGTGATTCTGCCTGACCCACCAAGTCCCATTGCTTGCCTGCTCTCTAAGCTTAAGTCTGTTATTCTGCTCTGCTTGAGATGTACAAAAGTCTACTTTTTGCAGAGTATAGGATCACCGAGGTGTAGTTGCAATGCCTCCTCCTGTCTCCTTCACCTGAACATGAGTTTCTATCTTAGATAGAGGATGAAAGTAGGATTTAGGTATTCTCTCCAGGGGTGTAGGTAGGGGTGTCAGGAAATAGTGGTTACTGTTAAGGGCCAAAAGGCTTATAACTGGATCTACTGGTTTTATATCCTTCTGCACTCCTCAGCAGAGAATTGGGCTGATGATGTCATTTCTCATATAAACTCCAAGAAATTGACACTTGTATCTGACTGCCTAGTAAAATGACTTCCATCAATCGTTATCCCTGCCTAATAGCATTACAATGTTAATAACAAATAGTTCTCACCAAAGACTTGGGGATATTTAATATAGTTAAGTGTTGGTCTGTGGCTATAGGTTCCCTTCCCTCCAACCCCCAGCTGAAATCTTGTTAATTCTCACGAGCTAGTCTGAGCTGGAATGACCAAGTGGAAGGCCTTTGGGGAAAATGCCCAGTGAACTGTTAGAGTTGAGTGTTATTGCAGTAAGTGGCGCTCTTTCCTCTGAATCCAAGCTAATTTCCAGTACTGCAGTTGGCAAAGGACTGTGTCACATTCCAGGAAGCAAGAGCTGAAATGAAGACCTACCTGAAATCTATCAAAAGCCAGATTTCACCCCAAGCCTCACAGTACAGATAGTTGAATTGCAAGCAATGATTAGCTATGTGGGTAGATAAATAAACAAACCTAGAAAGCATTTATACATATAGCTTCAAAATTCAATTTTGGCCAAGGTAAAGTCTTAACTCCCTATTTCGTGGAGCATTCAAGATAGTCAGAATTTAGCTGTTGTCTTTTTAAAATACAAAATTTATTCTTACATCTATGAAACCTAAGATGCAGCTTTTTTAAGATACAACTTATGTTTCATAGGATTTCTTGTTGTCTTTCACAGGTCTGGATGCCAGCTTCACAACCTGGCCATGCCCTATTTGGGATACTATATTTTACTGAGTTTAAGCAAGGCTATGTGTAATCTTATCTATGAGAAATTCACTATTTACAAACCACTGCTCAATTTTTCATTTTTTTTTCTTCTTTTTTCCAGCTACATCACTGGTTTGTGTCTCTAGCTGTGATATCAGGCAGGGAGTCTGGGTTAGGGCTGATGTCAGTCTAGTGGGGAATGAATTGATTAAGAATCCAGATTTTCTATGAACACTTAGCCTGATTAAAAGACGGATGTTTTGCATCATTGTACTCCATGTTCACTGTAGAAGAATTAGAAAATGTAGTAACTAAAAAAGAAAAAAACCCCACAAATCACCAAAATGGTAACATTTTGGTATATTTACTTGTAGACCCTCCTCCACCCCCGTGTGTCTTTTTCTCTACTTATATAAATAACACACACACACACACACACACACACACACACCTCTATCAGGCTGTCAAAGTTCTGACAGGAAGCAGTAGTACACTGCCTATTTACACTGCCTAGGGACTATTTTCAAAGGTGGGGCAGGGTTCAGGAAAACTGATAAAGTCTCCTGGGGCTACAGTGGGGAGCTATTACCACTCCTTCACCTGAAGGTCCTGATCTGGGAAGGCTAATGGGTGGATTGCATCCTCCCTGGCCCTTTGGCTTCCAGTAGAGTTCTGTCCATGAGAGGCAACATCAGAAGCTCCAAGGGCTTTCTGCCTGGATCCTGACCGATACCCACATCATACGTCAGTTCTCACAGTTTCTCAGTCATTGTATTTTGATTATTGCTTCTACCTAATTCTCTAATTCCTCCCCTTCTAGAATTCCAGTGAGATGTATTTTTAATCTTCTCATCTCTCTTACCTTCTTTCTTATCCACCTCTTTATCTCTCCTTGCTACATTTGGGATGATGTCCGTACATCTATGTTCTCATCAATCATCTTTAATCTCTTTCATTTGCTGAATTTTATGTTTTCACATCTAGAAGTTTTTTGGTCATTTTCAGGTCTGCCAGTTGTTTTTACACAGTGCCTTAGGGTTCTTTCCTTAGGGTTTCAAGTCTTTTTATTTTATCATTTAAAACATAATTATTTCATAGTCTCTTTCAGCTTGTTCTACTATTGACAATGAAAATTTAATTTTTTGCAATGACTGTATTTTGTAATTTTTAATTGTGAGCTCATTTTCAGCCAGAATATATTTGCTTGTGTATTTGTGTGCCTTAGAATGTTCTGTATGTTTGGGGGTTTAGAAGGCTTGCTTCCTTTTTTTTTTTTTTTATATTTATTTATTTGGCTGTGCCGGGTCTTAGTTGTGGCACACGGGATCTTAGTTGCCTCATGTGGGATCTTTTTAGTTGCAGCATGCAGGCTCTTAATTGTGGCATGCAGGATCTAGCTCCTTGACCAGGGATTGAACCCAGGCCTCCTGTGTTGGGAGCGTGGAGTCTTAACCACTGGACCACCAGGGAAGTCCCTAGAAGGCTTGCTTCTAAACGGTTTTGTGTTTGCTTTTGCTGGAAGCCCCAAGGATTTCACTTATTTGGGTCCCATTTTTACATTAATTTCTTGGCTGGAGATTCCCACACCATGTGAGTTGTATGAATTTAGTCTCCACATACATGTGTGGGAAAGGCCTAGGCCTGCTGTTTCTAGTGGGAGATCTTTCCTCTGAGCTGATGAGTGAAGCTCATCTCTAGCCCCCACTGTACTGATAGCCATTCAAGAGTCCTGGCTTTTTACAGGGGTGGGGGGAGGGGAGAGGGTGTTCAATTCCTACTTCCTGCATTGTACATTCCAAGACGAAGCTTCTTGCTCCTTTATGGATGTTAAGCCCCGGTCCTTGCTCATAAGTTTATCACTTTGGCTTTATGTTCCTCCTTCATTTCTGGCTCCTAGAGATTTTCCTTTCTTTTGAGCTCTGCTAAGTATCTATTTCTTTTAGTTCTTTATCCAGCATTTCTATGAGCTTTTACTGAGGTGAGTCTCTGTGTTCACATACCGAAGTATCCCTACATAGAGTTTGTAACTTGGTTTTCTGCATAGTCATTGATATGGAAAGATATCTGTTCTAGACAGTTAATCATCTTTAGTGACTACTTGGCAGGAAGAGTCTGAAATAGGTTGTAAAGGGCTGTCTTTAGAATTGCATTTCCTGGGTTAGCATACTTTCTCCACTATTTATGTTCTGGAACTTGAGCAAGTTACTTGAACTCTTCATGCCTCTATTTCCTTACCTGGAAAGTGGAGATAATAATACATCTACTTGACAGGTTTTCTAGGGATGCTGTAACAAATTACTACAAATTTGGTGGCTTTCAAGCATCAGAAACTTATTCTCTCACAGTTCTGGAGGCTGGAAGTCCGAAATCAAGGTGTTGGTAGAACCAGACTCCCTCTGGAGGTTCTAGGAGAGAATCTGTTCCTTGTCTCTTCCAGCTTGTGGTGGCTTCAGGCGTTTTTTCGCCTGTGGCTGCATTACTCCAATCTCTGCTTCTGTCTTCACATTGCCTTCTCCTCTGTGGGTGTAGTGGGAACTCCCTCTGCCTGTCTCTTATTCTGTCTTGATTCCCATGTAAACCATAACTCTTGTTAGGCTCAGGGGAACAGCTACAGCCCTGTGGCTGTTGGTGTGTGTCTCAAGCAGGCACTGGCCCTTGGTTCCCAACAACACCAATACATTTCTTCATTTGTTCAATCCTGTAATTAACTTAAAATAGTTACAGAATTGCTGCACCAATACTGGTACAAGAAACAAATGTATCAATATTGAAAGCATTCAGGATTCATTTGCAGCTCTAGTTATCACTCAATCTTACCCAAGGCTGCGGATGTACAGTCAAACACTATGCTTTTAAATTACTTGGATGAGTTCTTTGTTTTGTTTTTATCTCCTTCACTATGGAGATGGAATTCACTTGAAATACAATTAGGTAATTTGTTTTGGTTTGGGTTTAGGTTTTTCTTTCCTCCTCTCATAGTTGTTGATTTCATTTCATTTTTTGAATATGCAGCATATTAACATGCTCCCATAAGTCAGAAACATACCAAAGGGTGTACTTAGAGAGATGTCACTCCCATTTTTATCCCTTCTACCCTGTTCTCTCCCCTCACACCTTGTAGGTAACCAGATTTGTTGTTTTTGGCTTTAAATGTCCTGTGTTTCTTTTTGTAAACACCAACAGATATATATATATATATATGCTTCTTATTTCACTTTCTTTGTTACACAAAATGTGCTCTTTTGCACTTTGGGAAGCTTCTTTCTTAATGGGAGAGGCAAGAAAGAAAGGGTGAGATACCACTTTTCACTATTTTCAGAATTCTTTTTAAGTTCTTTTTGCCTCTCCCAATACGTTTAAAGAGAGAGGACTCATCATCTGAGCTGGCTGTGAATTATGCTGTATATACGAATCACCTGGGATCTTGCAAAAAGGCTAGTGTAGTAGGTCTTGGGTGGGGCTAAGACTGTGCCGTTGGAATAAGCTCCCAGGTGTTGCTGAGGCTGCTGGTCCCGGGCCACACACGTGGGTGTGACTAGACTGCGTCACAGGCAGTCTCCCTCGGCTCTCAATGAGCTTCAGACCACAGTTCCTGAAATGTCTTTTTAGAACCAATACACATACTTGTCTAAACTTGTTGGCTTAGTTCAGAGGAGGAGCTGGTCTCTGTGTGGCTGGTGCTTCATTTTGGGGCTGGTGGTGATAGTTTGCTGGAGGAGATAAACACGAAACGTTCTTTCATATCTTGGTGACGTATGAAGTATCTTTCTTACTTAGTTTCTTCTTTGGTTCCCTTCCTACTTCTCTGTCCAGTGGCTTCATAAACTGCTTTTTTTTTTTCTTCCTTGCAAAGAGATTCAAGTCATTTGAGCAGGGATGTTAATTATTAACATCAACTTTGCTCTAAAAGGAGAAAGGTAGGGTGTGACCCATGTCATGGTGTACTATGACAAAGGGAACGCCATTTAAACCCAGGTACTTAGGGTCATTTGTGTCCTCCTGTTTCCAGTCTTTGGGAATAGGTATGGTAGCTTTAAACATCCACATTTTCCAGTTATTACACTTCTGCCTCCTTATGCAGCCATTCAACCCCTCCTCAGAGCCCTCCTCCAGCCCACATCTTTTCTGGAAGTCTTTGGGGCCCATTTCAACTGTGCTCAGATTCAAGTCTGTTCCTGTTCGTCTGTTTCATTTCCTTGGGGGTTGACACCTGCATCTCTCTCCTGGGCTTCCTCACACAAACCTCACTTACACAAACAAAATAAAACAGAAAATCATGCTTATCAATAAATAAATACCCGGAGGAGGTCAGCAGCCCACAAGTCCTACAAAGAGTTAAATTCCAAATGCCAATTTGGGCTAATTTTACTCTAATTTACTATGATGATATTGAAAAATAGACCATTTCATTTATTTCTAGCTTTATTTTATTTTATTTTATTTTTGGCCGCACTGCGTGACTTGCGGGATCCTCGTTCCCCGACTGGGGACCGAACCCGGACCCCCTGCGATGGAAGTGCAGAGTTCTAACCACTGGACCGCCAGGGAGGTCCCTATTTCTAGCTTTAAATTGAGGTAGAGTTGTGTCTAGAAATGTATTGAGCATGGTATGTTTCACTCTAGGAAAGAGCTGCAGTGGTTATTCTGGGCCTATGGCTTCTAATTAGTGAAACCACTTTAGTACTTCCCACCTCCCCCAGCAAACAAAAAGTCCAATTTATAATAAGAAGACCCCATGCCTTTTTATGCTGGAATGAACCTTAAGAATATAACTAAACTGAGCCCCCTCTCACTGCGTGGGGCTCTTCAGTCCTTCCTGGACAATAGTCATAATCTAAAATGTATTACATGTAATTTCAACACCATTTAGCACAGCTGTCAACCTGCCAAAGCAGAGCCCACAAACTGAGCTTCCATGGAGACCAAATCCTCTTCCTTTTAAACATGTCATTTGCACAGTCAGCTGGAGGTCACTTGGAAGAGAGCACCAGGGAACTTTGGTTTGTGTCCCTTTGTTTCTGGCTACTTACCCTCTCATAAAAATATATATTCAATTTACATATGCATCAGCATAAGCTCCTCCAGCAAGTGCTGGAGGGAGAAGAAAACAAAATAATGTCTGAACCAGAGCTTTCATTTTCTGTTCGACTTTGAGGTTACTTTTTTATTTGGAGTCCGAAAAGAATAACAAATTGAATTCCTTTTATAAAAGTGAGACAAGGCAAAGGTTGGATAAAAATTCAGCTCAGTTTGTAAGTTAGTCAAGGAGAAAAATGCTGCCTTTCACTAATGGAATGCATATGGTCTATTCATTATTTTCTTAGCACCATGTTTAAAAAACTAAAAAAAATTTTAATTGAAGTATAGTTGATTTATAATGTGTTAATTTCTGCTGTACAGCAAAGTGATTCTGTTATACACATATTTACATTCTTTTTTAATATTCTTTTCCATTATGGTTTATCACAGCATATGGAATATAGTTCCCTGTGTCTTAGCATCACCTTTAAGGTTTTTTTTTTTTGAGCAGGGCATGGGGAAAAGAGTTTTATGTATGTATGACTGAGTTGCTGACTGACAGAGTTCATGACTGGCTCTTTTGAAGTGAGAACAATCTAATCCTGGAGCCACAGAACCAGCTACAGATGTCACACTAGATCTCAGCTGTCAACATGCCATCTTATTTTATTGCTATTTTCTTTTGCTCTTGGCTTTCATCAGCCATTGTTCTTCAGATAGCTGGACCAAGCTGCAGCATGTTGTGAACACATTTTTTTTTCTATTGGCAAAATTAAGGACTGCTGTTGCATGTCTGTTAAGCTCACTTTTAGGGAAATCTGTCATTTATAAATATATCCAGTGAAACTTGCTGTGCCCCAGAGTTACTCATACCACATAGATCTTGGAGGATAGGTCACTTGGAGGTTGGGTACCTTTGTCAACCAAAAAACCATTTCTCTTTAAAGTGAAGTGATGTGAGAGAATGCCAGGATAAAGAGCTATTTAGGATATCTGCTGAGATTTCATTTCAGAGCAATAGGAAAAATACCCCACGAAACCCTTGGGAGTTTTTGGTGCCAAACTATTTACATCCTAGTGACTCTAAGCCTCAATGCACATAATCACTGGTATATAGAAGATCTCTAATTGCTGCCATGATAGGGAGGATATGGCCCGTGCCAAGGCTGTGGGCACCGCTGGAGTTCAGGCCTGCCTGGGCGTGTCCTGTGTACTGCCAGGATGGGCTGCAAGCTGCTGGCTTTTTTGAGTTTTATCTTCTTTTTTGCATAAGGGAGTCTCATTTTGGCTGAAGGAGGAAGGAGGCCATTTTGTGTGAGCTGTGTTGGTGGTGGTGGTGAAGGTGGGGAGACAGAGGACGAGGGAGAGAGGGGGATCACACCTTTGACTGGAGCTGAGGCGGAGGGAGCAGTCCTCAGTGACAGAGCCACTGGGTCTGAGATAGCACTTCTTATACCCTCCCGGCTCTGAGTGTGACCTGGAGGGAAAGGAGCATCTTCCCATTTCTGTAGGAGCTGCAACATGGTTCTGGCACAAGGAGAATGGGAAGAAATGTGTCATCAGGAGGGTGTGGTGACTTTGGAAGCAAGGAAGGTTACACCCTCAGTGTGGTCTCATGGTGGGTATGGGCGGCAGAGGTGGTGGGGAGCTGCTTGTGGAAGGGGGTCTGGAGCAAGAGAGGAAAAATATGGCTGGTGTCACGTGGTGACCACTGCCAACAGATTGTTTTCTAAGTATGTGTGAGGTGCCCTCAGGACGCTCAGAGATAGAGCTGGGAGAAGCCTGCAGAAGCTTGAGAACTAGAGCTAGAAGCCAGAGCTGGCTAGAAGCTAGAGGGTTAGAGACATTAAAATTTTGGTATTTGTCATGGCTCTGTACCCACAGCCTGGTGAAGCTTGGGAAAATTCTAGTTATATTACCCAACACTTTCTTTTTGCTAGCAATATATACCAATGACTAATGCTAGGATTAGTGAGATTTATTCTCTTAGGTGAGTAGAAATCACAAAGGGCCAATAAAAATTATGATAAGGTGTGTGCCCCCGCCTCACATCCTCTCGGCTCACCTTTCTACTCTAGGTGTTGCTTTGGCAACCAGCTGTGCTCAGGTGTAACCTGATCACACCTCACCTCAATTGCATCATTTATCAATTGCTTTCTGTCCTGGGGCATCTCTGCTACCATCACCTGGGACACCTGCAGAAATCTGCTCAGTCATTCTGACACAGCCATATACTCAAAAGTATGAGGAGGGTAGGACCCCATAGATAACCTTTGACCAATGGGTAATGGGAGCATATGGATAATTTCTCTCATCTTCTTTCCCTTGTGGGGACAATTCTGAAATACTTCTTACATGGCTCTTCAGAGTGTCCCCAGTAGGAAAGGACCCCAGTTGCCCAAGAGGGGACTAGCTTGATAACACACTTTATTTTGGCTTTTCCTCCTTCCCTGTTTCACTCTTCCCAGCCCCTCCACCCACATTCCCAGAAGTCCTTGTCTCAGGCTCCACTTTTTGGGGGAACCCAGTCTAAGACAAGGTGAAAGAGCTCTACATGCATTGGAGATCCCCTTACTTTCTTACCAATGACATCCCTGGAAAAACGTGAGAGTTGGTGGGGGAGAGGGATTGTCCAATTTCTAACTGATAGTAAAAATCTGTTATTGTCAAACTCAGTGAACATTTAATACTCTTTCACTATGACCTAGGGACTATTTTTATTTAGAAATCACTAAGACAGATCCCTGACATTAGCAAGCTCACAAATCATTTGGGGAGGCAAACGTGTTCACAGCTTACAAAGTAGAGAGTGCTAACGGGAGGGTTAGCTTGCATTAAGAGTGTAGAGAAAGAAATAGTTAATTTTGACTGGAAGTGGGAAGGCTTAGGGTCAGGGAGGCCTCCAGAGAAGAGAAGGCGTTTGATCTGGACCTCGAGAGATGGAAAGGCTATTGAAGATAGTGAATTGAAGAGCTGGAGAAGCTTGAAAAGAATCTTCCTTAAGTAGAATTGGGGTGAGTTTTACTGTCCTCCCAGCTTAAGGGGCAGAGGCCTGCAGCCCTCCTTGGCCCTAATTCCTCTCCCTTTTAATCTCCTAAATAGGGTTTTGATTGCTCTCTCACAGTCTGCTTTCTCAGAGGTATACTGCCTTACCTGTTCTCTTTATCTCTTTATTATTTATGCTTTATTGTCATCTTTTCTATAGGAGAGGGTCAGAGCTGTAGTTCTTTACCTCGCCTGTGCTCACTATGGAGACCTTATCTCTGGGTGCTGGACACTGGGAGGAGGCTTAATGCTTCTGAGGGGTCTCTCTTCTACCAAGAAGTGGGACCACCTTAGTCCAGATGGGGGTTTTCAGGTGTGATTGATTCACAAGATCACCGGATGAGATACTCAAGGACAAGTACCCTTACCTTGAGGATGGAGAGGTCACATTCACAGACTTACTTGTCTTCTGCTTCTATCTGCACTGCTTATATTGAAGTGTGGGTTCTTATATCACTGAGGCAGTCAGTGGTAAACAACGAGGTATTAGTATTTTCTTTTTGAATAGGACCAGAGATGTATTTATTTCTTCAAATGTAGAGACCTAAGAAGAATTATACAACTTGGCCCCAGGAAGGGAGGGCTTGGTGGGAAAGGCAGGTGACTAGAAGGGCAGGGCATTGTCCTCAGTCAGATTCTCTGCTGATAACCTGACTCAGCCACCATCTGCATGTCTGTACCTCTCCGTTTCATTGGCATCCAGATGACACAATTTTGAGTTTTAATCTCCCAGTAAGGGAAACAGAATTGTCCGGGACATCTTGTCCCACCAGGTCAAATGAGAAAGTGTTAATGGTTGAACCTACCTCTGCTCAATCAGTTGACACTACACTTCAGAGCAAAGTCCACATCATAGGTGGGCAATTGAAAATAGATGAGGGGCTTCCCTGGTGGCGCAGTGGTTGAGAATCTGCCTGCTAATGCAGGGGACACGGGTTCGAGCCCTGGTCTGGGAAGATCCCACATGCTGCGGAGCAGCTGGGCCCGTGAGCCACAACTACTGAGCCTGCGCGTCTGGAGCCTGTGCCCCGCAACGGGAGGGGCCGCGATAGTGAAAGGCCCGCGCACCGTGATGAAGAGCAGTCCCCGCACCGCGATGAAGAGTGGCCCCCACTTGCCGCAACTAGAGAAAGCCCTCGCACGAACCGAAGACCCAGCACAGCCAAAAATAAATAAATAAATAAAAATAAAAGTAGCTATAAAATTAAAAAAAAAAAAAAAGAAGAAGATAGATGAGAAGTGGGCATGGCAGGTAACTGTATTGCTTTCTCAGTCCATCTCATCTCTGGCTGCCAGACACACCCCTTCTCTCTAGCTGTACAAAGATGCCCTGCCTAACGTGTTCTATCACATGCATGCCTTGGATGCTCACTTCACTTACAAGATAGAGGAAACCCAAGGGTGGCAAGGGGGAATGGGTGATCCTTTCAAGATAATATAGTTTGATGAGGTTCATTTATAAAAAGACTATAAAATTGTGGGTGAGAAGAACCACCAAGAATAGTGCAGTACCCAAGAGCTTGTGGCTTTGGAGCTGTTATCACCTTTTGTCCCAAAGGGATGGGAAGAGAGGATGATTTTTGGAACCTGGAAGAAGAGAGAATTGCATAGAGTCATGGGCATTGAGAGGATCAATGACTTCTAACTGAGGGCCATAGCCAGACAAGCGACTCTGCAGAGAGAGATCTAGGGAAATAATGACCTTGCTCTCACTTTTCCTCACTCATATCTCCTACTGGGGCTCTCCATTGGCCAAACCAACTGGAGCCAGAGGGCACACAGCCCTGTTTATATACGGCATACATGTTAGCCTCCAGGCAGAGAGATGGGTGGAGAAGGGTGGAGAAAGGATGGGAGGGAAAATTGGCACAGACACACAGCGACTATATCAAAAGATGTCTCAGGGTCAGTGTAAGAGTGTTCATTAATCTCTCCCCTTACAATCTACCACTGTTGTCCATCCCTCTGGTTCCATTGTGATCTTACCCAGCTGTTATTATTCACCATTCTTCCATCTGTGGATTAAAATGAAGTGTGACAAATGCTCATTGAAGATACTGCTAACCAATCATAGCTCTCTTTTTCACTCAGCTTGGATTTAGTATCAACATCCTTCTTAATACAGTGGTCCAGGCAGCCACCCCCAATCAACTGGCGTTGATTTGAGATGGAAGAAATTTGCTATCCCTTGCCTATTCAGTAAATCTATCACTTCCCCACTTCATACATAGTAGTGGAGGAAAAACAAAATATAATTGAGACAATTAGAATGAAATAGTAAATCTTGTCTTTAAAAAATGGAAAACAAAAAAATAAGAAGGTAGTTTTTCAGTTCATGCATTCTCTAGCAGAAAAAGCAATCTGAAATATAGATGGTGGCCACAATCCTTGTTTCTAGAATTAGTCACGGAGCCACAGCTGGCACTGAAGGCGTTCTCCATTGGTGCTGTTGCTGCACTATTATTATTTAACATCTGCAGTGTCCTAGACACTGCGTTAGGTGCTTTACCCAATTATTTCACTTATTCCTTGTAGCGATCCTCATAGGAAGTTACTTATTTTCTCCACTTTACAGCTGAGAAAGCCTCAGCTTAGTAAGATAAGTTACTTGCCCAAAGTGATGAGTAATTGGTAGAGATGACACTCAAACGCAAATTTTTCTGTGCCCAAAGCCTGTGCTCTTTTTTTCTTTTCTTTTCTTTCTTTTTTTAAATTGAAGTATAGTTGATTTACAGTGTTGTGTAATTACTGCTGTACAGCAAAGTGACTCAGTTATACATATATATAATTCTTTTTTATATTTTCCATTATGGTTTATCACAAGATATTGAATATAGTTCCCTGTGTTATATAGTGGGATCTTGTTGTTTATCCATTCTATACGTAATAGTTTGCATCTACTAACCCCAAACTCCCAGTCCTTCCCTCCCCCACACCCCTCCCCCTTGGCAACCACAAGTCTGTTCTCTATGTCTGTGATTCTGTTTCTTTTTCGTAGATAGGTTCATTTGTGGCATATTTTAGATTCCACATATAAGTGATATCATATGGTATTTGTCTTTCTTTTTCTGACTTACTTCACTTAGTATGATAATCTCTAGGTCCCTCCATGTTGCTGCAAATGAATGCCTGTGCTCTTGACCTTTAGGTAATAATGACTTATGTTTCAACGTTCTCTTTGGCAAACAATTCTGCTGGCTGGAGAACCAGTGAGGTCACCTTTTCCAGTCCCTCAGCTGCCTACAACTTAAGCAGTTGACTTCTTCCTGGTTCTCTAGTAAGAATAAATACTACTGTGTTTATGCCTATAACCCTTGTATCTTAGATGCACATGTGTGACGGGCTTGGGGAATCATGCACTCTATCACACTTCTACCAGATCCAGTCCCCACCAGAAACTTGAGGAACTTTCTACAGTGGGTGGCCAGGCAGAAGCTGGTATCATACCACCCTATAGGAAGGAGGTTGGCCACAACATAGATAGATAAACTGTTATGTAAAGTAAAGGAAGCCAAGACTTTCTCTGGTTAGGCTTTATTTAACAGCTATCCAGTGAGATAGCCAGTGAATTTTGATGTGTCAAACACTATGCTGGGTGCTGGGAGTATTAAGAATCAAGGTGATTAAAGACATTAGAATAGTCCAGAGTTCTACAGTGCACATTTTCCCTCTTGGGGCAAGGTTAAGTTCATTCAGGAGCCCAACACACATTCATCAACCTTGGACTGAAGTGACCAGTTTTGCACTGTCCTTCTCATCAGCAACTTTTGGCTGGGATCGCTTTTGAAGGGGAGCTGCTCCAGCCACTTCTGCATCAAAGTGCTTGGCTGGGTCCTGCTCATGTTGATTGTGTCCTGCTTGATGGCTACTTTCCTAGTGTGCTGGAGCCTTCAACATCTCTCCCAAGCACTCAGTATACTGAACAGGATACAGGACTGAGGAATCAAGTGTCCTGAGTTTGGACCTCAGTTCTGCTATTTACTTTCTGTGTTATCCTGGGCAAATTGCTTTCCCTCTCTGGGCTTTACACTTTTAGATGACAATAGTTTCTACAACCTATGGTTTTGCCGTTCTCATGGACACTCAAATTTTTCTGGAACCAGGCTGTGTCAGGCGTTTTAACAACCTCTGTTTTCCTTGACAGGGGGAATCTTTTTGTAGTGGCTCTGGTTATTTACAGCTTTATCGCCTCCAGATGGACCAGCCAATGCAGTTTATTTAGCTCCTTGCTACTCCAGGTGTGGTCTATGGCCCAGTAGCATTGACATCACCTGGGAGCTTATTTATAATGTGGAATCTCAGACCCTAGCCAGACTTGCTGAATTAGAATCTTCACTTTTGTTTTTGTTTTGGTTTTTTATGGCCGCGCCATGTGGCTTGTGGGATCTCAGTTCCCCGACCAGGGATAGAACCCGGGCCATAGCAATGAAAGCCTGGAATCTGAACCAAAAGGCCACCAGGGAACACCCTAGAATCTTCATTTTTAAGAGACCTCCAGGTGATTGGTACTAACATTAAAGTTCGAGAAGCATAAAGCCCAACGCACAGGAGAATCTGATTGATTCCTACAGCAATTAAATCAGAATCACTGTGGTTGAATTCTGGGTACTCACTGCTCGGGTGAATTTTGGCGTGCAGCTAGAGTTGAGAATCTCTAGCCTCACACAGAGTGGAGGTGTGTGTCTTTGTGCAGAATGGGAGACAGAAGATGGGCCTCTAATTCAGCTGGGGGAGGAAAAGTACAGAGAAAGCCTTCTGGAGGTAATATTTGAACTGCTTGGAGAACATGTAGGGTCCGCAAGGCAGAGAGGAGCTGAAGGGCTCTCCTGGCGCACTGACCCCAGGGGAAGGAACTGCAAGGCGGTGTGGGGCTGTGGGGGGAGCCCGGGGCTGGAAGGGCTGCGGAAGATGAGGCAGGGGCCCCCTCTGCCGTGCTTGGGAGTTCGTACTTCATCTCGGGGACAGTGGGGGTGGGGTGGGGTGGGGTGATAGCTGAAAAAAGTGTTTTCAGTGGAGAATGATGTAATTAGGTTTGCATTTTAGGAAGCTCTGTCATCCAGCTGATGCAGCAAATCCCTTGAAGGTAGAGGAGAATGAAAGCAGAGAGAACACCCTGGGGACAATTTCAAAGAAGAAACAAACTAATGTGAACGTCAGGAAGGATGGAAAGGAAGAGAGAAATTGAAAATTACTTAGTTGGTGACTAGTTTATGAAAGAAGATAGTGAGGGAGGAGTTTAGAACAATCCCAAGGTTTCTGGTGTGTGGTCTGGGGGATGGTGGACCGTTCACCAAGATAAGATATAAAATATAGGAGAAAGAACAGGCTTGGGGTGGGAGTAAAGAAAAGGGGGAAGGAGGAGAAGATGAACAAGACTTTTACATGGTTAAGTTGCCTGTGAGATGAACTACTATAGATGTCCTGGAAGTAGTTGGATATCAAAGTTCAGAAGAATGATCTGGCCTAGAAATGTAGATTTGAGAATTATTAATAAATACAAAAGTAATCAATTATGTGTATTTGAATTTATAGGAATCCTTCCAAGGAGAGGGTAAAAAATCAGAAAAGTAGAGAGCTTTGTGTGGGGTATCCGTCATTTGAAGATCAGATGCAGAGAGAGGTCGACACTTGCAGAAGTAACCAGAGAGGTAAGTAGAAAACTAGAGGGGGGGGGGGGTGTCACAGATGCCAAAGAGAAAAGAGCACCAAGGGATGGTACACAGAAATCAAGAAGGATGTGGGCGAGAAGATTTCCTGGACTTGATAATCAGGTCATTCTCAAGACAATGAGATTATTTGTGCTATTAGAGCAGCTTCATGAGTGTGTCAAATGTATTGATAGATTCTCCCTTAATACTTGATGGCTTGTGTTCAAGCAACTCATTTTTCATTTCAACAAATATTTCTTGAATGCCTTGTTTATGCAAGGCACCAGGGCTCTAAAGATAAATAAATGTAGCACCTCGGCCTCTAGGAAGTCCCTGCACCTCAATAAGTTTGCAGGGATGGAGCCCTCTGTCTCTTGGACTGCCCTCAGGTTGGCTGAAGACAGGTCTACAGATGCAGCCACTTATTGAGCCCCTATGATATGCTGGGAACTGTACCAACCACTAGGGATACAAACACACACGTTTATTGTGTCAACTGATTATCTGACCTTCTAGAGTTCTCTGTCTGGTGGGTGAGATAGATGGATAAATAAACTCTACTACTAAATTTTTTTTAACTACTAAATTTTAAGTACTCTAATAGAAGTTTCCAGAAGATATCATAGAGAGAACATTCATTGAGCTTCTAATAGATGCCTAGGTAAACTAATGGTGTGACTTACTTGTGCTTCTGCTTGGAAAATCAGCTCTGGTTTGTGAATGAACATAGCCTGTGGGTTGCAGGATAGAATCACAAGGTAGTAGGCTGGCTCCACATGGCTATTGTCTAGTGAGGGTTTGGGAATACATTCCTTTAGCATTATTTGAACAGTTTCACAAAGAGACATTTACAGAGTAAGATTGAGGGAGAGTAGTTATCAGAACAGGTGGCTAAGATTTCATTGTTTCATCACTGCCTTTCAAGGTAAACTGCCTTTTTGGGAAATAGACCCTCCGTTGCTCAAAGTGAAGTTGGAGGAGAGAGACTTTCCTGGGATCTCACTAGTGGTTAAGTGTTTAGACTCCAGGCTCTAGGGAGCATGTATTGGTGTGAAGATGGCCGGGGAGGTGCAGACTCATTGAATAGCTTTGGCTGTTTGTAGCAAGTTTTGATCAGAGGTGTTTTTCTCTTTGTGGGTATCTGGGGGAGAATCCTAGTGGGTGAAAGTCACTCTAAATATTTCAGACTGAAGCCTCTGAGGGGTTTGGGAAGCCAGACCTGCATTTTGGGGAGTTTGGAGGTTGTTTCTAGGTTCTTCTTAGTGGGATGGGATAACTGGCTGGGGAGCCCATGATCATCTTCTCTGCCATGAACAAAAAGCACGAAGCCTGAGGGTTGAAGTAGCAGCATATGAGTATCTTTATATGCAGTCACACTCTGTTTCCTTGAGGGGGAGGACGAGGTTCATTGTTATGTCAAAGCACAAATTTGGAAGGCAATTCAGTCTAACACATAGATTGTTGACAAAAGTCCTGTTTGTATGTCTGGAGATCAAAGGTGAATATGACACTCCACTCTCAAAATGAACAGCCCTGGTCATGGGGATGACTTAAAAAACAAAGTAAGTCTAGACCAATGAATGCATAACGTATTCTGGAAACTTGAGAGAGCAGTTGATTCTTCCATGGGCTGTGTTTTGGGAGGAGGAAGTCATTGAAAGCACAGAGAGGAGGTGGCACTAGTGCTGGCCTTGAAGGGTGAGCAGAGCCTCCCAGCAAATGGCAGCTCTGAGAAGAAGGGCGATAACAGAGGGGCTGAAAATTGGTGATGTCCAAACAGGACCCGGGTAGGCAGCTTTGTTTAGAGAGTTTAATCCTAAGAAGAATACTCGGTATTCAGAGGCCTGAACTTAGACTGTTGGACTAACAGAGACCTCACTGGGGTCATGCCTGCCAGCCTCTCAGTGAACAGTAAGGAAACTAGTTGAGGACCCGAGGGGTGGAGGCTACAAAGTCACCATGAGGTCTTGGGCCTGTGCTGGGATTTGAAGCCCTTATTCCCGGTATAGTCACTGCTTTAGCCTCTCTCCCACATCTTCGACCCTTGTCATTACTCATGCATGAAGAGAGGAAAGATTGAAAATAAATCCTAATGTTCACGGACCAGCAATACTGTTGGCAAAGTAGGACTTGGCAAAACCTGCCCTCTTAAGCCAAGGACACTGCACACAGAATCCAAGGCTGATTTCACCTCACTGGGTTACTGTCAGGATGATTCTGCTCAGTGAAATCCAATTTAAGATATGTTTGTTGAATCTATACTATGGGCAAGTCCCAGAGAAAATCAGATCCTCCCTTTCAGGACCAGCATGGAAGCTGCTATGACTTCATGTCCGTCATTCTGAGCATGCCTTCTACCACTATTCAACCTAGAAGGATGCTTATCAGAATATGCTTTGCTTGTAGAAGCTTATGATCAACATATCTTTGAATTTCTGTAAAGCAAATGTGGGTTAAATAATGGCAGACTTTTCTGGGTGCCTGGTTGATCTCGGAGGGGATATCCATCCACCCTGGCTGCTGTCCCAGATGCTGTGAGTGGCACAGAGCATTTCAGGCAGAGTTGGTGGTGGGTCTCTTTTCCACCTCTGGGGGGCTGTCAAGCAGTGGCCCCTGGATTTTCATCAAAAGTAGCTCATGTCCCCCACCCTGCCATTGCTGAATATGCCAGGATTAATAGCATTTGGTCTTTTAAAGATCTGAATTATCCTCTATTTGTTTCTAACATGTTTACTTACCATTCTAGGAGCTGAGCTATCTGTTCTCTTAAACAATCCTGTTCTTCTAAAGGTTGTTACTTAGAATGCGAATAATTTAGTGTTGAAGCCAAAGACCACCAGGGATACACCTGGAAGAAAAACGAAAAGTTAGGTTTATTGAATTTGCTGGAGCAAAGGAGAATGCCCTGGAGAGGAACTGTGGGCAGGCCCTCTTTCAGGATTCAGGTTTGTGTTGGATGATTCTAGGGAGGGATTAGGAGAGCAGGGGCCAGCTCTGGATTGGATGATGTCAAGAAACAGGGGCAATTGGGCGACTGGGTATCTTAATAGATTTTATCAAGGAGGCTGGTGGATTAAAGTTGGGCTACGAGTAGTTATTAGTAGAGAAACAGCACTCTGTTAGTCAGAAGAGGGGATGTCTCATCATTGTTGAGGTTATAGAGTGGCCATGTCTCTATCTTGTTCCAAACATAGCAGCTGTGTGGCCTTGTCTGAGCACCATTTATTTATTTTAATTAATTAACTAATTAATTTTTGGCTGTGTTGGGTGTGCGCTGCTGCACGCAAGCTTTCTCTAGTCGTGGTGAGCAGGGGCTGCTCTTGGTTGTGGTGTGCAGGCTTCTCACTGCGGTGGCTTCTCTTGTTGCGGAGCACGGGCTCTAGGTGCGCGGGCTTCAGTAGTTCTGGCACGCGGGCTTAGTAGTTGTGGCGCACAGGCTTAGTTGCTCCGCAGCATGTGGGATCTTCCTGGACCAGGACTCGAATACGTGTCCCCTGCATTGGTAAGTGGATTCTTAACCACTGCGCCACCGGGGAAGTCCCTTGAGCACCATTTATATTCGTTGTTTTTGTTCAGCTGTTAACAGCACTGCTGGCTGCTGGCAGGGTCATTTTTCATGTTTTCAGTAGTTTCCTCATTTGTAAAATGAGAGGATAACATAAGATCAGTAGTTTTCTAACTGTGCTCCCAAGAAGGTTCTGTGGGGCAGACTTGGGGCCACCATAGGTGGCTTGGGGAGGCAGAATGGGCAGAGGTCCTGATGCCCTGACCTCCTCTTAACAGAGAAGCTATGCTCTTCGAGTTTTACGTTGGGGATTATGTGTTAAACCACATTTTAAACAAAGATTCCTTTGCTAAAGAAAAGCTAGAAAATTGCTAGAGTGGACAAGCTCCAAGGTCTCTCCATTGCTTCATGGCACAAAGAAGTAAAACAGTTTGTCCTAAATTCGTACAGCCAATTGGATTCAGTAGACTAGGTTTGCATCTCACCTCTGCCACTGACTTCAGAGTTTTGCTTATTTTATTTATTTTTTCCCACTGTGTCAAGAGCTGGTGGGACAGCCACACAGGAAATTTATTTTTATTCAGTCAAACCTCATGAAAAGGATTGCATTTAAAAACTGAAACTTATATAAGTTTGGCTCAACAGTGTGGGAGGACAAGAATGAGAGAAAATTAGTAATGGAACCCATTTTTATCATCCAGTAGGTGAGATCTGGGGAATCATGGGCTTCACATTATTCCATGAGTGATCAACTGTGTAATAGGACAAATTTAGCACAGATTAAACTAGGTTCTTATTTATTATACAGTTCTTTTGGGGATAACTATGCTTCCATTAATTTTATGAGATTCATCCTTATATGTTTATATTATTAGCTATTTGCTTATTAGGTGTTTATTTTCCACTCTACTGTGGCAAAGTGTAATTTTCCCTTTATCCTATAGGTACAGTCTTAGCATATTTTAACTCTGTGTGCACTTTGGATGCTGCAGATCCTAAAGTTTTATGGTTATAATTCATGCCTTTATAATCATCACTGATCAGACTAGCAATTGATTAAGCTCATAAATTGTTCTAAGTTGGACTTCCTTTGAATTGACAACGACACACTAGAATTTGTAGTAATGATGTTGGGTGATTCTGCTTTGTCTGGGGATTTAATTGCTGCTGTTATCCCTCCATATTATATCCTTTGCTCCCTCAGATGTGAGATCTGGAGCTTTGAATGGGTATATAAACTTGGGGGAACAAAGGAAAAACTCATAATTCTATTTAGAATCTTGAAACAACTTATTAATGCACCGGGAGAGAGAACTCTGCTCCTAGAATCCATTCTTTGGTTGTCTGATTGAGCCAATTCAGCAGAAGGAAGGACTGCATGCAAACCTGATTAGATGCTACCTCAGGAGACTGTTGCTCAGGGAACAGGGCAAGAAGAGTTGGACATTACTAGGCTGTGTTTCTCAGTGAGGCATTGTGAGAATCACTTAAGTGAACAAAGGATGACAGTCTACTTCAGGGGTCAGCAAACTATGGCAAACGGGCCAAATCCAGTCTGCTGCCTGTTTTGTATGTCCCCTTACTAAGAATAGTTTTTAGATTTTTAAGTCAGTTAAAAAAAAATCAAAAGAATAATCATATTTCATGAGATGTTAAAACTATGGAACAGTCAAATTCCACTGTCTGTAAATAAAGTTTTATTAGAATACAGCCACTCATTCATTCCTGTATCGTCTATGGCTGTTTTGCGCTACAATGACAGAGCTGAGTAGTTGGAATAGAAACCTTGTACCCTGAAAAGGCCAAAATATTTACTATTTGGCTTTTTGCGGAAAAGACATGCCAACCTTTGGTCTCTATGTTAGTGTTATACAAGAAAAAGTTTAAGAACTTAACCTTAATAAATAATCTCATTGAATTTTGACTGCTTGCTGGTGAACACTTACTTATTCTAATATTTTTCTGGGAGTATCCTTTGGAATCAGCATATCTGATCTTATAGATAGGACTAGACAGGGGTTTAAACCTTTTTTTCTCCACTTCTTTTTCATTTAAAGGCACATTTTCCAATTATTGGACTGATCTTTACTGTTTGTTTGGAAAAAGTCATATTCTGTATCCTAGTTATTACTTTTTCTCCCTGTTTCTGCTCGTGGATGTTTTGCACAGAGCCAGGTTTATGTATGTTGATTTAGCTCATAAGGACTGGGGAAGTGAGTGTGCTGAGGCTTAAAGGTATCAGAAGTAAGGAATGCATGGAAGAAAGACTGAATACAAGGACGCAGCGTTCTGAGGGGCAGGAGAAAGGAGATGGAAGTCCTTAATAGAGTCATGATGATAATTTGTCAGCAAGTGCAGACCAGCAAAATGCTGCTATTTGAAATTTCAGGGAACTGCTTGGGTTGCAGTTTATATTGCAGGAGGGATAGAATCTGGGGTAACTGGGCAGAAAATGCCTATTTTTTTCCCACTTCCCAGGTCACTGAAGGATAGAATGGATTAATCTTTGGTTCAGGGTAAATGCAGAGAAGAGAATCTGAGTTCTCAAGGAGCAAGGTTAATGTGAGAGTGCTGTTTGTTATGAGCTCCCAAGAGTTCACAAGAAGATACCTGGATTTCCAGATAAGAACCCCTCCTGGGGACAAAGCGTTCTAAATTGAGGGGCATATTTTGCATTTGCAGGCTCATACCATCTGTCTTTTCTAATCATGCTTGTTACTTACTATGGAATATGGGTTTTTATGGTGATGTGAGGACAGGAACCATCTGCCTTGCAGAATCTTAGAAAACTTTATAGACCTCATAGTATTGGTAAAAAGAAGGAAGAAGAGGATATGATGTCTGAAGACCAGCTCAAAAGTGTAAACTTTCACCAAGATTTATGTAAGTTACATTCCACTCTTCAGGGCATATTCTTTTTTTTTTTTTTTAAAGGAATTCCATTTATTTATTTATTTGTTTGTTTGTTTATGGCTGTGTTGGGTCTTCGTTTCTGTGCGCGGCTTTCTCTAGTTGCAGTGAGCGGGGGCCACTCTTCATCGTGGTGCGCGGGCCTCTCACTATCGCGGCCTCTTTCGCTGCGGAGCACAGGCTCCAGACGCGCAGGCTCAGTAGTTGTGGCTCACGGGCCTAGTTGCTCCACGGCATGTGGGATCCTCCCAGACCAGGGCTCGAACCCGTGTCCCCTGCATTGGCAGGCGGATTCTCAACCACTGCGCCACCAGGGAAGCCCTTCAGGGCATATTCTTTGAGAGTATTCACCTAGTTCCACCCACTTATGTCACCTCTAAAAACTCATTTGAGTAAGTGACTTCTGTCCTGTAAGCCCAATGACCAGCAAGCATACTGACACCAGTTCTAGGGGTAACACCTTCTTGAACCTTCTCCAGCCTGGCAACTTTGAACATCTCATCGATCAAGTGAATACAGTATCCTGTATGTCAGCAACTTTGTAGTAAGTAGACTCTATATTTTCAGTACAATTGCTGAGGGAATTTATCAGCATTTGCTTCTTCACTGAGAGGGAGTACAGATTTTCACACTCTCCAGTTCACCTTCACAGAAGAGTGGACTTAAGAAAGTTCTGAGAATCTTTGCCACACTCTCTTCTAGGGATAAATGCTAATCACAGGCAAGACTGTGATCTGTTGTATGAGTTTAGTCAGTTTCCTGATCTCCTCACCATTCCCATGGCTTTCTTGTTACTAAAAGTGTCGAAGAAAAAGAAACTCTAAAAATGAACTCGTAGAAATAGAATAAGCTATAGGACAATATTTGTTTTATCACAGAATAAAGAAGGACTTTCTCAGCACAAACGCAAAGGGAGAAGCCATAAAAAAATCTGACTTGTTCTAGAACAGGGTTTCACAGCTTCAGCACTGTTTACATTTTGGGCTGGATAATTCTGTGTTGTGGGAGGTTGAGCAGTGCGGGATGTTTAGCGGCATCCCTGGCCTCGACTCGTTAGGTGCTAGCAGTAGCCTTCCCGTCATGGCAACCAACAATGTTTCTAGATGTCGCCAAATGTTTCCAAGAGGGTAAAATCTCCACTGCTTGGGAACCACTGTTCTAGAATGATTGTTTTAGATGCAAGGGGAAAAAAAGCCGTCTCATGACCAAGTCATGAGGGCTTATCATATACCTACACAAGGCCTCGTCTTGGAAATGTAGAATTTCAAGGAAACAAAGCAGACTAAGGGGCTGACCCTGGCTTCTCTCTGGTAGGGTTTGCAGGGTTTCTTTCCGGGCAGCACTGCCTCGGTTCTCTTGCCCGTCTGTCCTTTGTCCTCTCTACTCACTTGGCATCCTCTGTTTCTTTCGTTTCTGATCCCATCTCCCTTCTGCTTGCATATTCCTTTAGCTTGTCAGCTCTTCCTGTGGAATCGGTTCCTTTCAGATCCCACCCTGCTGCTATCTGTGAGACAGAGAAATTGAGCTCCACTAATAACCACATTTCTGCCCTGATGTCAGGCTGCATTATAGGCATGGGCTGCAGGTCAACTTATGGAGAAGCTGTTCTCGGGTCAGGTGCATATGCCTCATCCACCAGCTGTGACCAGCAAGGAAGGGTCACTTGGTATAAAGTATGGGTGCTAAGCAACAGGAACCGTGGACTGCTGACTCACTCAAAAGGCGGTGTGGAAAAGTAGGTGCTGATCAAGATCTCTAGAGTAAAGAGGAATTTTTAAAATTCCATCTATCAAAAAAAAACCAAAAAACAAACCCCAATAGGTTTATCTGCATGAGATAAGCTGGGTAGAAAATTTAATAGGTAACATGGGATTACTATAAAAATGATATTATAAATCACATGTGCAAAGTGTAGGAACAAGCAAAGTCACAAAACAAGAGCTATCATGGCTACAAATATTTGAAAAAATATTCACACAAAGTGTAAAAGAATTGTAAATTATTACAAGGCAAATATAAAGTTTAGCCTTTCAATTTAATCAAAAATTAAAAATGATAGTCTTTCATCCTATGTTGGTGAAAGATTGGCAGAATTGTCATTCTGGCACCGAAAGGAAAACTGCTGATATTCGTGAAAATCAGTTCAGAAAGTTTTTGATATACTCTGGCAATATAAATCAAAGCACCAAAAATGTTTATACCTTTTGAGTCAGTATTTTCCTTCTAGGAACTTGCCCTAAGTAAATATTCAGAGATGTGAGTAAAGATTATATAGGAGGATGAAATATTCGTCAGAGCATGTTTTGTTTTAACAAAATATTGGAATTAAATATCCAAAAGGGAGTTGATTAAAGCTATTTACAAAACATATTTAGTGATATGAGAAATGCTCAGAATATTATGTTTAGTGAAATTAATGGGTTACAAAGCTATTTCAAGTATCATTCAAATTTTGCATGTATTTGTAGAGATACATACACCGAATTAAAGTTAGAAGGAAACATTTCAACTGTTTAACAGTGGTTATTTATAGTTGGTAAGATGATTGATTTTTATCTTCTTATAACTTTTCTGTATCTTCTGAACTTTATACTGTACAATAAGAGTCTATTGCTTATATAGTCAAAAACCTTTATGGTTAAAAAACTGCACTGCTTGCTAGTGGTTTTTTTTTTTTTAATTGAGGTATAGTTGACTTACAATATTGTGTTAGTTTCAGGTGTACAGCAAAGTGATTCAGTTATATATATATATATTTTTCAGATTATTTTCCATTATAACCTATCTCCTAGTTCATCCCACCCCCTTTCCCCCCTTGGTAACCATAGGTTTGTTGTCTACATTTGTGACTCTATTTCTGCTTTGCAAATAAGTTCACCTCTTACCATTTTTCTAGATTCCACATGTAAGCGATATTATACGATATTTGTTTTTCTCTTTCTGACTTACTTCACTCTGTATGACAGTCTCTAGGTCCATCCACGTCTCTGGAAATGGCACTATTTTATTCCTTTTCATGGCTGAGTAATAGTCCACTGTATATATGTACCACGTCTTCTTTATCCGTTCCTCTGTAGATGGGCTGGCGGCTGGGGAAGGGGGTTGTTTCCATGTCCTGGCTATTGTAAATAGTGCTGCAATGAACATTGGGGTGCATGCATCCTTTCAAATTATGGTTTTCTCCAGATATATGCCTAGGAGTGGAATTGCTGGGTTGTATGGTAGTTCTATTTTTCGTTTTTTAAGGAACCTCCAGACTGTTCTCCATAGTGGCTCCACCAATGTGCATTCCCACTAACAGTGTAGGAGGGTTCCCTTTTCTCCACACCCTCTCCAGCATTTATTGTTAGTAGAATTTTTGATGATGGTCATTCTGACCAGTGTGAGGTGAGATCTCATTGTAGTTTTGATTTGCATTTCGCTAATAATTAGCATTGTTGAGCATCTTCACGAGCTCAATAATGGTGCCTCGTTTCCAAGGTGGCCACAGAGCTCCTCACTCCCATCCCCTCAGGCATTCCCCACGCAGCCAACAGGAGTCCTCTCCCGGATCCACTCTCCTAACCCCGTGCTTAAGCTCCCAGCCCCTGCCAGCGTTGGCGGACACCTGTCTCAGGCTGGGGAGCCCAGGGCTGACTCCCCAGGAGGCTCTGGCAAGGGCTGTGCAGGCCTGCTGGGACCTGTGCAGCCGAAGGAGGCCTTGGCTTGGGTGGGGGGCGAGCCTGCTCAGATGGGCACCCCTCCCAGTGCCACGGAGGCAGGGGCCAGCTGGTGGGGAAGGGAGTTGCAATGGTGGCCCTGCTCCTTGCGTGCCACTCAACAATGGTGCCTTGCTTCTATGGTGGCCCGGACCTCCTCCACAAACCTTCCTGGTTGTGGATCTCCCCACTCCCTTCCTTTCAGGCTGTCTCCTCACAGCCAACAGCTGTCCCCTCCTTGGGTCCACTCTCCAAACTCCACTTTCCAGCACCTGGCCCCACTTTGCACCAGGAGACACCTGACTCAGGCTGGGGTGCACCAGGCTGCGTACAGAACATGTGCATAGGTCCTACTCTGTCCTGCCTTCCACAGACTGGTTGCTGCACTCCCCTCTGATCCCCTGAAGGTCCCTCTCTGTCCCAGTTGATCCCCTCGCCGTGAGGAGGCTTCTCTGAGTGGGGGAACCTCTCCTCTCCTTCAGCTCCCTCTCAGGGGTGCTGGTGCCTTCCCGTTTCCTCTTTTCTTTTTTTCTTTCTTTCGTCCTTCCCCAGTTGCATGGGGAATTTTCTTGTCCTTTTACATGTCTGAGGTCCTCCACTACTGTTCAGTAGGTGTTCTGTGAGAATTGTTCCATTCGTAGATGTATTCTTGATGTACTTGTGAGGAGAGGCGAACTCCGCATCTTCCTATTCCGCCATCTTGACCCCTCCCCTGACCCATCTTCTATTTTTTCTATAGTAGTTTATATCTGTTAATCCCACACTCCTAATTTATCCCTCCCCCCTCCCTTTCCCTTTTGGTAACCATAAGTTTGCTTTCTATGTCTGTGAGTCTGTTTCTGTTTTGTATATAGATTCATTTATATTATTTTTAAGATTTCACATATAAGCTTTGTCTTTCTCTGTCTGACTTACTTCACTAAGTCTAACATTCTCTAGGTCCATCCATGTTGCTGCAAATGGCAATATTTCATTCTTTTTTATGGCTGAGTAGTATTCCATTGTGCTAATGATAACTTTTAAGATGGTGTACAGGCTATGACCTAAGAGTCCTCCCAAAGTGAGAATCTGTTACAGTTTAAGGTACAGCCTTTCAGACTGAGAAATCCATTTTTTCAGCTCATTAAATATAGACAAATTTCTCAGGGACGGACTCACATTAACTAAGTTTATAGAGACAGGTCTAAAACTAGAATACCAGTGAATTAAGTTGTAATAAGAAATAGAACTATGGAGAAAACTAGACATTTGTGTCCTCTGGCTAACTTATTTTCTCTCTGTAGCTCATTGTGTGGGAAATCAGATTATAAATATAATATTGTCTTGTGAGCAGGGGATCAGAAGTAGGAGTGTTAATTATAACATTTTCATGTTCCATTGCATCGTTTCTTTTTTTTTTTTTATTATACAGCAGGTCCTTATTAGTCATCAATTTTATACACATCAGTGTATACATGTCAATCCCAATTGCCCAACTCATCACACCCCCGCCCCCTCCGTGGCTTTCCCCCCTTGGTGTCCGTACGTTTGTTCTCTACACCTGTGTCTCAATTTCTGCCCTGCAAACCGGTTCATCTGTGCCATTTTTCTAGGTTCCACATATATGCGTTAATATACGATAATTGTTTTTCTCTTTCTGACTTACTTCACTCTGTATGACAGTCTCTAGATCCATCCACATCTCAACAAATGACCCAATTTCGTTCCTTTTTATGGCTGAGTAATAGTCCATTGTATATTTGTACCACATCTTCTTTATCCATTCGTCTGTCGATGGGCATTTAGGTTGCTTCCATGACCTGGCTATTGTAAATACTGCTGCAATGAACATTGGGGTGCATGTGTCTTTTTGAATTATGGTTTTCTCTGGGTATGGGCCCAGTAGTGGGATTGCTGGATCATATGGTAATTCTATTTTTAGTTTTATAGGAACCTCCATACTGTTCTCCATAGTGGCTGTTTCAGTTTATATTCCCATCAACAGTGCAAGAGGGTTCCCTTTTCTCCACACCCTCTCCAGCATTTGTTGTTTGTAGATTTTCTGATGAAGCCCATTCTAACTGGTGTGAGGTGATACCTCATGGTAGTTTTGATTTGCATTTCTCTAATAATTAGTGATGTTGAGCAGCTTTTCATGTGCTTCTTGGCCATCTGTATGTCTTCTTTGGAGAAATGTCTATTTAGGTCCTCTGCCCATTTTTAGATTGGGTGGTTTGTTTTTTTAATATCGAGCTGCATGAGCTGTTTATGTATTTTGGAAATTAATCCTTTGTCCGTTGATTCATTTGCAAATATTTTCTCCCCAATTACTGAAGGTTGTCTTTTCATTTTGTTTATGGTTTCCTTTGCTGTGCAAAAGCTTTAAAGTTTCATTAGGTCCCATTTGTTTATTTTTGTTTTTATTTCCATTACTTTAGGAGGTGGATCAAAAAAGATCTTGCTGTGATTTATGTCAAAGAGTGTTCTTCCTATGTTTTCCTCTAAGAGTTTTATAGTGTTTGGTCTTACATTTAGGTCTCTAATCCATGTAGAGTTTATTTTTGTGTATGGTGTTAGGGAGTGTTCTAATTTCATTCTTTTACATGTAGCTGTCCAGTTTTCCCAGCACCACTTATTGAAGAAACTGTCTTTTCTCCATTGTATATCCTTGCCTTCTTTGTCATAGATTAGTTGACCATAGGTGTGTGGGTTTACCTCTGGGCTTTCTATCTTGTTCCATTGATCTATGTTTCTGTTTTTGTGCCAGTACCATATTGTCTTGATTACTGTAGCTTTGTAGTATAGTCTGATGTCAGGGAGTCTGATTCCTCCAGCTCAGTTTTTTCCCCTCAAGACTGCTTTGGCTATTTGGGGTCTTTTGTGTCTCCAAACAAATTTTAAGATTTTTTGTTCTAGTTTTGTAAAAAATGCCATTGGTAATATGATAGGGATTGCATTGAATCTGTGGATTGCTTTGGGTAGTATAGTCATTTTCACAATATTGATTCTTCCAATCCAAGAACATGGTATATCTCTCCACCTGTTGGTATCATCTTTAATTTCTTTCATCAGGGTCTTATAGTTGTCTGCATACAGGTCTTTTGTCTCCCTAGGTAGGTTTATTCCTAGGTATTTTATTCTTTTTGTTGCAATGGTAAATGGGAGTGTTTCCTTAATTTCTCTTTCAGATATTTCATCATTAGTGTATAAGAATACAAGAGATTTCTGTGCATTAATTTTGTATCCAGCTACTTTACCAAATTCATTGATTAGCTCTAGTAGTTTTCTGGTGGCATCTTTAGGATTCTCTATGTATAGTATCATGTCATCTGCAAACAGTGACAGTTTTACTTCTTCTTTTCCAATTTGTATTCCTTTTATTTCTTTTTCTTCTCTGATTGCCGTGGCTAGGACTTCCAGAACTATGTTGAATAATAGTGGTGAGAGTGGACATCCTTGTCTTATTCCTGATCTTAGAGGAAATGCTTTCAGTTTTTCACCATTGAGAATGATGTTTGCTGTGGGTTTGTCATATATGGCCTTTATTATGTTGAGGGAGGTTCCCTCTATGCCCACTTTCTGGAGAGTTTTTATCATAAATGGGTGTTGAATTTTGTCAAAAGCTTTTTCTGCATGTATTGAGATGATCATATGGTTTTTATTCTTCCATTTGTTAATATGGTGTATCACATTGATTGATTTGTGTATATTTAAGAATCCTTGCATCCCTGGGATAAATCCCAGTTGATCACGGTGTATGATCCTTTTAATGTGTTGTTGGATTCTGTTTGCTAGTATTTTGCTGAGGATTTTTGCATCCACATTCATCAGTGATATTGGTCTGTAATTTTCTTTTTTTGTAGTATCTTTGTCTGGTTTTGGTATCAGGGTGATGGTGGCCTCATAGAATGAGTTTGGGAGTGTTCCTTCCTCTGCAATTTTTTGGAAGAGTTTGAGAAGGATGGGTGTTAGCTCTTCTCTAAATGTTTGATAGAATTCACCTGTGAAGCCATCTGATCCTGGACTTTGTTTGTTGGAAGATTTTAAATCACAGTTTCAATTTCATTACTTGAGATTTGTCTGTTCATATTTTCTATTTCTTCCTGGTTCAGTCTTGGAAGGTTATACCTCTCTAAGAATTTGTCCATTTCTTCCAGGTTGTCCATTTTATTGGCATAAAGTTGCTTGTAGTAGTCTCTTAGGCTGCTTTGTATTTCTGCGGTGTCTGTTGTAACTTCTCCTTTTTCATTTCTAATTTTATTGATTTGAGTCCTCTCGCTCTTTTTCTTGATGAGTCTGGCTAATGGTTTATCAATTTTGTTTATCTTCTCCAAAACCAGCTTTTAGTTTTATTGATCTTTGCTATTGTTTTCTTTGTTTCTATTTCATTTATTCTGCTCTCATCTTTATGATTTCTTTCCTTCTGGTAACTTTGGGTTTTGTTTGTTCTTCTTTCTCTAGTTCCTTTAGGTGTAAGGTTAGATTGTTTACTTGAGATTTTTCTTGTTTCTTGAGGTAGGCTTGTATAGCTATAAACTTCCCTTTTAGAACTGCTTTTGCTGCCTCCCATAGGTTTTGGATCATCGTGTTTTCATTGTCATTTGTCTCTAGGTATTTTTTGATTTCCTCTTTGATTTCTTCAGTGATCTCTTGGTTATTTAGTAGCGTTGTGTTTAGCCTCCACGTGTTTGTGTTTTTTACGTTTTTTCACCTGTAATTCACTTCTAATCTCATAGCGTTGTGGTCAGAAAAGATGCTTGATATGATTTCAATTTTCTTAAATTTACTGAAGTTTGATTTGTGACCCAAGATGTGATCTATCCTGGAGAATGTTCCGTGCACACTTGAGATGAAAGTGTAATCTGCTGTTTTTGGATGGAATGTCCTATAAATATCAATTAAATCTATCTGTTCTATTGTGTCATTTAAAGCTTCTGTTTCCTTATTTATTATCATTTTGGATGATCTGTCCATTGGTGTAAGTGAGCTGTTAAAGTCCCCCACTATTATTGTGTTACTGTTGATTTCCTCTTTTAAAGCTGTTAGCAGTTGCCTTATGTATTGAGGTGCTCCTATGTTGGGTGCATATATATTTATAATAGTTATATCTTCTTCTTGGTTTGATCCCTTGATCATTATGTAGTTTCCTTCCTTGTCTCTTGTAACATTCTTTATTTTAAAGTCTATTTTATCTGATATGAGTATTGCTACTCCAGCTTTCTTTTGATTTCCATTTGCATGGAATATCTTTTTCCATCCCCTCACTTTCAGTCTGTATGTGTCCCTAGGTCTGAAGTGGGTCTCTTGTAGACAGCGTATATATGGGTCTTGTTTTTGTATCCATCCAGTAAGCCTGTGTCTTTTGGTTGGTGCATTTAATCCATTCACGTTTAAGGTAATTATCAATATGTATGTTCCTATGACCATTTTCTTAATTGTTTTGGATTTGTTTTTGTAGGTCCTTTTCTCTTGTGTTTCCCACTTAGAGAAGGTCCTTTAGCATTTGTTGTAGAGTTGGTTTGGTGGTGCTGAATTCTCTTAGCTTTTGCTTGTCTGTAAAGCTTTTGATTTCTCCATTGAATCTGAATGAAATCCTTGCCGGGTAGAATAATCTTAGTTGTAGGTTCTTCCCTTTCATCACTTTAAGTATATCATGCCACTCCCTTCTGGCTTGTAGAGTTTCTGCTGAGAAATCAGCTGTTAACCTTATGGGAGTTTCCTTGAATGTTATTTGTCATTTTTCCCTTGCTGCTCTCAATAATTTCTCTTTGTCTTTAATTTTTGCCAATTTGATTGTTATGTGTCTCAGCATGTTTCTCCTTGGATTTATCCTGTATGGGACTCACTGCGCTTCCTGGACTTGGGTGGCTATTTCCTTTCCCATGTTAGGGAAGTTTTCGACTATAATCTCTTCAAATATTTTCTCTGGTCCTTTCTCTCTCTCTTCTCCTTTGGGACCCCTATAATGCGAATGTTGTTGCGTTTAATGTTGTCCCAGAGGTCTCTTAGGCTGTCTTCATTTCTTTTCATTCTTTTTTCTTTATTCTGTTCTGCAGCAGTGAATTCCACCATTGTGTTTTCCAGGTCACCTATCCGTTCTTCTTCCTCATTTTTTCTGCTATTGATTCCTTCTAGTGTAGTTTTCAGTTCAGTTATTGTATTGTTCATCTCTGTTTGTTCTTTAATTCTTCTACGTCTTTGTTAAACATTTCTTGCATCTTCTCGATCTTTCCCTCCATTGTTTTTCCGAGGTCCTGGATCATCTTCAGTATCATTATTCTGAATTCTTTTTCTTGAAGTTTGCCTATGTCCACCTCATTTAGTTGTTTTTCTGGGGTTTTATCTTGTTCCTTCATCTGGTACATAGCCCTCTGCCTTTTCATCTTGTCTGTCTTTCTGTGAATGTGGTTTTTGTTCCACAGGCTGCAGGATTGTAGTTCTTCTTGCTTCTGCTGTCTGTCCTCTGCATCAAGTTTTAATTGCATGAGGCTCCTGGTCTTCAGTAGGGATAGATATGCCACCAGGATCAGATAAGTCGAGTTCTCTTATGTGGACTGAGATTGGACAGGTTTTGCCAAAGTTTGCCTTGATCTTGATCATGATCACCTTCTTTCTTTAATTATGTGCAATATTTCTGATGAGCTTCACATTGACACACATGCCTGCACACATTCTAAAGTAGGTTCAAGTCTCAATTTATTTAGCAAAGGATACAGAACTTAGCTGAAGATAAGGGTCACACAGAACTGAAGAATACACTCTGTCTCAACCCAACTTCCAAAGACCTGAGAGCCCCTGGTGGGAAGGTATACAGCTCACAGTGAAGTTGTCCACATAAGGTGGGGCTTGCCAAATCTGAGATGCTAGGCTTTGAGTTTCAATTCTGTTCCCTTTATACCTGAGGTTTATATATCACCAATCTTTATATGTATGGTGTATATATAATAGACATATAAACCAGTACACACACATTTTTGTCTTATTGTTTTTGATATATAAAATTGAAGGGCTGGTTTATGAACACAAGGCTTTCATGGTCCTTAACTAGACTCACTTACTGTAAACGAGGCCAATCTTCCTGGGAAGATGAAGCAGCTTTTTAGGGCTCTAGGTCTCAAATTTCCCTTATCAAGTCAATAAATATTATGAAATGGGATGAAAAATTAATGACTCAGCTATGTCTTAGCCTTCCCCTTCCCCACCCGACTAAAGAGGTTTTTGGGTTGGTCCAATCAGTTCATTCTCTTCCCTGCCCTGTGAGTGGGGTCCTGCATCCACAGTCAAGTTCTCTGGGGCTTTGTTATGCAGAATCTGGAGAAAAGAGAGAGGGGGAAAGGATAGGCGGTGCAGGACTCTAGGCCTGGGGGTGCAGTTTTGTAAGGAGTTTGGAGAGAAAAGGGGAGAAAGCTTCTGATATGAAGGGAAATAGAACAGAGAAGTAAGTTTCCTTCATGGTACTCAAGAAATGCAAATAAAACATTTGACATTTTCTGAAATTACTTTTTCTGTTTGTTGACTATATTTCTCTGATGATGATACTGTTCTGAGAACTAGACCATGTGCATCATTGTTTTATTTCTATTTCTATTCTATTAATTTCTGATTAATTAGTATATGTGCACATGTTAAAAATTTATATAGAACAAAATGAAAAGTAAGCCTCCCTCCCATCTCTGACCATGAATTGCCCAATGCTTTCTCCCTGATGCAACCACATTATCAGTGTACCTACTGCTATAGTTTGAGATAGTCTATACAGAGAGAAGCATATGTGTATAAGTAATCTCTTGACTTAAAAAAGTAGAGCACTGTACTCATTGTTCAGAATTTTGTTTTTTAAATTTAAAAACATATCTAGAAGTGTTCCATATTAACATATGTGTATGTCTCTATACCTATGTCTGCCTTATTAAAAAAATATCAATCATGCTTTTATAAGCATTGCAGTTGAAGGACTGAAAAAGTGCTGTATCATTGTTATTGTAAGTGGTGGCCATGGTTCCATGCAGTGTCTTACTAGAGATTTCTGCCAGGTGATCCCAGCTTGCTCACTTGCTCTTCTCGGGTCCTCACTGTGTTTCTGCTCATTGTAGGTAGCACAGGGGTTGGTCAGGAGGCAGAAGAAGAGGGGGAAACTGTGGGTAAGAGCCTTTATTGTGGTTTTCATGGAAGGAACAAGTGAGGCAAGGTAAATGTCCAGTAGGCAGGCAAATGTCACGAGAGAAGTGAGGTATGCTCAGTTCAGCAGGATGCAATGATTAGAGCAGAGAAATGAAATGTGAAAAAGAAGGGAGGACTTCCACTGTCCTACGAATCTTCACTGATTTCAAGTTTGGTAGATTTTTATCCAAATCTCACTTTAGGTCTCTCCCAGATCCAGACTGCATGGCCCAGAGAGTCTCTGGATCACACACAACTTTTCGCCATCAGGAAGCTCATAGCATCATATAGGACAAGTTTTGTAGCTCAATCACCCTCAGAATAGCAATTTTACTTTCAAGTATCCTACCTTGGACTTGTTCATATACTATGCCCATAATGGAAGGCTGAAAAGCTATTTTTCATATTCTCCCAGGTAAAGTGAAAATGGTTTTCTCAAGTGTGACTAAATAACCATGGAGACAAGACTCGGTTACCACTGTTCCCAGTCTCCTCACTGGAAACTGCCCTTTATACAGCCGCTGTTTGAACTTCAAGCCTATCAGAGCCACAGAACGAAAACCAGTGGTGTTTCTTTTAATATCTGCGCCAGGACTCAGGCTTTTTTTTTTTTTTTTTTCCCAGTTACAGTTGGGGGAAAAAATAAAATTACAAGGCTAGAGAGATGAAACAGATTCCCCATAAGACACTTTTATTTATTTATTCAGGCTTTTCTCATTGCCTTTCTCAGCCTAGATCTCCCGCCTTCCCACCACTTCAGCTGAGAAAGTAATTATAGACAACACCAAAGAGCATATAAACACTTCCAAAGCCAATTCCTGTTATAAATGAGCCTTTAGGAAGTAAAGAGCTTTGCAGCAGTTTAAAAAATCTCTGAACCTCTCTGGGATGTCAGGACTAAGGATATGATCCATAAAAAATTCCTAAACAGCTCCACAGAAATTGTAACCATATGTTTATAACTTTAAAATGCATATCTGAATTTAGATAAACCTGGCAGCCAATGCATGTGCTGTTGATGCAAATAAAGCATTTGTCTCACAAATACAATTTGCTTAAATGAGGAAGCAAGTTAGATATGGTTTCATTTTAGCAAATTGCCTCGAAGTGACGCTACGATTTTAAAATTTGCTGCATTTCATTCTGGGCTAGGTTCTACCGGTAGTCTGTCCCAGTGACTGTCACCACTAGAATGACTTTCCCTCTTTGGGATGGATTGTACTGATTCTTCTGATTACAAGGAGATGGATATTTTAGGACACCTAGAGTCATAGAGTAGTCAAAGGGTTTTATTCATCTTTTGTTTTCTATCAAATCGCATGTCACGTTATCTACAGATACTATCTGCTCTGTCAGATGATGCCTTGTACAACTAGTTCCTCTGAACTCAGAATGTGGTTTAAGCACTTCTGGGATTTCAAGCTGGCTGGTATATTAGTGTTTACACTGGGGTTTTTCTGCTAGTCCGTGGTGGGGACCTATCCCTTGTGGGGTCTGTCAGACATCTATTCCAGCAGAAGGTAGAGGAACATTCTGACCCCATTTATTATGTTCCTTAGGCCTGTCATAAATCCAATCGTAACTTTCATTTGCCTAATGTAGGATACCAAGGAATAAGTTTTCTACTTTTTTAGTCATTTCTACCCATTCATGTAAATATCAAGGGAACAGAATTTCTAGTCAAAATACATCTACTTAAATTTAAAAAAAAATTTTCTTTTCTTGGAGTAGATATATATCTATATATTATATTTTTTGAATCTCTATAGATTTTGAAGATATACAGCAACCTTGGCAGTTCTGTGCTTAAGGACAGCGGTCCTACCCGCTCCTGTGAGAAGGAAACATCATTACAAGATGGGGCCAAGGATCAGAGTCCCCATTTGGGAAGTTTCCCAAGGTTCTCCTCGTACCCAGATGAATTATTTGAAATTACACCCAGTAATGGTAGGAAGCAAGAATGTGTTCAGAGATGAACTGAACTGAGTACACAGTAGGCATTCCTGGTCTGATTCACAGGGACTTGTTTGCTGGGTGTAGCACAGTGGTGTGTTAGAATATAGGGTATTAACAGAAAATTTGAGGAGTAGATCAGATCAGGAGATGATTGATATTGAAAGAATGATTTAATACCCACAGTGCGTAAGAGGAAGGGGCACACCATACCATGGGAGGCCACATGGGGAAACACAGGGGTTGGTCAGGAGGCAGAAGAAGAGGGAGAAGCTGTGGATAAGAGCCTTTATTGTGGTTTTCATGGAAAGAACAAGTGAGGCAAGATAAATAGGCTTCGGATTGGCTAGTTTGAATACTTCCAGTGCTCTGGGGGCATAGGGCTGTCCCTTGTTCTCTGGTATCTGGCCATAGGGTAATTATGGCAGGTGGATAGTGGCCTGGAATGTGAGAGCCCAACAGAGGAGGCCGCTGGGGGTATGAGCTTTGTATTATTTGGTTTGTATTTGAAAAGCGTGCTCTTGGGAGGAGGACTCCTCCTGAGGAAGGGGGTGACAAGGGAGGCAGGAGGCCAAGGCAGGGTGACTTGTTGTGTTGTCTAGAACAAGGTGTATCTGATGTACACATGTAGGGCAGATAGTAAAGCATCAAGTTTACAAAAGCTAGATCAGAGTTAAAACAAATTGTTAAAAGCACGAATTCCAGAATCAGACTGCCTGAGTGGGAATCTCGGCTCCCCATGATATATTGGCCATATGGCATCGAATACATTTCATAACTCATTTAATCTTTATCTTAGTCCAAGGGTGCAGGTACTATTAGCCCTATTTTGCATACGGGATTACTGAGGCTCAGAGAGAGTGATATATGGAAATGCTTACAACACTTCCTGGCACCTAGTAAGTATTTGCTACTATTATTATTACTATTGTCATTGTTGGTATTTTCTGGGGACCTAAGCTAGTTGTGATCAACGTTCTCACGCACATCTGATGGGCAAAGTTAGTGCTACTGAGATCTGGAAGATTGGGATCACTGAGTCAAGTTAATACACACACACACACACACACACACACACACACACACTCACTATATATATATATATTGGCATGGGATGTCCTGCTCTACAACAAAGAACCACCAGACCTTTCTCTGGAGCAAATAAATGGCATGGAACTATCTGGAACCACCCACACACAGAAGATGGATGATTCACTGGCCCTGGCTTCCTCGGGCCATGATGTTAATTCATTGGGTGAGGGAGGCTCTTCTCTGTGGCCTCAGCCTGGGAATTGACTGCACTACTGTTTACCTTGTCCACCCTCCACAGACAAGTGTTAACTGAAGAACAATATAGTCTCAAGTCAGGGTTCTAGAGGGCAACAATCTGCTCAACTGTGGTCACGAGGTGTAATGACTGGAGCAGGTGGGCATCCATAGTGATGTGGTGGGAGACGAGCCACGCACTGAGAAGAGTGTGCATCAAGCAGGAGCAGAACCTAAGTGTAGCATTTAGGACACGACTCTTTGTTCTGACCCAGCCTATCCTTAGCCTTTGTTCTTCCTGGCTCCCCAGGAAGTCTTGGAAACGTTTTCTCTCAAGTTCCAAGTTCTGAAATGCTTCTCCTTGTTTCAGCTGAGATTCACAGAGCCATTCTGAACAGTAACTTCTGTTAACTTAATAACTGTTTCCTTCTCCAACCACCCTCTTTGTTACTACTGTTTTTGGGGGATGAAGGATACTTTTATGTTTCCAGGCATATTGCTTGCGCATCTAACCAAACATATTTATATTAGCCTGACTGCATGGCCTATGACCTTGCACTTCAGTATTATTTATTTGGATTGTTGGGTTTGATGGAAGAAGGAAATGGGTATGAGGGTAACATTTTCAGCAGGAACAGCTGCCGCAATTTGGAAAACTTGCTTCCCTGTGTTCAAACAGTACAGGCTAAGTGTGCAGATAACAGTGTGAGGGACCCTGTGGGGGCTGCTTGGGGATAACAGTGTTTCCCTGATCTGATTGCAAGGAATGCTAGACGATGACTAATCAGCCCAGTAGATACTGTTTCCAGCAACTGCTTTGTAGTAATCACTCTTCCTGATGAAAGTAGCAGATTGTTCTGCAAACCAGTGATCTGGGCTCTATGGAAACAGAACATACATTTATTTAGGAGAAACATAAGTTTAGAGCAGTCAGTAAAACCCCCAATTTCATTTCCTTTATAGCAATGTTTTAAACAAGGGTCCCCCGAGCTCCTAGTTCATGGGGAGGAGTTCTTCAACCTAGCTCTTCAGACAGCATAAAAAGAAGCAATGACAGAAAACCAGCCCCAACACCCTTTCTTTAAGGAGAACAGAAATTGATCTTTGTACCTAGTATATGAATTTATTCTTGAGTTATGGAGGCCAGTAGTTCTCAGACATAATGTGTGAAGATTCCTTAGGACATAGAAAGGATGCCTTCTTGTCTTGCTAGAATAGAAACGTTTGAAACCCCTCACCCAAGACTTCAGGCCAAATCTCTTTTAAGAGTCACAAATGTGGGTTGAAGCCCAAGTTCTCCTCCAGCTGGGCTGCGTGGACTTTAGTAAATCATTGAGTTTCTCTGGACGTCCAACTCCTTCATCAGTATCCATTTAACTTAAAAACTTAAAAAAATCATCTGTTTATTGTAGAAAAATCAGAAATGTCAAGGAACAAAAAAAGGGAACTAAAAGGTTATCAGAGTTCCACCACTCAGAGAAACCACTCTTAGAAGCTGGTGAATATCTTTTCATTTCTTTGTTCCCTCTCTCCCTCTCTTCCTGTTAACCATCCATCCATCCATCCATCCATCCATCCATCCATCCATCCATTCATCCATTCATCCATCCATCCAACCATATACCCAACCATCCACCCACTCACACATTCAGTGGAATCATACTATGCATAGGGTTTGTATAATTTGCTTTTTCTTCTCTGCAATGTTCTTAATGTCTGTCTGTTACTGTGTGTGTTACCTTCTCGTTGTCTCCAGAAAGGAAGATCTGAACAATCTAATGTAACTTAGTCATCAGTTAATTTTTAAACTAGTTTATAGATACTTCAGTAATATAAAACCTTTATTACTGATATTTTGGTATTTGTCTCTATCCTTTTAAAGGAAAAGGTATACCTATCCCAGTCTCAGGCTCATATCTTCTATTTTTTCATAATAGATATTTTTCATTTTTTCCAGCTATGTAATTTCTGGACAGTCAATAACAAGAAGGAGTAAGATCCCATGTAAATTGGGGTTTGCGTATACCACAGATTCTTGGTGCAGAATGTTACTTTTGTGACAATGTTATGTAAACCTCTTCCTGATATTTAAAGTTTATGGTCCGTGTCTGTCCTCCGAGATTCTGGAGAGCCAGGAGTCCTATGTTTTACAGAGTGAGGAATCCCACAGGCCATACCCAGTGTTTTCACTTTATCAAAATGAATTTTTGAGTGATATTTTAAAAATTTTGTTTTTTCCCTTTTTAAAAAGTAATATATGTTTTTAATTTGTTCTCTGTATCTCTGAGTCTATTTCTGTTTTGTTATATTTGTCCATTTGTTTTGCTTTTTTAGATTACACATATAAGTCAAAACATACAGTAATTGTCTTTCTCTGTCTAACTTATTTCACTTAGCATGATACCCTCCAGGCCCACCCATATTGTCACAAATGGCAAAGTTTAATTCTTTTTTATAGCTGAGAAATATTCCTGTTTGTGTGTGTGTGTGTGTGTGTGTGTGTGTGTGTGTGTGTGTATCACGTCTTCTTTATCCATTTATCCATCAGTGGGCACTTAGGTTGCTTCCATATCTTGGCTATTGTAAATAGTGTTGCTATGAACATTGGGGTAGCATGTATCCTTTCAAACTAGTGTTTTTGTTTTCTTTGGATAAATACCCAGGGATGGGATTGCTGGATAGTATGGTAGTTCTATTTTTAATTTTTGAGGAACCTCCATACTGTTTTCCATAGTGACTGCACCAATTCTACCAACAGTGTACAAGGGCTCCATTTTCTCTATATCCTCTCCAGCACTTGTTATTTATTGTCTTTTTGATAATAGCCACTCTAAAAGGTGTGAGGTGATATCTCATTGTGATTTCAATTTGCATTTCCCTGATGATTAGTGATGTTGGGCATTTTTTCATGTGTCTCTTGGCCATCTGCATGTCTTCTTCGGAAAAATGCCTGTTCAGTTTCTCTGCCCATTTTTTCCCTCCAGTTTTATTGAGATATAATTGACATACAGCACTGTCTAAGTTTAAGGTGTACAGCATAATGATTTGACTTATATACATCATGAAGTGATTATAATATGTTAGTGAGAATCCATCATCTCATAGGATACAAAATAAAAGAAAAAGAAAAAAATATTCCTTTTTTGTGATGAGAACTCTTAGGATTTACTTTCTTAACAACTTTAATATATAACGTACAGTGGTGTTAATTATATTTATCATGTTGTACCTTATATCCCTTGTACTTATTTATCTTATAACTGGAAGTTTGTACCTTTTTTACTGCCTTTATCCAATTCCCCCTCCTCCCACCCCTGCCTCTGGTAACCACAAATCTGATCTTTTTTTCTATGAGTTTGTTTGTTTGTTTGCTTTTGAAGTATAATTGTTCTACAGCACTTATGTTAGTTCCTGGTGCACAACATAGTGATTCAGCGGTTCAGTATTTCTATACATTTCAAAATGATCACCATAATAAGTCTAGTTACCATCTGTAATGTAATACAAAGATATTCATTATTATTGACTATATTTCCCATACTGTACATTTCATACCTGTGACTCATTTATTTTGTAACTGGAAGTTTGTACCTCTTAATCTTCCTTACCTATTTCTCTTATCCCCCTACCCACTTCTGCCCATTTTTCAATCATATTGTTTATTTTTTGATAAAGAGTTATATGAATTCTTTATATATTTTGGATATCAACCCCCTATTGAACATATCATTTGCAAATATCTTCTCTCACAGATACAGAGAACAAACTAGTAGTTACTGGGGGTGGGGGTGAGGCAAAATAGGTAAAGGAGATGAGGAGGTGAAAACTACTAGCCATTAAAAAAAAGTCATAGAGATGTAATATACAGCACAGGGAATATAGTCAATATTTTTAATAATTTTGTATTGTATGTAATATATAAAAATATCAAATTACTATGTTGCATACCTGAAACTAATATAATAGAGTAAGTCAACTATATTTCAATAAAAAGGTAACACATTTTTTGAGGAATATTTGGAAAAATACAGAAAAGTATGGAGAAGAAAATACAGAGCTAAGGTCATTTCTTTGTGCAATTATATTGCATGTACAGTTACTTTTAAATGAAAAATACTTATAAGAAATTCAGAGAGTATGATAATGAGAAGTAAGTTCTTTCCCACTGTCCACTTTCAGACTTCCTCCTCAGGGTAAACACTGTCAAAATGATTGTGTGTGCGTCCATATAGCCTCCTAGTGAATTACACAGTCTTTAAAGACAACGTTAATGGCTTCATGTTATTCCTTTGTGCAGATGATGCCGGATTTCTTCTAGCATTATCTAATTAGTGGATATTCAGGTTGTTTCTAAGATTTATTATAGCATATCCTTAAAATATATGAGGGCCATATCCTAAGGTCTTTGTAAATCCCAATTCTGTAAGTACCTCCAAGTTGAGAATCAAAGCATAAAAAAGGCTTTGCTTTACATTTTTGTAATCTCATAGTGATGGTTTTTCACTTGAAAAGGAAAAAGCTCATATATTGTCCTGATGGTTTGTGGTCATTGAACAAGATCTAGAATTGGCAAGCAACCTGCCTTTCCCTCCTACATTCAAAAGAAAATATTCCACTACATTTTTTATTCAAACTTCCCAAATCATCCACTCTATAAATTTACTAAGGAACCAGGCTACCTTCTGTAGCCTGTAGTTTAATACTTGAAACTGGGGCTGAAGTGGAAAATTACAGCAATTGCTCTAAAAGTTTCAGGTTACTATTATTATCCCTGTAAACTGTCTTCAGATAGTTCAGCCAACGTTGGGTCTTGTCTCCATCTTTATCTGAACTCGTAAAATGTGACATTATAAATCCAGAAATTAAACAGCATAGCTAATGCAGAACTACTTCTGGAGGTGATGAATGAATGCTAATTATCATCCTTAAAATAATCCCCTAGACACCAAACATTTTCTGAAATAGTTCTGTTATAATAAATACATCTGCAAATCATCCTTTTATGGGCATGACTCATGTGTGCACAAATTCTGATGGTGTGATGAGATGTAGGGAGTAGGAACAATCCTTTCCTACTCTTCCTGGAGCCTTCCTGGTCACCAGAAAGGACTCAGGTAGTCCTAGTGAATGTAGAGTGCCTTGTATCTTCAGTATTTTATTATAGATAAGAGGTGGATTCATGACTTAGTAAGTTTATTTCTCTAAGCGTTTCAAGGTTCTAATCTTGAAATTAAAAACATTCTAAAAATGTTTTTACTTAACACTAGGTTTGTCTTGGGCACAGATGGAATTGGGGTCTCCCATGTGATTACATCTGAAGCTGCAGGAAGGCCCTCAGCTCTGTTTTACCCACCTCCTTGAACTCCCAAAATTCTACAGTTAGGAACACATTCCTTGGATAAAGAATTATCCATATAGGTATCTTCTTTTAAACTGGATTTACTGTGCAGAATGAGAGTTAAAATACAGATCTGTATCTTGGGATACAGCTGTCTAGATTACACTAGACACTGTCTAGATTGTACTACATTAACCTGTTGGACAGTGAAATCAGCGTAAATAAGTTTACAAAGCTTAGAACAAATGTATAATTGATTGACAATGACTCTTAGCCTTGATTCTATTGCTTTGAGGATTCTGAGGTAGAATGAGTCTTTAATGGCATGGAGTTTTGTGTTCCAGTAACAATTTCTGCCATGGGTTTAGAGGGAGGAAGCTGTGGCATTCAGGGTGATTCTTGGTTATGCAAGGCCCAGGTCCTTTGACAATGGATGAATAGCCTATTTTTTAAAAATAAAAATTGGGATACAAAGTATGGCAACAGGATTTTTATGCCATCTCTGGGTTCAAGAGGGCATAATTTAGATGTGGAAATAATGGAATTTCTGGTATAATTTTATGATTTGTGGGAACAACCAAACATTTGAAGTGAGGACTGTCCTGGGAAATCCTTGGTTAACAAAGTATGCTGGATTCCATAGCATTAAAGAAGTGCTCATGCTGAGGGAGGGGTGTGAGACAGAAGGAAGGAGCTGTGATGTGACAGTGCTGGGGAAGCTCAGGCTTGAGCAGGAAATGCTTATGTTGAGACACTTCCCAATGTAGCTCCTAAAGTGAATCCTCATAAGCTGGCTTCTGTCCCTGTGTGGGCAAAATTTCCGCTACTCAGGCTGTGAAGGCAGGTGTCTTCTTCAGATTGACCCTGGCCTTTAAAACAACACAAGTGATTTTACCATGGTTAACCAAGGGAAAGATATACTGTCACCCACATCTGAGAAAAACAAACCAAACCAGAGCTGGAGGGGCGAGAGAGGTCTTTGATACAATTGTTTTATCATTAGTCCAACATTCATTAGGTCATTTAGAAACTGAAAAAAGTTTGAACTACTCACCCCTTCCCTGGGCTCCACTAGGCTGGTGCTCAATTCCCCTCCTACACCCTCTACTTTCCCAGTCACCCAGGGGTGCCATTTTAGTGCAGAGCAGAGCCCAAAAGGACCCTATGCACCAAATATTGAAAATAGCCTCCGGGAGTCATCACAAACCTCCTTCCAGGTTTGTGGCTTTCGTAGCCCATCATAGTCTGGGTACACTGTTACCTGGCATTCCTTTTGCCCTTTTCCCACTGGTGCTTGAGCCAGCAGTTGGCACTATTTGCCCCAACTGCTTAGCTTTGTCCCAACCATTCTGGGGCCCTGTACATAGCTGTTGCTGTGTGAGTGAGTGCTTAGGGGGTGGAAGCACACCCAGGGTTCGGCTGGCTGTGGCCAGCCTTTGGCCTCGGAGTTCTTGGAGAACTCTCATTGGCTTCTGCTTGGCCTCTTGCCATCCTGATCAGGGAATTGGTACCCTTTTCTCTCAGATGGATCTAGATCTGAGTAAAATGGTGAACTAACCTCACACTTTTACGATTATTGACTCCTGGGGATTTTTTCTTCTTTTCATATTCTTTTCCATTATGATTTATAACAGGGTATTGAATATAGGTCCCTGTGCTATACAGTAGCACCTTGTTGTTTATCTGTTTCATATGTAATAGTTTGTATCTGCTAATCCCAAACTCCTAATTTATCCCTCCCCCTGATTCCTTGAGATTTTGACTTAAAGAACTTAGCTTGGAGTTGATAGGTGTTGATATGGAGACTATTTGTTCTTCTATTTCTTCTGGGCAGAAAATGCCAGATATTTGGTTCTTTTCAAGGAAAGAGTGAAAAAATAATGCAGCCTTCTGCAAAGGTGTATGATTCAGTGGTTCCAGCTCAATTTTACTTATGATGCCTCAAATTTCTAAAAAAACTTCCACCCTATATCAAAGAAAAAATCTAGTCTCCCACATTACTGAAATTAGCTCCCACTTCTCATTTATGATGCCTTGGTCTTCCATATCCCCACATTCTGCTCTCCAGCTTCTTCTGTCCATTTTCATAGGTCACTCCTAGAGGTAATAGCACATAGGTCTCGGAATGGTTTAAAATCCACGAGTTATTCTTCAGTTTAAAATAGTTTTAGGAGAACTCATAAGACCCTGTCATAACTTGGTTCCGCTTGTTCCAGGCTCACATGCCATTGTGGGATCCTTTCTGGTTCCTCCTAAGTCATAAGGCCTCTCCTTCAGTCTTATCTGAATCTCAGGTCTGCCCTCAATGCCAAGTTAATAACTCTCTCCCTTTTTCAGGGTCCCGATTATAGATTGTACCTTTACTCAAGCATAATGTGAAGACAGGATTTCCATAAACAACCACTTGGGAAAGAGATAATGGGAGAAAAAGGTGAAAAGATGCCTCTGTTGGAGTGGGAAGATGAGGAAGAGCAATAAAGAAATACAGATAGGAGAAGGCAAATTGGCCTATTTTTGCCACTTTTGGAGAGTTGGCTTTTCTTAATAAGTAGTTTCATGAAACAAACTCATTTGCAATAACACTACCTTGGTCCAAATTTCAGCTCTACTACTTACTACTGCTGTGTGACTTTGGACAAGGCACTTAACCTCTCTGGTCTCAAGTTTTTCATCTGTAAAATGAGGATAATGATAATATCTACTTTTCGGGTGGTCGTGAGCACAGTATGCTAGTTCATCAGGGCAGTCACTCCTCGCTCAGGTTCTCCAGGCTCTCCAATGCAGGGGACAATCCAGGGAAGGAACAGTGGATTGGATCAAGAGGTTTGAGGATCAGAGAGCTGAAGTTCTCCTGCTGTAAAAAGAGGTACATAATGCAAAGTCTACCTATTTGCCAGGGCAGTGGTGGAGGTCTAATGGGAGTGAAAACTATAAAGTGCTGTTCAGACCTTAATAGGAGTCATTAGATTACCTGCTCTGTTGATGGAGGAACCAGACCATCCGTATGAGAGTCTGCACGTGCTCCTCTGCTCATGCAGAAAAGACATTCACCTTAAGCACGTGGGTGTTGTTGCTATTACTGTTATTTTGAATCTTTAAGAAAAATAGTTTGCAAAAGTCATATGGCTTGCAGCAAAATATTTACATGTACTTTCACTTTCCTGCAGCAACCCCTGCCAGCTTGGTGTTAGTCTGGATACAGTGGGGAGTGAGTCGGAGGAGATGAGGAGAGCCATTGGACTGCAGTGCAGCTCTGAGCTATGAAGGAGAGAGGGAAGGAAGGAAGCAAGGTCTTAGTTCTAAGGAGGTTTAGAACAGGCAAATGGGGGATCTTTGACACAGTCTCCTGTCAGCAGTCATGCCTCTCCCAGAAATGGGCCTGCCTTGGTATCTCTGCTGCTTTTAGTCATTGGCTGAGATCCATCTCAGGGGAATGTGGCTTTGGTGCTAACACAGTGATGGATTTCAGAGCACAGCAGTTAGGGGCCATTGGTCAATCGTGCTCTCTGCAGTAGAAGATCTAAGAGGTACATTGTCAAAGCCTCTATGGTGCATAGTTTTTCAGGCTTTTTTGTATGCCTTTGTAATCTCATATATTACCCACATATATCTCTGCATGAATATGCATACATATCTACATAAACATTTATGACTTCATGAATAGGGCCATATTTTACATTTTGTTTTACAACTTGCATTTTCATTAAATAATAATTTCTTATGAATATCATATCAGTACATATATATCTTTTGCATTCTTTTTTTCTTTTTTTTTAGAAATAGCAATTTCAATTTATCACTCTTGAGACAATAAGTGCTCATAAACATGAGCTCTGTTCCCAAAAGCCCAACCCAATCTAATGCTAACAACAACAAAAACTGTACCTTTAGTGACTAAGTAAATTAGAACATTTACTCTTTAGAAGTATACAGGAGGAATCCTTTTTTGTAGAACTTCTGTTTTTAAAGTCTGTGTGTGTGTATGTGTTGCCTCAGAATTTAAAAGGGAGGAGGGTAAAACTTCTACTTGGAGTAAGCACACTGCAGTTGATTTTTGCTACTTAAAATGACAAAATACAAAAAAGCAACTGCTTGAGGAATCTGAAAAGTAAATAGAACAAGAAAGTTGGGAAAGACGTTAAAACGTGAAGAACAACTAATATGGTCTTTTTGTGTTTCTCATTTTTGTTTCTTCTTTATCTCCCCGCTGTGAGATGTATTAAACTGTATGATGGACACCATCATCAATATCTCCTATAATCCCTCCTTCTGGCCAGAAGTCCAGGAAAAAAGCCACCAAGCTCAAGAAAGTAGGGATAATTCTTCTTTTTCTCCTTTTTGAAATTCTTGTAGCCCTGCTCCATAGCCAGCCCCATTTTTGCATTCTTTTTAATGACTGAATAGAGTTTCATTGTTTGGCTGTACTTAATTTTATTCAACTAATCTCAGTTGATTAGCTTTTGTGTTCTTTCTAGTTTTTCACTATTATAAATAAGGCCATAAACCCCACTCTTGTGGGCATATCTGTATGTACATGTATAACTTTTTGAAGAGGGTAAATTTCTATCATTGTAATTGTTGAGGCAAAAGGCATGAGACGTAAACTTTTGGTAGATACTGCCGAAATGATATCCAAAATAATTTCTACCAATTTGTTCTTCCATGAATAGCATGGCAGTGCACTTTCATCCACTGCTATAGCAAACCCAGGGTATTGTCATTCTTTTCAATTTTGCCAATTTTATGAGTGAAAAATGAACATACAGGCTTTAAATGTCAGTTTAAAAGGGGAGTTCTAATATCCATGATTTCTGAGGCTTTCTGTTGTTGAATCTATAGTGAGACCACCCTCTGTTAAGAGCCTGGAATTTGGCTTATCTGGGTTTGGAGCTCTGAAGTCAGAAGCAGAGAAGCAAACTCTATAGGCTCTCCTGTGCGAAATGTCAATCACCAACCCTGAAAAGGTGTCTGAAATGACACTGTTAGAGACTTGTTCCCTTTGAAATATGAGAAAATTTCAAAACCTACAGGCCTCTATTAAAATAGTGAAAATACTCTCTTTGACCCTCAGCTATAATCCAACATCTATGGTTTACAGATGGGAAAATGAAATTCTTTCCTAGAGGGTGCTTCGACCAGGGTCACAGAACTAGTTAATGATAGAATTTAGACTAAAATCAGATTTTCTGACTTCCAGTCTAGTACCCTGCCCTGTGAGAATACAAATAGCAGTTATTTTATCATAATTACAGCTAGAAATACTGGTGTTAGCAAACTCCATGAAAATCAAGGTACTTAAGTAAAATAGAGAAAATGGAAGCTAAAGGCAATGCATGTTCAATATTTGAAGAATCATAATTTATATATTCATGTCACTGTGTAGCATATATTGAACCAAATGCTGTGGCTACAATAATTAAAAAGATAACAATGTTTGACTATCATGTTTTAGGGAAAATGCCTGTGACGCTTCGGCATTCTGACGAGTAATCTTTACGTGTAGTTACTGTGCATATATAAACACATATTAATAGGAAGTTTGGTGACGTAGATAGCTTAAATAGTTGTCAAAAGACCTTCATAATTTCCAATTTACCCCAATATGTGGCATCTAAACAAGTCACTCTAAACAGACAGTGCTTCTTTCCATGATTCCTCGGAGCTAGCTGACAGCATTCCTTTGATCATATCACATTTGTACCCTGGGATGTGATTTATTTTTATCTGGAAATCTGAATTCTTAGGGAGTAACTAGAGTCTCTGGGTAATTTTTTTTTTTTTTTCACCAGTCTTGTACTTTGAACCAAAAGACAAGAACAGTTCTGGTTAGGAAGGACCAAAGATCCTACTCCCTAACTGAAGATGGAAATTCTGGCCTCTCATTTCTGTTCTCATAGGAATATGTTACCATTAATCCTTTTGCCATGAGTAGTGAGTCTACTTTTCTTGTTTATATTTTTACTTTGAATCTATTCTGCACTCTCCTGAGTGATTTTAGTCCTTCTTTAGGATCTATCTTTTGTCAAGCCCCCATTTTTCAACTTTTATGTAACATCTTTTCAGTTTTGAGCCCTGAGACACACTGCTATTTTTTCTTAACCTTTTTATTGTAAACTAAAACACAGATAATAAAAGCCACATATAGGAAATGTATGGCTTAGAGAGCTATTATGAGGCAAGTATTCCTTTTTTTTTTTTTTTTTTGGCCGTGCTGTGCTGCTTGCGGGATCTTAGTTCCGCAACCAGGGATGGAACCCGGGCCATGGCAGTGAAAGCCCAGAGTCCTAACCACTGGACCACCTGGGAACTCCCAAGGCAAGTATTCTTCTAACTACCACTCAGACTAGGAACCAGAACTTTGCCACCCAGTCCAGAAGCTCCTCCATGTGCCCTGCTACAATTTCTGTCTTCTCACCCTCTGAAGTAAATACTCACTGGGATTTTTACAGTAATCTCTTCTTGCATCCCTAAACAGTGTATTTTAGTCTTGCCCACTGTTTTTTGTTTTTTGTTTTTTTTGCTTTTAATTCTCTTTTAACCTACAGTGTCCTTCCATCCCTTTATTTTCCTTGTAATTTATCTGTTGAAGAACCTGAGGCATCTGACAAGCATTACCACCACTACTACCCATTACTGTAGCATTATCCTCAGTCTGGATTTTGTTGATTGCAGGTTTATGGTACAGTTCACCTAGCTCCTCTGTCCTTTGAACTTCCTGCAAGTTGGCAGACGATGCCAAGTATTTATCAGACTTATGATCCCTTTGGAAGATGGTAGATGGTTGTGTAGTCTTTCATCAGGAAACACATAATGTATGTTGTTCATCTTTTTGTGATACTGGCAGCAGTCGATACTCAATATCCAAATCCATTAATTGATTGGGAGTAGCAAGATAGTGAAATTTTCTTCTTTATTCTTCACTTATTAATTATAATACTTTTATAAAAAGGTGCTTGCCCTCATGTACTATTTTGTTACCCAGTGGTATAGCTCATATAAGAAAGGCTAGATAAATGCAAAAATGTACTGTGAGATTTACAACATACATAGAAGTACAGTGTATGCCAACAAAGCAAAAAGGGTGTATTATGTAATGTCCTTGTTCACCCCTTTTATAACCCTTGTTCTGAAGTCTTTTTTGTCTGATATTAATACAACCACTCCAGCTTCCTTATACTTATTGTTTGTATGGTATGTCTTTGTCCATCAGTTTACTTCTAACGTCTATATCTTTATATTTAAAGTAAATTTCTTGTAGACATCATACAGTTGGTCCTTGCTTTTTTGTAATTAAACATTAGTCTTTTCCTTTTTTTAAAGATCGAGGTGTTTAGACTATTTACATTTAATGTAATTATTTATTTGCTTGGATTTAAATTCACTCTCATTAGTTGGTTTCCATGTGTTCCATTTGTCTTTTACTCCTTTCCATCCTCTTTTCCTACCTGCTTTTGGTTTAACTGAGCATTTTTTCTAGGATTGCATTTAACTGTATATGGAGATATAGTTTTACTACAGACATATAGTATATAGATATAGATATGTACATATATACATACATACATGTAAATATCTACATACACATAGATATAGTTATACTTCTTAGTTTTAGTTTCAGTTGCTCTAGGATTTAAAAAACATATTTAACTTACAGTCTACCTTCAATAATATTATTATATAAGGGCCACTCTCATGTCTTCCTTTCCATCCTTTGTGCTATCATTGTCATACATTTTACTTCTATGTAAGTCTTACAATATATTTTGATGTTTTTTAACTTTAGACAGCTGATTATCTTTTTAGGAAATTAAAAATAAAAATTATATTTACTCTCATTTTATTTTATTTATTTATTTTTTAAACATCTTTATTGGAGTATAATTGCTTTACAATGGTGTGTTAGTTTCTGCTTTATAACAAAGTGAATCAATTATACATATACATATGTTCCCATATCTCTTCCCTCTTGCATCTCCCTCCCTCCCACCCTCCCTATCCCACCCCTCTAGGTGGTCACAAAGCACTGAGCTGATCTCCCTGTGCTATGCGGCTGCTTCCCACTAGCTAGCTATTTTACATTTGGTAGTATATATATGTCCATGCCACTCTCTCACCCTGTCATTTTAAAAGTAATATCCAATTCTCTTTTATTTCTTATGTAAATCCAGATTTTCATCTGGTACTGTACTCCTTCTGCCTAAAGAACTTCCTTTAGCATTTCTTATAGTACTGATTTGCTGACACTGGGTTTTCTTATCTTTTGTTTGTTTGAAAAAGTTTTTACCTCCTCTTCATTTTTTTAACCTCCCCTTCATTTTTGATAGACAGTTTCACTGGGTATAGAATTCTGGAATGACGAATTTTTATTTTCATTTTTTCTTTAAAGGTTTTCCTTTGGCTTATGGCTTGCATAATTTCTGATGAAATGTCTGTTATCATTTTTATCTTTCTTTCAGGTGTAATGTTTCCTTTTTAATTTTATTCTTCTTTGAAGTATAGTTGACATACAGTATTAATTTCAGATGTACAATATAATGATTTGACATTTATATACATTATGAATTGATCACAAGTCTAGTAGCCAAAAAGTTATTGTAATATTATTGACTATATTCCATATGCTGTACATTACATTCCCTTGACTTATTTATTGATAACTGGAAGTTTGTACCTCTTAAGCCCCTTCACCAATTACATCCAACCCCTCTGACCCCCTCTCCTATGGTGACCACCAATTTGTTCTCTGTATCACTGAGTATGTTTCTGTTTTGTTTTGTTTGTTCATTTGTTTTGTTTTTTAGATTCCACATATAAGTGAAATCATATGGTATCCCATTGTGTGTGTGTGTGTGTGTGTGTGTGTGTGTGTATGCTACATCTTCTTTATTCATTCATTGGTCAATGGACCCTTAGGTTGCCTCTGTGTTGTGTCTATTATAAATAATGCTGCAATGAACATAGGGGTGCATATATATTTTCTAATTAGTGTATTTGTTTTCTTCAGATATACCCAGGAGTAGAATTGCTGGATCAGATGGTAGTTCTATTTTTAATTTTTTGAGGAAACTCCATCATGTTTTCCATAGTGGCTGCACCAATTTACATTCCTACCAACAGTTCATAAATGTTCCATTTTTCCACATCTTCACCACCACTCCTTCTTTGTTGTCTTTTTGATGATAGCAGTTCTGAGAGGTATGAGGTGATGTCTCTTTCATTATGGTTTTGGTTTGCATTTCCTTGATGATTAGTGATGTTGAACATGTTTTCATGTATCTGTTGGCCATCTGTATGTCGTCTTTGGAAAGATGTCTATTCAGGTTCTCTGCCCACTTTTAAATCATACTGTTTGTCTTTTTGATATTGAATTGTATGAGTTCTTTATGTATTTTGGATATTAACCCCTTATTAGATATATCATTTGCAAATATCTTCTCCTATCTAGTAGGTTGTCTTTTTGTTTTGTTGATGGTTTCCTTTGCTGTGTAAAAGCTTTTTTAGTTTGATATAGTTCCATTTGTTTATTTTTGCTTTTGTTTCCCTTGCTTGAGGAGATAGATCCACAAATTATTGCTAAGACTGATGTAAAAAAGTGTACTCCTTATGTTTTCTCCTGGGAGTTTTATGGTTTCAGGTCTTATGTTTAAGTCTTTAATCCATTTTGAATTTATTTTTGTGTATGGTATAATATAGAGGTCTGGTTTGATTCTTTTTTCATGGAGTTCTCTGGTTTTCCCAAGATCATTTATTGAAGAGACTGTCTTTTCCCCACTGTGTAGTTTTGTCTCCTTTGTTGTAAATTAATTGACCATATAAGTGTGGGTTTGCTTCTGGGCTCATTGTTCTGATCCATTGATCTACGTGTCTGTTTTTGTGCCAGTACCATCCAGTTTTTTTTTTTTAATAGATCTTTATTGGAGTATAATTGCTTCACAACACTGTGTTAGTTTCTGTTGTACAACAAAGTGAATCAGCCATATGCATACATATATCCCTATGTCCCCTCCCTCTTGAGCCTCCCTCCCACTCTCCCTATCCCACATCTCTAGGTCATCGCAGAGCACCAAGCTGATCTGTGCTATGCTGCTGCTTCCCACTAGCTATCTATTTTACATTTGGTAGTGTATATATGTCGATGCTACTCTCACTTTGCCCTAGCTTCCCCCTCCCCCTCCATGTCCTCAAGTGCATTCTCTATGTCTACATCTTTATTCCTGCCCTGCCACTAGGTTCATCAGTACCACTTTTTTTTTCTTTCTTAGATTCCATATATATGTGTTAGCATATGGTACTTGTTTTTCTCTTTCTGACGTACTTCACTCTGTATGACAGACTCTAGGTCCATCCACCTCACTACAAATAACTCATTTTTGTTTCTTTTTATGGCTGAGTAATATTCCATTGTATATATGTGCCACATCTTCTTTATCCATTCATCTGTCAATGGATATTTAGGTTGCTTCTATGTCCTGGCTATTGTAAATAGTGCTGCAATGAACATTGTGGTATATGTCCAGTAGTGGGATTGCTGGGTCATATGGTAGTTCTATGTTTAGTTTTTAAGGAACCTCCATACTGTTCTCCATAATGGTTGCATCAATTTACATTCCCACCAACAGTGCAGGAGGGTTCCTTTTTCACCGCACTCTTTCCAGCATTTATTGTTTGTAGATTTTTTGATAATGACCATTCTGACCTGTATGAGGTGATACCTCAATGTAGTTTTGATTTGCATTTCTCTAATAATTAGTGATAGCATCTTTTCATGTGCCTCTTGACCATCTGTATGTCTTCTTTGGTGAAATATCTATTTAGGCCTTCTGCCCATTTTTTAATTGAATTGTTTTTTTGATATTGAGCTTCATGAGCTCTTTGTATATTTTGGAGATTAATCCTTTGTCCATTTTTCATTTGTAAATATTTTCTCCCATTCTGAGGGTTGCCTTTTCATCTTGTTTATGGTTTCCTTTGCTGTGCAAAAGCTTTGAAGTTTAATTAGGTCCCATTTGTTTATTTTTGTTTTTATTTCCATTACTGTAGGAGGTGGATCAAAAAAGATCTTTCTGTGGTTTATGTCAAAGAGTGTTTTTCCTGTGTTTTCCTGTAAGAGTTTTATAGTGTCTGGCCTTACATTTAGGTCTATAATCCATTCAGAGTTTATTTTTGTGTATGGTGTTAGGGAGTGTTCTAATTTCATTCTTTTACATGTAGCTGTCCAGTTTTCCCAGCACCACGTATTGAAGAGGCTGTCTTTTCTCCATTGTATGTTCTTGCCTCCTTTGTGGTAAATTAGGTGACCATATGTGGATGGGTTTATCTCTGGGCTTTCTATCCTGTACCATTGATCTATATTTCTGTTTTTGTGCCAGTACCATACTGTCTTGATTACTGTAGCTTTGTAGTATAGTTTGAAGTCAGGGAGCCTGTTTACTCCAGCTCCATTTTTCTTTCTCAAGGTTGCTTTGGCTGTTCAGGGTCTTTTGTGTTTCCATACGAATTGTAAAATTTTTTGTTCTAATTCTGTGAAGAATGCCATTGGTAGTTTGATAGGGATTGCATTGAATCTGTAGATTGCTCTGGGTAGCAGAGTCATTTTCACAATGTTGATTCTTCCAGTCCAAGAACATGGTATATTTCTCCATGTGTTTATGTCATCTTTGATTTCTTTCAGCAGTGTTTTATAGTTTTCTGAGTACAAGTCTTTTGCCTCCTTCAGTAGGTTTATTCCTAGGTATTTTATTCTTTTTGTTGCAGTGGTAAATGGGAGTGTTTCCCTAATTTCTCTTTCTGATTTTTTGTTATTAGTATATAGGAATACCAGAGATTTCTGTGCATTAATTTTGTATTCTGCAACCTTACCCAGTTCATTGATTAGTTCTAGTAGTTTTTTGGTGGCATCTTTAGGATTTTCTATGTATAATATCATCATCTGCAAACAGTGACAGTTTTACTTCTTCTTTTCCAATTTGTATTCCTTTTATTTCTTTTCCTTCTCTGATTGCTGTGGCTAGGACTTCCAAAACTATGTTGAAAAAGAGTGGCAAGAGTGGACATCCCTGTCTTGTTCCTGATCTTAGTGGAAATGCTTTCAGTTTTTCACCATTGAGTATGATGTTTGCTGTGGGTTTGTCATATATGGCCTTTATTATGTTGAGGTAGGTTCCCTCTGTGCCCATTTTCTGGAGAGTTTTTATCATAGATGGGTGTTGAATTTTGTCAAAAGCTTTTTCTGCATCTATTGAGATGATCATATGGTTTTTATTCCTTAATTTGTTAATATGGTGTATCCCATTGATTGATTTGCATATATTGAAGAATCCTTGCATCCCTGGGATAAATCCCACTTGATCATGGTGTACGATCCTTTTAATATGTTGCTGGATTCTATTTGCTAGTATTTTGTTAAGGATTTTTACATCTATGTTCATCAGTGATATTGGTCTGTAATTTTCTTTTTTTGTGATATCTTTTTCTGGTTTTGGTGTCAGGGTGATGGTGGCTTTGTAGAATGAATTTGGGTGTGTTCTTCCCTCTGCAGTTTTTTGGAAGAGTTTGAGAAGGATTGGTGTTAGCTCTTCTCTAAATGTTTGATAGAATTCGCCTATGAAGCCATCTGGTCCTGGAGTTTTGTTTGTTGGAAGATTTTTAATTACAGTTTCAATTTCATTACTTGTGATAGGTCTGTTTATATTTTCTAATTCTTCCAAGTTCAGTCTTGGAAAATTGTACCTTTCCAAGAATTTGTCCATTTCTTCGTGGTTGTCTATTTTATTGGCGCATAGTTGTTTGTAGTAGTGTCTTATAATCCTTTGTATTTCTATGGTGTCAGTTGTGATTTCTCCTTTTTCATTTCTAATTTTATTGATTTGTGTCCTCTCCCTTTTTTTTTTGATGAGTCTGGCTAAGGGTTTATCAATTTTGTTTATCTTCTCAAAGAATCAGATTTTAGTTTTATTGATCTTTGCTATTGTTTTCTTTGTTTCTATTTCATTTATTTCTGCTCTGATCTTTATGATTTCTTTCCTTCTACTGACTTTGGGTTTTCTTTGTTCTTCTTTCTCTAGTTGCTTTAGATGTAGTATTAAGTTATTTATTTGAGATTTTTCTTGTTTCTTGAGGTGAGATTGAATTGCTATAAACTTCCTTCTTAGAACTGCTTTTGCTGTGTCCCATAGGTTTTGGGTCATTGTGTTTTCACTGTCATTTGTTTCTATGTATTTTTTTATTTCTTCTTTGATTTCTTCCGTGATCTCTTGGTTATTTAGTAGCACACTGTTTAGCCTCCATGTATTTGTGGTTTTTACAGGTTTTTTTCCTGTATTTGATTTCTAATCTCATAGCGTGGTCAGAAAAGATGCTTGATATGATTTCAATTTTCTTAAATTTTCCGAGGCTTGATTTGTGACCCAAGATGTGATCTATCCTGGAGAATGTTCCATGTGCACTTGAGAAGAAAGTGTATTCTGCCACTTTTGGGTGGATTGTTCTATAAATATCAATTAAATCTATCTGGTCTACTGTGTTATTTAAAGCTTGTGTTTCCTTATTTATTTCCTGTTTGGATGATCTGTCCATTGGTGTAAATGGGGTGTTAAAGTCCCCTACTATTATTGTGTTACTGTTGATATCCCCTTTCATGGTTGTTAACATTTGTCTTATATATTGAGGTGCTCCTCTGTTGGGTGCATATACATTTATAATTATTATATCTTTTTCTTGGATTGATTCCTTGAGCAATCTGGTTTTCCCAGGATCTTTTATTGAAGAGACTGTCTTTTCCCCACTGTGTAGTTTTGTCTCCTTTGTTGAAAATTAATTGACCATTTAAGTGTGGGTTTGCTTCTGGGCTTTCTGTTCTGATCCATTGATCTACATGTCTGTTTTTGTGCCAGTACCATCCCGTTTTGATTACTATAGCTTTATAGTGTAGTTCAAACTCAGGGAGTGGGATTTCCACTCCAGTTTTATTCTTCTTTCTTAAGATTGATTTGGCAAATTGAGGTCTTTTGTGTTTCTGTATAAATTTTAGGATTATTTGTTCCAGTTCTGTGAAAAATGCTTTTGGCATGTTGATAGAGATTGCATTGAATCTGAAGATTGCTTTGGGTGATATAGACACTTTAACAACAGTAATTCTTCTAACCCATGAGCACAGTATATCTTTCCATTTGTTTGTGTTGTCTTCAGTTTCTTCCATCAGTATATTGTACTTTTCAGAGTACTGGTCTTTCACCCACTTATACCTAGGAATAAATTTATTCCTAAGTATTTTATTCTTTTGATGCAATTGTAAATGGGATTCTTTTCTTACTTTCTCTTTCTGTTAGCTTGTTACTAGTGCATGGAAACACAGCAGATTTCTGCATATTAATTTTGCATCCTGTAACTTTACTAAGTTCATTTGCTAGTTCAAATAGTTTTTTGGCGGACTCTTTAGGGTTTTTTTATATATAGTATCATGTCATCTGCAAATAGTGACAGTTTTACTTCTTCCTTTCAATATGTACATGATAATCAACTTGATGAAAACCAAAGATAAGGAAAAGATCTTGAAGACAGCCAGAGAAAAAAGAAACTTTAGGCTCTCAGGTCAAAATGATGGACTAGGAAGATCCTGAGCTCACCTGCTCCCACAGACACACCAAAACTCCTACTACATATAGAAAAGCATCTCTGAGAACAACTGAAGACTAGCAGAACAGACTTTCTACAACTAAAGATGTAAAGAAAATGTCACAGTCTGGTTTGGTTCTGTTGATTACTTTATGCCTTGACAATGTGTGAATGTGTTTCTTTTTTGTGTGTCTCATAATTTAAAAAATTTGATCCTGGACGCTGTGTATAGAGTAGTGAGACTGAGTAAAATAGAATTTATGTCAGGAAATGAGCAGTCCTCTTTTTATGTCAGGCTTTTAGTGGGAGGTGGTTGAGTTAATCTAGTCAATAGTTAAACTTTTGGGAGGTTATTTTTATAGTTACCTTTAGTCTACCCGAGACCTCAAATTCCTTCAACATTAGGCTGCTGGTACATTGTGTTCTGTGTGGGCCCTGAGGCTGCAGCAGGATTTTTCTCAGAATTCCAGTCCACTCTCAGCTTCCATTTGGTCTTGCATGCCTGTGCCAATGAGGGGTCTCTCACCATACTCTTGCCCCTCTCAGAGGCAAACTGCTGTTACTTGTTTCTCATTGGTAGGTTTATGATAGGGTCAGGGTTTAGGGGTTTTTTGCTTTTTGTTTTTAAGTATCTTTCCCTTTAAAAACTCTCTGCAGAAATTTATAATGGTAGAATTTTCCTTTTGAGAATCTCTAATGCTGGAAAAGTATCTTCCCTTTCAGATAGTCTAACCCTGGGATTCCACTTATATTAAGAAAGTGTCTAGGATACATGCCCAGTTATACCAAGATTCTTATCATTTTTTATGGTATATACAATGGTTTCTTAAGATTTCTATCACAACTGTTTCATGGACTACCACTTTCTTATTGGTCAAAGTATGGAATACCTGTTTTCTTAACTTTTTGAAAGACAAAATAGCAGGAAAGTCATATACTAATCCTTCCAATTCTTTTTGGAAGTGTGAAGAGTTTAAATAATAAGTGGAATCAGAAATTTTTGGAAGTTCTGCTTTTGGTAGAAAATGACTTCCAAGGAGGTAGGCATTGATAATGTCAGACAGATTTGGTTTAAAATCTTGGTTAGTTGTGTCACTTTCAGCAATTTAATTACCCTTTCTGAATCTCAGTTTGCCACCTGAGAAATGGAGACAATTGTATTTATTCTTTTTTCTTTTTTTGTAGCAGATATTTATTAGGTGCTTTCTAAGGTGCAGGAATTGTTTTAGATTCTGGTGATACAGCAATGACCAAACAGACAAAAACTCAGCCCTCAAGGAACTTGTATTCTGTATTCACATAAAGGGCTTATGAAGATTAAATGAGACCTAATGTAAGTTTCCTAGTTCAGAGCGTAGTTGCTCTATGAATGCTAGTTCCTTGCTGCCATTTTTTCCCCCTTTTTATTCATTCATTCATTTATTTATTTATTTATTTATTTATTTATTTATTTATTTATGGCTGTGTTGGGTCTTCATTTCTGTGCGAGGGCTTTCTCTAGTTGCGGCAAGTGGGGGCCACTCTTCATCGTGGTGCGCGGGCCTCTCACTATCGCGGCCTCTCTTGTTGCGGAGCACAGGCTCCAGACGCGCAGGCTCAGTAGTTGTGGCTCATGGGCCTAGTTGCTCCACGGCATGTGGGGTCTTCCCAGATCAGGGCTCGAACCCATGTCCCCTGCATTGGCAGGCAGATTCTCAACCACTGCACAACCAGGGAAGCCCCTTCTGCCTCATTTTAATAGATGTTTCCTATCACTTCTAAAATTGATACCTTTAATTTGTTGAGCTCTTTGGCTTTATTATTTCAGTAGTCAATGGTTTCCCAAGCAACAACAGCCTAGGCAATATAATTAAGGCATAAATCAACACTACATTTTTGTTCTGACTCACAGCGGTTACTAGCAGAGTCTCTACTGTCTTTGTTCCCAAATGTCTCCAATCTCTTCTAGAGAGTCACCCAGAGAGTCCCTAATGCCTGTCTCTCCTGGCTAGCTCATGGCATTCCTGCTACCTGTGGCTCCCTTCCCATGGCCTACTGCCATATTCTTCCCTACCCTAAATGCTTCTAACTTGACATTACCCTTATTGGGATGGCAGTAACTTTGCTCTATTTGTGGTTAAATTCAGAGTGTATGACATTGCATTGGTGCACCTCTCTCAGCTTTTTGAAATTAGGGCATGGGATGGATTGACCCTATTTTTCAATTCCCTTCAATGACCTTAGCTTTTTCCTTTTTTTTTTTTTTCCTGAAAAGTACAACTATTGTTTTGTTTTCTCAGAATTCCTTCTCTCTTCTTCTCAGATATATAACCCTCTTCTTTTGTAAATGCCTATTTTGCCGTTCCTATGGTTCTAATCTATATGTGTAGGGGCTACCATGTTCTTACATGTCATAGGTTCCTGGTCCCCAAACAATCTAGGGTGGCTACTTTTAAATCACAGCGCTATGCTTACCTGGTCACAGTTACGAGGTCCAGGTCTGGCTATAAAATTCAAGACTTTCAAGATTCTGGACTTTTAAAGGTGAAATTGACAAAGGAGCTTGAATCCCTTTACAGTAGTGAAGCTGTGGGATTGGTTGAAAGTGTTGCCTTCCCTCATTCAATATACTGTTGAGGGGTTAATTGAAAGGCATTTTATTTCCTAATTACTTGGGAAGTCTTAACCTTTGTCTTGGTAAGTTTGGGTTGTTAAAACTGATTACCACAGACTGAGGAGCTTATGAACAACAGACATTTATTTCTCACAGTTCTTCTAGGTTGTAGACTGCCGACTTCCCATGGTATCCTCATACGGAAGAGAGAGGGCTAGCTTGCTCTCTGGCCTCTTATTATAAGGGCACTAATCCCATTCATGAAGGTGCCACCCTCATGACCTAATTACCTCCCAAAGGTTCCACCTCCAAATACCATCACATTGGGATTAGGGTTTCAACATGGGAATTTGGAGAGGGACACAAATATTCAGTTCATGGAAACCTCTGAGATATAGGATTTTATTTCTTTTTAATATGCCTAGAAAAACATTTCTAGATCTCTCTGATTCATTGTAGATATGCAGCTTAGGCTCTTGCTGCATACTACTTGCTCCTTAGAACATCCTGTGAGAAAATTAGGGCAGATACAATCTCAGTTTCTCTCTCTCTCCCTCTCAGTCACACACTCACACACTTACACGAGATTAAAAGTGGCAAAATGCTTTGTCTGATGTCACATAAGTAGAATATTGCAAAGTCAAAATTATGTCACATAAGTAGAATATTGCAAAGTCAAAATTATAACTCAAGATTACTGATTTTAAGTTTTGTGTTCTTTCCACTGTACTATAATGACTCCTTATGACTTTTATAGTCTCTATTGGAAAAATAATATCCAAATATGTAGCTTGATTTTGCCTCAAAATTGTACCACTTTTGTATTTCATCATTTTCTTAAACCTTATCTAAGTACTTCCTTAGGGTTTTCCTCCTTTGGCTTCTAGATTTCTCTGCATATTTTTTGATCCATTATACTGCTCCTCATCTATCTCTTACCAATCCTTGGTCATTTCCTGGAGGTTCTATCTCCTATTTGTGTTTATGTTACTGGTTCTTACTGACTACAAACCCGGGTGTGTAGATGCCTGAGGTCTTCAGGTTATTCTTGGGCTGCTTTGAGTTTAGGTGCTTTGGGCTGCTTTGTGCTTCCTTGCAGCAGAGGATCATATTCAGGGAAAAGGATCTAGGTTTTCCATAGCATGGAAGAGAGAAGGTACAGAAAGGGGAGTAGGAAAGTTGAAAAGCAAAAGTCCCCCTACGACAGTCATGTTCTTCTTTGCAGAAGGCAGGCTTGGTGTGACTCTAAGAAGCAGTCACTCCCTGTTCTTACTTGGCTCGCTGGCCTGTTCTGCTAGATATGTGGTATTGATGAAGTCAGGATGCAGGTATAATACCCATATAACCATCTTCCCTCTGTTTCAGAGTCATAGACACCCCAACACAAGACAGACCCAGGAGGATTTAAGCAAAGACAGAATGGTGTCAGTAGTGAAGGGGAGAATGGCCTTTTCACACACAGAACATCGGGGAGCTCCTTCTTGTCACCACTGGAGGGCTTTGGGATCCTTCTTAGGGCCATTGCTTTTTCTACTATTGCCTTTTATGCAACTAAGAATAATATATTTGTAAGAAAGTATTCCTGAGTGAAAGAATGCTCTGTATAAGTACTGAATTTGTCAGCATGGTGGTTTAAAAATAGGTCCAAAAATTCTTTGATATCTTTCCCTCAATTCCAGATGTGGAGCTTAGTTACCCTTCCCTTGAGTTAGGGTTGGACTTAGTGACTTACTTCTAATGCTAGAATATGGCAGAAGTGATGGTGTCTGATGTCTAAAATTGGGACATAAAAGGCATAGTGACTTCCTCTTGTTCTCTTTCTTGGATTATCCACTTTGGGGAGAGCCTGTTTCCCCATTCAAGAAGCCTAATGGAAAGACCCGTGTGGCTAGGAACTGAGGCCTCCTGCCTATAGTCACGTGAGTGAGTCATCAGAAGTGGATTGTCCAGCAGCAGTCAAGGCTTCAGATGACTGCAGCCCTCACTGACATCTTGGCTGCAGCCTCAGGAGAGTTCTTGAGCCAGTTAAGCTGCTCCTGACCACAGAAACTGTAATAGGAAATGTTTATTTTTTAAATCTACTACATTTGGGGGCTATTTGTTATACAGCAATAGGTAAACAGAATTTGGTCATGTTCATTTGGACTTGATTTAGATGCCAATGTCCTGGGTTTTGAGTTGATGACATAAAGGGATGAGACTTCTGAGGGATCTTGGGAGGTGAATCCATTCTGCATGTGGGAGGATTGTAAGTAATTTCTGACAAGAGGCCAGCTGTGAAAGTTTTAAAATGTGTCCACAAATTCTTTGATGCTCCTCTTTTCAAAGGTAGGGCCTAATTCTCCTCCCCCAGCAATGAATGACTAACATACCTGGCTTCTTCAGGGGTGGATTCATGGGTTTTCAACCTGTGCAGTTGCAGGGTCCCCTTGCTCAGAAGGGTTTTGCTCTTGGCTTAATGCTCAGTTGTCCCATCTTGAAGTTCTTAATAATTTTTGAACAAGGGACCTCACATTTAAAAATTTTCACTGGCCCCCACAAATTATGTGGCCATTCCTGAGCTGCTTCTTTTGCCCTAACCTTGAGGTCACTGGCCTTTCTTGATAGTCAGCTTTCTTTCTATCCCCAGAGCCCTAGCGAGCTCAATTTCTGTGGTCTTTGGGAATGTGGGACGTAGCTATCTGCTTCACTTCACCTTAGGAAAAAACCAATTTCTCCTGGTCCTTTGAACCATCAGCCCAACTGGTGACCACAGAACTCTGAAGTCTTACTTAGTGAATGTCCATAGTCAATGTCCCTTGGTCCCCTGTGGTTCTCTCTGAGCTCAGGTGGCACTTCATTTAGCCAAATCCTGATTCTCCTCATCTCTTCCTTCCTGTTTCTTTCTTGGACCACAGAGCATCCAAAACCTGTTATTTATTTATTTTTTTTCCTCCAGGGACTACCACACCTTTCTTCACTTTCTGGGGAGCACTTTTCCAAGCTTCTGAATCAGATTATTCATTGATAACATTAGCATTTAACTTAATTACAATTAAGTATTGTTTTTATCCAGGTTGGACACATTCTTTAATCCATAACAATTCTCCTTGGGAGAAGAGACTTTTCTTTTTGTGGTCTAGAGATTCACTCTTTTTGAGAATGTCCAAACCTTCCCTAAAATGTCAACAAACAGGCTGTCCTGAAAATGATACTGATTTTAGCTCCCGAGGAGCTGCTCCTTTGAGCAATAGCTCTCAAGCAGGAACTTATAGTGTGAATGTCTTCCTCACTCTGGTCTCAGCATTGTAGAATTTCCTACATATGCTTGGAAACACTGAAAGCATCATAAAGTTAGGGCTTAGGCTGTTATTTTATCTTCAGCATTTTTTTTAATACTATGACCAATGTAATTTAACCTGCAAAATGGCAACTTGGGAGCTATTTGACATTCAGAGCCTGATTGGAGAATTTGTGCCATGACTTAGTTTTTTGGTTGACCAACTGTAAGCCATTTGACTTCCTCTTCAGAGCAAGCTAGTTAGAAAATAGGATGGAGTTTTAAAGGTGTGAGTGCTTTTTAAACTTGCCTCTCTCTCTAAGGTTGTTCCCAATCTCCTCTGACATGGAGATGTCAAGAAGACATCTGGGTACACACTAGGAAAAAAACTCAGAGGAACTTAGGCTTTGGAGATGAGAGAGGGTTGAGGGCCTCATTAAGCCAGGTAGAATTTGTCCAAATGCCCACAGGGGGCAGTCTGGCCTTAATTAGGTCAATATTTATTCAGGCCCACATACAGGGTAAAGACTTTTTATTTTAGCTATCTTAGTGGCAGACCCAGAGATGCATTGTTCTGTTCAGACCCCCGTTCAAAGACGGACTTGTTACTCAGTTGTAAGGAATGTGGTTCACTGGCAGTCTCCTGCTATTTACGTCTTCAGATCCACCTCAGCCTTTGAGCCAGACTCCCCTAATGGATGACTTTGCTTCAAAGGGTCTCACTGGGTGGGCAGAGATGTTTGTTGTCCAATATGCATGATGGTCTGCCATCTCTCCCTGCCCAATCCTACCTCCTCCCTTTCTTTTCACAGTTATTACTCTTCAATCTGCATTCTTAAATCTGTCTTAGCATCTATCTGCTTCCCAGAGGACCTGACACAGTGATTCCAGAAGTGTTTGAAGAAAACAGGTGGTAAGATGAGGTTTTGGGCCTAGATCACTCACTGCCTGGTTGGCAAGGGGAACCCTATCTCAGGTGCTGTGTGGGGGCACAGATAGTCTCTGACACAAGGTGTTGGCCCAATTGCAAAAACTTTCCCTGGTGAATTGAGAGGTGTTCCAATGTAATGGTTTAGGCATTTGAAAAATACAGGAGAAAAACATCCATACAAGGGAAATGGAACTGCCTGGTTGTTATTAAGTTGCATTGATGCTTATTAGAGGGATAATGAAAAGCTGAAGGCAGTTAAAAATTGACAGCTAAGGAGGTCAGAAGCCCTTTTGGTAGCTTAAAAAGAGGTCTGTATCTTCAGCATTGGGAGAGAAGAAAAAGACCAAAATCAAGATTAAATAGAGTCCTGAGCTTCAAAGACAATTGATTATACAGCTGAGGCAGGTCTGTTATGCCAAAGTCAGGCCCCTGGTTGAGAAAACTGTCCCTATCCTGACACATGGGATAGGGACACTTTGTTGCTCGTCTCCCAGATGTTGACTCTTCAAACTCCTCTGAATTCTCAGAGCCTGCAGAGGTGGTCCCTTTCCCTAGTAAGAGCTAATATATACCTCTTTCATTTAAGAAGCCACTGTAGGCCGTTCTCCTGCAAGGTAACAGGCTTCACCCTGCCCCCATCAAGATAAGGCCCTACCTCTTCTCTTGGCTACTATTCCTATAACTGGGATTAAGTCATAGCATGTCCCAGTTAGGGATGTCCTGGGTCTGATAAGGGAGGAATGGTATTATACTCTCAGGGAGTTATAAGACCTAGCCAGCAGGTACTGACAGGAGCTAGGGAAGTGCCCATGGTACTGGATTTTGAGGGTTCTTGAGGGGCCGGAACATAAGATTGGGTAAAGAAGAGGTTACTGGCTTGGAGGTACTTTCTTAGGACACAGATTTAATATCTTGGCAAAGACTCCAGGGCATAGCACAAACTCACTGCTTGAGTGGCTTCTAGAAGCAAGAGGAAATGATAGCCCTTGCTGAGTGAAGTAGAAATGCCAGCATTATCATTGCAGATACCAGAGGAAGGAAACAAAAGTCTCAGGGAAGTGGGCATGCTGGAGTGGAGATATGTGAGGCCAGAAGATCCACCAGAGGATTATGTTCTATGGGCAAAGGACACAAACTTACTAAGGCCACCAAGAGGGTGCACTTGTGAAAGGTGCCCCAGCATCATTAGGCATGTCAGTGTTGGCTCTCCTTTGCAGAGCAGGCCTGATAGTAGGAGAAGTTATCACAGAACTTAACTAGTTGATAGCAATGGGTTTTGAAGGTACCATATTCCAAATTTAGGAGTGGTGCTTGGGCCCATATACTTGGTGACATAAGAGACTGCCATCTTTGAATGGGCTCCAAAACAAGAAAGGCATCATAGCACGTCCAGGCTGCAAATACAAGCAGATCTGTTGCTTGGGCTAGTTGATCTGACAAACCCTATCAGTGTGAGAATAAAAGTGCAGACCCCTGAAATTCTGGAGTAAGGCCATATTACCTTTTGAAAAGCAGCTCTTGGCACCCTAGCAGTACCTTGTAAAGACAGACTACTTGTTGATGAGGGCACACGTAACCATGAGTTCAGAACTTCCCATCATTTGCAAGGTCTTGCTGAACCTCCGAGTCATAAAAGCAAGTGTACCCAGCAGCAGTCCATTGTAAATTGGCAATGGTACATCTGGGATCTAGAACAAGCAGGATATATGAGTGAGTAGCCCAGAGCCTCATGGTATTCACCGGAGTTGCACCAGCAGCCCTTTCCTCCCCACATACTTAGGGCATTTAACATATTGCAGCACCCAGAAACAGTGGCCCGGTAGAGTGTTGGAACAGTCTGCTGAAGGTGCAGCTGAAACACAGGTCAGAGGCAACACTCTGATGATGTGGGGCCATCCTTCAGGATGCTGTACACACACATTAATAGAGCCCTCTATGTGGGACTACGTCCCCCAAAGAGAGAAAGAATACATGGGTCCAGGAACCAATTTAAGAAGATGGATTGAAATGCATTTTGATAGTGATTTATTTAAAAGAGGGAGGCTTATTAAGCAAATTAATGGTTAAAAAGGAAATGTTTATTTAATGACAATGGAGGACATTTCCCTGATATTTTATTAACTAGAGTGCTACGTTTACATGTATGCTTTATGTCCCCGGATTATTTACATTTTGAATTTACTTATAAGAATGTTTAATGTACCAAAAGTAATGGAAAAGGGCTTAAAGTATAATATTTGAAAGAAATTACATTTATTTCTCAAAATCTTGAGAAGTTGTAGAAGTGAGCTTTTACTGATACAAAAACTATATTCCTGTGCAATCCCTGAATTAGATGGAAAATGAAGACTTTGGTGAAGTGAATACATCACTTCTGGGGCTCCTTTTAGGCCTTTGGGAAACATTAGGTAACTGGTCACATGGGAAGGCTAAATGTTAGCAGGACTACGAAGAACCAGCAGGCATCAAGATATCAAAGTAGTTTGATTGACTCAGGGTTACATGTAAACTCCTATTTAAACTTATATGGAATCTTCTTTTCTCATGTAATAAAAAGTTAACCTTTGAGTTTTTCTTTTCAGAATCTTCTAGTGCCTAAGCATGTTACTTGGGAAATAAGTGATCATCCACAATCTCACATCTTGGTGGGACAAGTTGCTATACAAGTAGATACAGTAAGTAGTAAAATTATAATACAGAATTAAAGGGCATAGAAGGCATATGGAGATTTGGTCAAGTGTACATTGTCTCAAGAACAACCCTTTTTTTGGGTTGTTGTCATAACTAGGTTCTTGAGGCAATCAATAAGTTAATATTTATTGAGTGCTACTGTGCAAGTCTTCCCCTGTGTCAGGGGCTATGGAGAACACAGAACTCTAAAAAATGGCCTCTGCCTGCAAGTAGCTTATATATTGTACTAGCTCAGAGTAAAACATATGAATACACGAAAACATTAGTGAACAACCTAACATTTTACATGATTAAGTGCTACATTCTATTTAAGAGAAGGTAAGGGCTTGGGGTACCCAAGTCAGCCATTGTGGCTGCTACACTCAGATTCCCTCCTAGGTTCAATGCTCGGGGCCATATGATGGGCTTTGTGTGGTGTGACTGTTGATTGGATCAGAGGTGGTCACATGGCCCCAAGGTAGCCAGTCTGTAGGCCAGCCAGCTACCTATAATATGGCCTGATGCAAACAAGGAAACAACAACAAATCAAAGGAGCTGGGTCTGATTCTTCCGGAAGTTTGCACCAGGAACTAGTGAGAGACTGAACATTGCGAACTGAGAGCTGAGTCTCATGTTCTTTCCTACCTTCTCCCCTGGGGAGACAGGAACAAATGAGTGAAGAAATTCTAAGTCAGCAAAGGCTTTAACATTGGGGAGAGATAGATGGGGAGTAGAGGATGAGGAGGCTGGTTGGTAGAGAGAAACGGACACATGGAAAGTTGATGTTGATGGCAGGTCGCTTTACATGCCTTAATGAAGATCCATGAAATTCTCCCTTGAGTTACCTTGGACCCATATCACCTGCAGGGAGGTCTGGATTTTGTTTTTCCTGGGACTCCTGTGCTCGCACCTCCTTTCAATGAGCCCAGTGTCACTTGAAGTAATTTGAATGAGTTTCAATTTCTTGCAACCAGATAAACTTAACTAGAACAGTGCTATAGGAGATTGGAGGGAAAGTGAAGGCTATATAGGTAGAAAAAGAGGTGTTTGATTTGTGTGGAGAGTCTAGGTGTTTCTCTGTGATTTACTTCTTTCTTCTGAAAAAGTTCATGGGCTCCAAAAATTCTGGTGCATTTTGAGGTCCAATGAATCCAGAGTTTACTGCCATTCATTCACCAATGACAATGCACTGATGGTTCTCATGTACAAAAAAGGTAGGCTTGTTAGGTTTGAGCCCAAAGTCAGAACTTTCTTCCATTAGGTATGGAATGTTATTGTACATTGTGCCTTTAGCCCTTAATAGTACAGCTCTAATTGTATCTATTATTAAAGTATCGAAACAGTATTTATGAAAACTACCATTTTTTAAAAGCAGTAGATGTGAAGGTCTTAAAATTTTTTACTACAGATTAAAAATAACTGATGTTTAAAGAAATCCATGAAAGTGATTATTTTTTTATCGGTCAATGAGGATAAAACCTTCCATAGGTGGGGAATCCTTCATCTAAGTGTAAGGGAGCCACAAAGTTAACAAAGTTAGCAAGAAACTCTGCAGCACTGCTGAGCCCTGTGGGTCTCATTTTGCCTGGGTTTGATATACGTAATACAAAGGAAGCCCCATTAACAACTGCTCTCCCCTCTGGTTAACGAAGATGAAAAGCTTAGCGATCCTGAGCGTGGAGAAAGCAGGGTTTTTTTCTCTCTTGACAGATTATATTCCAAGCAATCTGCTGAGAGGGGGAGGAAGGCAGGTCTGGAATAAAACTAGAGCCACTTTAACTTTGAAAATGGTAAGAGAAAATTAAAATAGCAAGAGCAAGAGCCAGTCCCGGAGGCAGACAGTTGTGACCCAAGCACTGATGAAATAGACAAGGAAAAATGATGACAGGAAAATGTGAGGGTGATGTGGAAGGAACTCTCCTACTACCCCACATCATTTACTTGTCAAATCTCTACAGTCAGCCCAGACACAGGGTGTGGACCATCGGAAGTCTGGGATTGGATATATATGGGGGGATATTTGTCATCTTTCTCAACTGTGAAAGATTCTCTTCCCTGATCCTACACCGCCACACAAATTCCTCCCAAGGTATGTGAGATGGGCCTCTAATGGTGAGGGTAGGGTACTCAGGCTAGCTAAAGTCACCAGGATGGCTGTAGGGTGGAGTAGAGTTTTCCACGAAGACTTCCGTGCTCCTGGGACACTTTTTGTACTTCTTCCACAAAATGGTAGATTTCTCTGCCTAGGAAAAGTCTTATTTAATTAGAGGAGAAGCAGCCATGGAATTGTGGAAAAGAAATGCTAGAGACAAGTAGCTCTTGCTTTGCTGTGTACCTAGACAGGTGAGGTGAACAACTGAAAGTACCAAGAACAGCAAGAAGAAATCTAGTTCAGCCTGCCTAGCTGTCAAGCAGACTTTCCCTCAAACAGCAGAATCAGCTCAGCCTGAATTAAGACCCCAAGAGGGGTATTCAAGTAGATCCTTCAGTCTAGATAGGAAGACAAAACATATTTGTTTATGTGCATATGTGTACACATATGTGTGTAGAAATAAATATTGTAGAACACCATAAAATCAAAAGTAACCTTGCTTGGTTTAGACAATTAGTGATGCTTGAGTTCTGAAAGGAAAGATATTAGCAAGGTTTAGAATACTCTGAAGATTTGGGGGATTACCTCAGCATGAGCCTTCTCTTGCCACTTTTGCATTCTGTCTCTACCCGTCCCCCCAGCTCAGTGCAAGAATGAGCACCTTGGAACATATGGACAAGTTCAGTTTTATAGAATATAAAGTTTGAGGGGAGCAGAGGCTGGGGTGGTGCATGTGGCTGGGAAGGTAACAGTAATGGTAATGGTAAGGTTGATGATGATAGCTAACGTTTAGACAGTGCTTCTAAGCACTTTAAATGCCTCAATAATTATAATCTTTTAAACAAATCATGAGGTGATAAGAACAACAATAAAACCAACAGTAATAACTATCTTAGCTGTTCATAGTTCCCAAGAAAACTGAAGCTTAGGCAGAAGCCTTCTATGCTAATTTTTTTTTTTTTGGTCATGCCACCACACAGCATGTGGGATCTTAGTTCCCTGACCAGGGATTGAACCCATGCCCCCCTGCAGTGAAAGTGCAGAGTCTTAACCACTGGACCGCCAGGGAAGTCTCCTCTATGCTATTATTTTATTAGGCAATGCAATCTCAGGTGTCATGGGTGAAAGACCAGGGTGAGTAATGCAGGCAAGGAGGGAGAGGCCATATGAAGATGCTAGCCATCTGGCCACCAGTATAACTAATTGCTCAAACTGTGGGACCACATATCTGAGAAGTTACATAAATTCTGTCTCAGAACTATCCCTGGGTGGGAAAGAAAGGCTAGGGGAACAATTTATATACGGACCCTTGCCTCCCATTGTCCAAGGTGTTAACTTCCCTGCCTTTCCTCATTGTATATTTGAGCCTGTGGGTACCAATTAGGATCCTGCAGTAGCTTCAGCAGGGCAGCACTTGAGTGAGAAGAAAGGAAAGAGGCAAGGCACGGGTAGAAAGTGAGGCACTCTCAAGATGCTACTGCTTAAATTGGATAAGAAAGCATGAGAGCTGGAAGACACAGAAGGTAGAAGGAACTGCGGTGGTACATAAGCAGTGTCTGATATTGTTCTCCACTCGTGTCATGCAGATTATACCCTCCATGATATCCAGCTCCCAATTTACTAAAGAGATAAAGGGAATAATTTTTCTTTACTTTTTTTTTTTTTTTGGTGAGAACACTATTCCATTCATTCTTTCTTGTGAGAGAAATTTTATCTAACCAGTCACAAAGTTTTTCATGGTGGTGCCTAGCTGCAATCTCTGAGTGACCTAAGGCAAGAGAGTTAGTGAAACAGGTACAGTTTCCATGATAGTAACTGTATTGAAGCCTTAGTTGATATTTAAAATCTACCTTTTCTATCACCAGTCTCCCTCAGCCTCAGTCAGCCCTTTTAGCTGATCTGGGTTCGCTGGCCTGTGGGATGGTGTGGACCTTCATCCCCTAGAGGTCTAAGCCCTTAGTTTCTTTGCCCTCATTTGACTGTGGTTGCTACAGTCGCCCCTTTATATTGTTATAGTTGGTCATTGAAACAAAGAAATACTCCAGGGCAAACTCTGGGTTCCACACATATTCTTCCCTCTTCCCTTTGGGTGGGGACAACTTTGGTTCTTCAGGTAATTCTCTTGCTATTTCAGTAACTCCTTCTGTGTCTGCTGGTCTACTAACATGAAGAGCAAATTGATCAGGTGGTAGTCACAGCTTCTGGTTCAGTAGAATCCTTACTGTGTGGTGTGTTTTCACAGAAGTGCTTCCTACCATCTCCCTTGAACTAGGGTTTCTAAGCCAGTCATGGCTAAGATCATGGGGTAGGAAGCACAATTCCTCAGTGGGTTCCTGGGGAGGGGTAATCAGAGGGACCATTCTGATCTCCACCCCTTGATTCTCAGACTCATGTATTCTAGCTATTAGGGGCAAAACACCATAAATATATGTGTATTTTCTCATGTATATCCCTCTATTTTCTCATGTATCCCTAACAGCTAGGAAAAATGAAGTTGTATATAATTTCACAAGGTGTTATCCTTCAACTGGTGTCTTATCTGAATGTTGCATGTTGGGTTCCCTGGGTAGCTGACTCTGGGACAGAGATTAGTGTGTAGGAGTTTTATTAGGCAGTGCTATGGGCTCACCATCTTTAGAAGGGAAGGAATGTAAAGGAACCAGGATTGAGCAGAGAGAGCTGTTGGGCTGTGATTCAGTTCTGAGTTGGGGTGAGAAGGCCGAGTCTTTATACCTCTGTGCCAGTCAGTCTTGGCTGCCCTGGGGAAGATTCATGCCCTTGGGTGAGTGGATCCCTTTAGTGGGTACCGTTCCTAAAAAGGGCTGACAGCTGAGGCCTATCTGTTGTCAGCAGTCCCAGCACCTGGGGGAATATGTCCTTCTTTCCTGAAGAGGAACTTTGGTAGCGTATCATGGCATCCAGCTCACTGAGCCTTTTCAAGGACATGTCACTAGTCTATTAGATTGGCCTCTTCTGGGGGTAGATGGTAAGATCACTGTCATATGCCTACATATGTCATTACACCTCCTTGGCCGTAGGGTCAGTCTCTCAGTTTGAGACACAGTCATTTGGGGTCCCAGGTCAATAGATTAGACATTCAATAAGCACTTAGATGATGGGGCTGGAGGGGATACTGAGGATAAGGAAGGTCAACTCATATCTGGAGAATGTATCTATTCCAGTAAGGATGATCTGTTACTTCTTCCAGGATGTAAGGTGTCTGAGGTAATCGGTCTTCCACAAAGTGGTTGGTTCTTCTCCTGGAGGAACTGTTCCATATCAAAGGCTAGAGATTTAGATCTGCAGTACTGGCAGAGGGTAGGTAAGACTTGGTGAGAGGGAGGCCATACTATTGAGCCCTTGCGTAGCCGCCACTCTTGTCATCATGACTACTCCATTCATGGGCCCGTTGTGCAAACACTGATGGGCATTAGCAGAAGAAGCAAAGTGTCCACTGCCAGAAACATACATCTCTTCCCCAGAATTCCTTCTGCAGTCTTCCGCTCTTGTTACTTCTGGGACCCTAACCAGCCAAGCCATTTTCTACCACCCGGGAGTCTGTGGCTATCTTTTTCTTCTAGCCACTTTTCTCTCCACACAAATTGGACCAGCAAGTATACTGATTATGGATCTGCCTACTAGGAGGATTTGCTTTTTCCTTTCTCCTTTAGGGCCACTCTTGAGGGGGGCTGTCTTATGAGAACCGGGCACGTTTTGTTAGCACCAACATATTTCCCAGTCCATCTGTGAACCAAGCCTGATTTTTTCCTCCCTTAGTTTGTCCTAGAGATGGAGTTTGTCATGAGCTGAAGGAGAGGCGTCAGTGCAGTAGAGGTCAAGGACATGGAGTCTAGGCTCTGTTCAAATAGTTTAATCATGGCTTCTGGACCTGCTCTATCTCTACTAAGTTACAGTTGCACACCAGAAGCTACTTTTCAAATGGTGAGTAGTTCTCTGATGCAGTAGTCTTGGCTGTGCTCCAGACTACTAGGGCTGTGTATTGTACCCCTCCTATTTGGGCTTGCTAAGGATTTTACACATCCGTGATAACCTGCTATGCGTACCATCAGCAACAGCGGATCTTCTGGGCCATACAACCTGAGTGGTAAGGGAACTTGCGCCACAGCAAAACTGCCAGTCTCCTAAGTCACCTGGTACACGGGTTAGGTGTGATGTATACTAATATTTTTAAGTGTAACATATGCTACCTCCAAAATCCAAAGAAGTAATCAAACACTTCGTATAGGAGATAAGTAGTGAAACAATGTGTCTTTTACTTTAGAAGGGGTGTAATGACATGCCCCAGGCCACTGCATTCCTTCAAAGCTCACAGATGTGGCAGGCTCCTGTATCTTCATAGGCTTTTTCTTGCATCTTCTAGCATAATGTGTCTTTCCAGAGCGTCCATAGTATTTGCCACGTTAGTGTGAATAGTATGATGTCATCAATATAGAGGAACACTCATATGTTCTTTGTAATGTCAAGGTGATCAAGGTTCCTGTGGATTATATTTCGACAGAGAATGAGTGAATTAGCTTGGCCCTTGGCAGGACTGTTAAAGTATAATTCTGTCCTTGTCTCCCATTAGATCTCTTTATCCTCTCTATTGATGGAGATAGAGAAGAATACATTCCCTAGATAAATAGCTGCAGAACAAGCGCCTGAGTCCATTTTGTTTTGCTCCAAAAGAGGTGCCACATCTGGAAATAGCATCTGCACTTGAGGCTCCCACCTTTAAGCTTATGGTAGTCTACTGTCCTCTGCCACACTTCATCTGGTTTTCTCAGGTGTCAAAATGCTGAAGGGGGATGTGATGGAGAGTACCACCCTTGTTTTCTTGAAGCCTTGGAGGGTTGTGCTAATCTCTGAAATTCCTCTTGGGATACAGTATTGCTTGTGACTTGCCATTTCAGCCAACACTGAGGCGGTTTCAGAGGCTTCCACTTGAACTTTCCTACCATAATGGCTCTTATTCTATAAGTTAGACAACAAATGTGAGGCTGCTTCTAGGAGCTAAAGATATCTCTCCAGTTATACACTTGGGAACTAAGAAATGAGCAGGTCTGCAGTTGTATTGGACTCACTCTAAAATGGTATACTACTCCATTTATCACCTGGCCTCCACAGGCATTCACCATAACCAGAGAATTATTATGGAATTTTGGGTTTCCTACTATTAGTGGCAGCTTAGATCCTGTATCTCAAAATCCTTAAAAATTTTGGATATTCTGGACATTCCTTTTCCTGGTGTACAGTTACCCTGGAAAATGGCTACGCATCTTTTGGGGGAAGAACTGGGGAAGTATTCATTTTATAAACTTGTGGTGAGTTACATGGTTCTCAGTAGGATCTGTAGTCCTCTTTAATCAGTGGTTTCTGAATCTAAGAACAAAAGAAGAACAAGAAAATAAAAATATCATGGAAACCAAGGAACTAGAAAATTTCAAGGGGACTACTATATATTTACCTAAACCAGTGTCCTTCACTTCCAGGAAACATAACTAAATGACTTCTCTGGCAGTTATCTGAGGCCACGTGACTGAGCTCTGACCAGTAGAATGCAGGCAGTGTAATGTATACAACTTGTAAGTGGGATGATCGTTCCATAGAAATCTCCCACATAATCTTCCATCTTCTCATTTCACTCATCACAGGGAGCAGAACAGAAGGATGAGGGGCACCAAAGACACATTTTGCCTGATTCCTGGCTTCCCCTTTGTCTTCTCTCAGGTATCTAGTAATTCATACTATTTAGATGAAAGAGGATTGGAGCTGGAGTTAGGAGTCCTGGGTCTGCTTCCTGGTTCCATCATCTATCAGCTCAGGTGAAGCATGTAATCTTGACCGTCTAGTTACTTCATCTATAAGATGAAGCATTGGGTAAGGTGTTCTCTCAGCCTCTTCTTCTCCCTAAAGTTGTATGAATATGAAATACAATCTGAAATTGATTCACAGTAAGGAGCCAATGACTGATTTGGCGGGTTATCCATTTCAGGGGTCTTTGTTTTAGCAGTTGTGAAAGCTACTTCCTGGCTTGGCTTGTTTTGCTGGGGAATTAGAGTGGTCTCCGTCCTGACTAATAAATCCCATTTCTTTTTCACTTTAAATTCTACTGCAGATCAATGCTGGTCCTGAAGAGTAGTTTGGGGCCTTGATGTCGCAGGGAGATTGCAGCAATGCAACATGCTAGGATGTGCTTAATCTGTGTAAGAGTGCACAGCAGGCCCTGTGTACTTAAATCCTCCAGTAGAACATGATTGAATATTCAAGTAAGTTTCCATGAATGGAACTTTTATGCTTAAAATCTTCCACCAAAATAGCATTTTCTTTTCTGATCTTAAAGAGATCCTCTGGAGAACAAATAAAATGTTCACACCAAGGAAGAACACTCTATAATCATAATTATGTTACTCTAAAAGGCTATAATAAGCTTTAAGCAAGTGCTTCCTATTTTATTCTCACTGCAAACAATTTATAAGCAGAACTGTCCTCTTGACGTGATAATGAAAGAACAGTCACACGTGTCAGCTGGGGCAATTATGTTCTTCAGATGTCTGCCATAAGTATTATATGATTCCTTCCTGCTGACACCTTATCAACTGTGACATGCATATTAAAAAGAACAACGAAGAGAGCTAACTTCAAAATCTTGAGTACTTTCAAGAAGTTCCACTTGTAACAAAAAGCCTCGTATCTTATCTTCCAAGATAGTCTTCTTTGCTACGTGAATTTTGGATCTCAGATGGAGAAGAAAGAACAACAACAAAAACACACAGAAATATGCATTTTGATAGTACACAGTAGCCTAGTGAGTCAGAGCGTTAAAAATTTACCTGGTTTATTGTATCAGTGAATAAAAAATCCACAGTCAGACAGATATGGGTTCAAATTTCAGCTCTGTCATTTCCTAGCTTTTTGACTTTGGTCAAGGGACAAATTTTTTGAGCTTCACATCTAAAAAGGTAAAGATGCAGACCACATTGCCCTGATTGCAGGGAGGTTGAATGAGAGACCAAGTAGTGGAGCACTAAGCTTTGGTCTATCACAGGAACACTGACCTGTTAGTCACCTCCTTCTTGTATGTTTTTAGCAGGACCTAGAGGGTGTCTGCTCTGGGTATGCTTTGGATGTTACCCAGAGAGTCCCTAAGTCCCATGGCCTTTCTGTTGAGGAGGAGGAACGAGGGCTTAGAGGAACCAGAGAGCACTTGCAGCTCAGTCTAGCTCCAAAACTCTCTGTCTGAAGATTAAACATTTTTTCTCAGCTCTTCCTTTCCCATGATGAAGTCATCTGGCCCAGTTCCTCAAAGCTTTCCCAGCCATCGTCAGTGCCAACTGCCCAGAGGTCTCCCAAAGCATGGGTTTCGCCATCAGTCACTGGGCTCCTGCCAGGGTGCTCCTCTGACTCTCAGTGTTACTCTTCAGGCACCTGCCTCGTCAGGGACCTGGGTCACTGAGTGGCCCGGCACCTCTCTGCTCCTCTCCTCACCCAGCACAGCCGTCTTCTATTTTAAGCAGGTACAAGCACTTCCGGGTGAAGACTATTCCAGGCTCCTCCACAGGCCTTTCCAGAACATTGTTATCTGGGCAGTCCAGACACTTTCTTTGTTATGAATAACCTAAATCTCTTTTTTGACATCTCCAATCTCATCCCTCTCATTCAGTTCACTTTTGGCACCAAATTCCATCAGGTACTCAAGCCATCACTTTCTAGCCGTGGTCCATTTAAGAAGGCAAGTAATTAATTGTTAATTGTCTTTGTTCCTCTATTCAGCTTCTCTCCAGCTTAATCATCGCTTTTTTAAAGTTTGCAGAACAAACGGCACAATCTTCTATGAAGGGTTTCACTGTGTAAAGGAAAAATGGTATCTGGGCTTTTGGTCATCATACTACTTTTGCTATGCCCTGGAATCTGTTACCTTATTTTTTCATTCACAGCACTGTGGTATCTCTGACAGATATTAAAAATCTCTTGCTGTAGTTGGTTAATATATGCTAGTCTTATTAGGAACTGTTTAGTAGTAGTAATTAGTCATTTTTATTTATGGGGGTGTTTGTGTGTGTATGTGTATGAGAGATAGAGATAGAGGGAGAGAGGAGATTTTGAACCATGTATTCATTCATTCATTCACTCTAAAGTCACTTTCTCGTCCCTTAACTGTGGTGAAAGAGCTCTGAGATATCAGGTCAGGAATACTAGGTTCTTGTGCTGACTAAAATCAGCTTACTCTGTGATCTTGGGCAAGTGGTGACTTAACCTCCTTGGATCTTAGACTATCCAGCTGTAAAATGGAAAGGTAGGATTAGACCTATAAAGCACCTTCTCATGTCAGTATTCCAGGAGCATATTCTGTTTTACATTTTATGCTTGTCTTTCTTTAAATTAATTGTTGCCCTAGTACACCATCACCAAAAGTTAGAGCTGAGTGCTTGATAATATCCTTCCTTCCATATAGATTGCATGTTTCTTCTTTAAATGTCTTTCTTTTTTAAGATTATCCTTGACTATCATCATAACCAAATTTCTATAGCCTGAGGTATGAGAAAAATAAGTGGATTATTTTGATTCACCTTTCCAGGAAGGAGCTTATGATTACTTGTTATAAATCGTGGTTTTGACAATTCACATTGGCCCAGATTCTGGAGACACAGATTTGAGTGGGAGGCTTAGCTCTAACACTTACCAGATGTATGGCTTTGGACAACTCAGATTTATGTTTTCCCATTTGCAAGTGAAGAAAATAACTACTTTGCAGTGTTGTTGAAGAAGTAGGAAGGAGAAAGATTTTAGGTAATGTATGTGTAATTCCTAGCACATATTGGTTACTCTGTGACTCTTATTCCTGTGTTCAACTATATCTGTAAAGGATGGAAATAGGCTGTAGGTCTTTTTCTGGAAACAGTCACCCAAGTAAGTCACCCTGAGTTAAGGACAAGCAAATCCCCTGCAAGTTCTGTGCTCTAGACCAAGTTCTAATTTGCCTCTGAAAATCTCCTGAGGTTGAGACTCAGAATTTGCGCCGAGTTCAGGAAAGACTTATCTCTGCCTCTCCCATCCCTCCTGCCCTTGTTTAGATAACCTGCCCTTCTGTTAAATTAATGCGCTATGATTGGTAGCTCCCAAAGCTACCTGATTGCACTTGTTGGCTCTGCATTTTTTGAGTGATTATAGATCGATCATTTGATGATCTGTTCTAGTATCACCCAGGGTTTGTGACATTCAGCTGACTTATCTGTCATTTTCAAGATCGTCCTTCTTTTCTCCTTTCTAAGTTGGTCCTGACATTTTCTCTTTTCCAAAACGTGGGGAATTCTCTAATGGAATTTATTTTAAAAAATCCCGCAGGCCACGTGATGCGGCCAAAAAAAAAACCAAAACACTAAGTAGCAGCTTGACAGTGATGTCTACCCATTGATTAAAATCTGCCATAATCACCAGCCCTTGTCCTAGAGGGACCTGGCACGTAAGAGGAGCCCCTCTTCTTGCCAATTTGGAGGTCTACGGCAGGAGGTCTTTAACGCTTATTCTCACTATCTGCTTTCAGACCTTCAAACATGTACAAGACAGTATAAATCCATATGGTTTTTAACTGAGAAGACTCAATTAACTTCACGCAGGTGGGACTTGCAGTTAGTTACTAAGGTGCATTTCCTGTCCCTGCCACCTAAAGGGAAGGGCTGCTGTTGCTCTAGCGGAATAATTTGATGTGGCAGCTGCTTTGTTGTAGTGAATAGTCATTGAGATCAAGCTGGGGAGAAACTCAACCATCTCTTGTTAATACAATAATGGCCAACATTTATTGAGCGCTTCCTATAGGCCAGGCACTGTGCTATGCACTTTATATGGATTATCTCGTTTAGTGCTGAAAGTATTCTTATGAATTATATTCTATTATGATCCTCATTTTACTGATGAGCCTGGGTTTAGCTCCAGGCTCCACCGTCATAGCAGGGTGAATTTGGCCAAGTACTGAGTTAGAGCTTCCAGCCTGCACCTAGACAATACGGCCTTTCTATAATACTACCACGTGTTACAAACCTCAGAAATGGTCTGAAAAAAACATGAATAGAGTCAGAGAATCTAGGTCTTAGCAATTGAAGTCATCTCTAGAGCTCATTTATCTAGTCCTTTATTTTTTATTTTTTATTTATTTTTAATCTGTTTTTTAAAAATTTATTTTATTTTTGGCTGCATTGGGTCTTCATTGTTGCTGCATGCGGGCTTTCTCTAGTTGCAGAGAGCAGGGGCTACTCTTCGTTGTAGTGCATGGACTTCTCATTGTGGTGGCCTCTCTTGTTGTGGAGCATGGGCTCTAGGCGTGTGGGCTTCAGTAGTTGTGGCTTGCGGGCTCTAGAGTACAGGCTCAGTAGTTGTGGCGCATGGGCTTAGTTGCTCCACGGCATGTGGGATCTTCCTACACCAGGGCTCGAACCCATTTCCCCTGCACTGGCAGATGGATTCTTAACCACTGTGCCACCGGGGAAGCCCTAGTCCCTGTTTTAAGACAAGTTTTGACATCATTGACCTGTTGCAAGCTTCCACATCCTTATTTGTAGAAGCCCTATTGTTGTTAGTCATGGATAAAGACAGGACCTGCAGGCCAGCAAGAGAGAGAAGATGGAGTAGTTCCAAGTCTTGCATAGCCTTTTCTCACTGATAAAAACCATCCGCTCAACGTTACTTTGTGCCTACTTTGTGCTGACTCTCTATAAAGTCGATGGTGTATCATGGGCAATCAGGTGGGTTGGCACATAAATGAACATAAAAAGTGTCTTAACAGGGTGTAGGATTGGGGGAGTGGTGTATGGAGACCTAGTTAATGTATGAATCTAAAATAGAATTTAAATGTAGGGAAATGGAAGAGTGCGTAGGGCTAATTTGGTAGGAACAACTCTTTCTCAACATTTTTAAGTCAGACTAGTTCAGAATGTTTATTTTTAAAAAATCAGATGTCAGTCACTAACATAAAACATCTGCAGTATACTGATAACACATAATACTCAAATACAACAAATGTGTATAAATAAACATTTTAAATCCCCCTACGTAGTAAGAGGGCTGGTATTCTTAGTAGATATTTTTCCTAAGTCACCACACAGCTTCTTCTCTTTTCCCCTGGAACTATTTCTAAGTGACATTTCTAAATGGTAAGTCCAGTGGTTTCTTTTCTCCTGGAATTTCTCCAGCTACATAATACACGAACTAATAAATGCTAACTTTACTTTATCTTCCCTAGTTTCATTTCAGTTCGTGGGTATAAAGGGTAGAGAACGTTTGATGTTACAGGATTGGAGCCAATTAATTCCTCAGGAACTCTTCTTATAAATTTTAGGTCACGTAAACTTAACAATTCTTTCTAACAGTAAAAGAAGCAGGTATGTGGGTGATAAGGAGAGACAAGACAGTTGTGGAAGTTTTTATGGGTAATATTTCTGTTTTGTGAGGGATTTTAGGTAGTAGGTTAATAACTTAGTTTAAATAATTTAAACCCTAATTCCTACAGGTTACATTGGAAATTAAATTATATAACTAATGGAGAATGGCGGTGAAATTCTAGAATTCCAAACCCAGTGAGTTCAGAACCTAGAACTCTTTTACATTTTATACAAAAGAGCACCAGGAGGTATATCATTATTTGGGTCTATAAGTTCAGTCTTTTTCCCCTGGTTCAGGGAAGACTAGAATCTGGGAACAGTGGCAGAGGTGAATAGGGGACTTCAGTTAATCTTGGAGTGTCTATGTGAGTCAAGAGTTTAGGGATATTGTCTGTATAGATAACTCTTTTTCTAAAGTATCTAAAATTAATGACTTAATTTAGACTCATTGACAGAAATGGAATTCACACTGTCTACCAAAAAAGTTTTTTTCATGGTTTTATACTCTCACATGTACTTGGACCCAAATCCATGTCTTTGACCAGAAATGAGAGGGAAGACAAAGGAAAGCTATGGAGGAGGGTGAGAAATCTCATTTGCAGCAAATCTCAGATATGCCCTTCTTTTCTATTCCCTTTACCACAACTCCAGTTCAGGATCTTATGTTATATGCAGTGTTGCCTAATGATGAAAATAAAAATATGATAATGAAGATGATAATAATACAAGCTAACATTTATTGTGTTTACTATGTATCACATATGAAGTGCTTTGCATTCGTGAACTCATTTAATCCTCACAACCAATTTCTGAAGTAGGTAATATTTCTATGCCCACTTTACAGGTGTGGAAATGGGTTTGGGGCAGTTGAGTAACTTGCCTACATTCACACAGTTAGTGCCAGAGCAGGAATTCATATCAGGCAGTTGGGCTCCAGAGCCTAAGACTGTAAGCACTAATGCTTTGTTGTCTTCTAACTGAGTATCTTGCCTCTTGGCTAGCCTGATGTTGCTGTTAGATTTAATGTTCTTAAGCTGTGACAATGTGAGAGAGTGGCATGGACATATATACACTACCAAATGTAAAATAGATAGCTAGTGGGAAGCAGCCGCATAGCACAGGGAGATCAGCACGGTGCTTTGTGACCACCTAGAGAGGGGGGATAGGGAGGGTGGGAGGGAGGGAGACGCAAGAGGGAAGAGATATGGGAACATATATATACGTATAACTGATTCACTTTGTTATAAAGCAGAAACTAACACACCATTGTAAAGCGATTATACTCCAATAAAGATATTAAAAAAAAATACTGCTTCAAACATTTTCTTCCTGTGCTTGAAAGCTTTCTTGGCTTCTTCCCAAACACAGAGTAAAGTCTACACTCTTCAGCCAGGCGGTATGCTGTCTGGCTGCAGCCTAGCTTGCCCGTACCTCCTCTGTTGCTCCCAGCGACCTTCTACTCTCGGCAGGCTGGCCTGCTCACTGCCTGTCTAACGCCACTCTACTCTGCTCTGAACTTACCTAATACCTTTCCTCTTTCTGAATCTTTGATTTTGCTATTTCCTCTGCCAAGTACTTTCCCCCCACTCTTCTATTCAAACTCAGCGCAAGACTTGCATTCGTCAGGGAGTGACCAGGATGTGATGGGATTTTAAGCCATGCCCCTAAACAAGGGAATGTTAAGCCTGGAGAAGAGACGACTCAGAGGGACAAAACCAACCATCTTTACTTAAAAGGCTTCCACGTGGAAGGGGTTTAGAGTAGTTTTGTTCAGTTCATCATCTTCCTAATGGCTCAAAAGCAGATCCAAACTTCAAATCCCTCCTTTACGTGGCATCCACCCAGAGGGCACAATTCCATTGGATTTTATTTTTGTTTGCCACAGAAGGTGTCTGAATTCAGGCTTATTAAATTAAACTGAAATATGTGCTCTTATCAGCTTCCTGAGGAGTAGTAATTTAACAAATGTTGTCCAGCAATTGACAGCACGGCACCACTATTGTGCATACTTTTGGATAAAAATTAGGAACTCTTCAGGAAAGTCCCAGACACATTGCTTCATGATTAATTCTGTTTAAACTGTGATAAAAATAATATTTATGATGCATTTATAGCAAAGTTTTTTGAATTAAAATTATTAGTTTATTGTTATTATCTACTTAGTTAATTGTGTGAATTGTTACATTAACACTATAGTAGGATCTGTTTGCTTCAAGAGCATTTTGTACCCATGATTTTCCATTAACTAAAGTTTAAAACCATGTATTTAGCTCAAATATGAGTTATCCTTACCTCTTTTGGCATATCTCTAAGTATATAAATCCAGACCCTGCTATCCCACTTCCAAATTGCTTATTCAGTGGTTTCATTATTATTATCACCAAGTACCACTCCATTCCCAAAAGAAGATAGGCCCTGGGGTCTTTTGCATCTCCCAAGTATGCTCTGACAAAAATGTCTACTTGATTTTTTTGTTTGTTTGTTTTTTGCAGAGAGGATTCAAAAATCCATCCAAAAATGGATGATTCAATGAAATGGCCTTTGTGCTTTCTTCTGATTTTGATATTTTATGCTCTTCAGACTTTCTTCTGCGGTGAAACCTGGTGATCATTCACTCTTCTTAACTCATAGGCTACATCACATATTTTAGCATTTCCACAGTTTTCTTTCCACCAATAGAAGTTACAGTGTAATTGGGAAGTGCACTGGGCAGGGTTTTTTTTTACTACCACCTTGCTATGAAAGGCTTCCCTTGCACCCAAAGCATTGGAAATATGGGTTCAAAAGAGGCGGAGAAGGAGGTGAGTACCTGTTCCATACAAATCGATTTATTGGATAATTTCTATTGTTATTGAGCAGTCTTTTAGAAACAGGCCTTTAATTTTTAAGGTCAGCTTGTGTTTTGACTGAATAGTTTGAAAAAGGAATGATTATTCATGCAGATAGCAGCCAGTTATTCCAACAGGGCTTCATTTTATACTATTATAGGCTTTTCCTAAAAGAAACAGTAATATTTGTGGTGAGCATGGGGAACTATTTCTTCAATACAAATCCAATTTATTTTGGCCAGTTGATTGGTGCTTGAAGCCAGATCAATGGACATGATCTTAATTATTCATTGCAGTACTTAGAAGGATAAAATTTTCATTCTCATGCAGTCAAAATTGATGAGGTTTTGCATTTGTACCATAGGAATAGCTTCCAACTCAATGCTAAAACTCAATATAATCTTAATAAAAATTTTGAAAAAGGCACCAATAATTTGAGCTTTCTCATATCCGCAGAACATTTGTTTTATTGGACCCTTATGTCGTATTAGAAGTGTGTTGAAAATATTCTTTTTATATCTAATCATATGGATATGGCTTTGAAAAAAATCTCAAGAACATTTCAAATGAAAGGTCATAATCACTGTAATAGAGCTTAAAAATGGTGATTTGGAGAACAAAATTGCAACTCATATCTTTATAAAAGACATTTATTGTAGCACATCTTTAGTGTTTTGGTTCTCAGTTAAGAAAATATTGGGCCTGTAATGATCTTTCATAGGCAGGTAAATAGTATTCCTGTAGATTAGAAAAACCAAGCACAAAACAGACTTGTCTTAAATCAAGAATATGTTTGGAGATATTGCATAAAACCAGGCCCTTTAGGTCACATATAACAGGCTTCATCTGAGATTCTGACTTGTGCCTATAGCCACAGATAGGTATACAGAGGGCAGTCCCCTCCATTTACCTCACACTCTCAAGGGTGTGTGGAATACTGTTATAGCACCTGGCTGGAGGGGAGCTGGGGCAGCCGTATCTGACGTTTTGTGTACCTGCCTCAGGAGGTAGAATTGGCCAGTGGTACTGATTCATGTTTTTCTGTATCATGTTCTGAACTCTGTAAAAGAACATTTCTGTTCCAAAGGCTTCACATATTTTGGAAAGAGATACTTCTAGGAGGAAGGGTGTGTTTGTGTGTGTGTGTAAGGTGTATTGGTTAGGTTGCCTCTGGCCAAAAGTAACAAAGTCTAGACTCCGGAAAACTTAAATAATGAGACAATTCTCACATATGTCTGGCAGCCCAGAGGCAAAGCAGGCTCCAGGCATCGTGATCAGAGGTTCACTGATGGCATCAAGGACCCTGGTTCTTTCCGTTTCTCTGCTCTGCTACTTTCTAGGGCTATTTCCCTTGTGGTTGCAAAATGATCACCAATGGCAATCAGGGTACATGCTTCCTTATTCACAAACAGCAGGAGAAAGGATGAGAAAAGTCTCCTTCAAGCACAGAATATACACTCTTTCCTTTGCTACAATTGGCCCATCCTAGGTCACATGCCCATATCAGGACCAGTAATCATTGTCAGGAAAATGCCGTGCAGCTTGGGTTTCATTGATCAGGGTTTCAGGAAATGGGGTGGGTGCCTGGACAACACTGGGATTTTGCCAGAAAGAATAGAGAGGAGAGATGGAACTGGGTAAAAAACCAAACTGTCTTCTGCCAGAGAAGAAGAGCACTCTTCTTTACCTAGAGAAAGGCTGTATCTGGGGCCCCATTCATCTAGATTCTTATGTTAGGAGTCTGCCTTCCTATCTCTGTTCCTCTTTTCTTGCTCTCAAACTTTAATAAACGCCTACAGGATACACTGGTATTGCTATGATGACTTGGTAATGATCTGTTTTTGTGTGTTCTATATTTTACTCACCTCTTCAGATGTATTTATGTCCTCTAAGTTTGAGGTAATGGAGAAAACACTTTTGATACATATTGCCCCATGTTCCTCTAGAAAAGTGTTACTAATATTTGTTTGTACCAGTTCCACTTGAATGTCCAATTTCCATTCCTTGGATAGCACCAAGCTAGAAAATAGATTAAGAAATAACAGTATGTTTTCTTGTTTTAAAAATTATATTTTTGGGTCTTATCGAATTAGAACAGATTCTAAAACACATTATTTTTACATATTATTTCTTAAAAATTACATTTCTTTATTCTAAGTGATTAAGATTTCATATTTAATTTTCCCTTTGTACATCATTTTGTAATTACCTGAGCCTTTTGCCCATTTATCAGTTTGGGATGAGATGATTTTCTTGATTGATGAATGATGTTGTGAGAGATTGGTTACATTAATGGTCTCAAAGTTTCACTTTTCCCTGTATCCATTATACCCTTTGTCCTATGACTTTGGACTTCCTCCCATAAAAGCAGAGTCTATTTCCCACCCCAGGGAACTTCTTTGATCAGTAGAATGATGCAGAATTGATTGTGAGTCACTTTTGAGCTTAGGCCCCCAACAGCTTTGCAAATTTCTGATCTCCCCCCTGTACCCCTGCTTAAGTACATGCTGGGGCTGACTTGCTGGAGATGAGAGACATGTAGAAAGATGCAGAGGCCATTGTAAATCTGCTGACATTAGCTGACTCCCAGACATGGGAGTGAATACAGTCAAGATCAGGAAAGCCACCTGGCTGACTCCTAGTTGACCCCAGACTGAGCAATAAATGATTACTGTTGTATTCCTCTGAGGCTTTGGTTGTTTGCTAGGCAGACTTGTTATGATAATAGATAACTAATACAACTATTTTCCTCTTTCATCCATTAAGTTACAAATACATCCCAGATCTTGCCCTTTAATTTTGTTTATGATGTTTTGCCTTGTAGAAGTTTAAGAGGTTTATAAAACCAATCTGTATTTTCCCTTTGTGACTTCTTCCATTGTTTTAACATGTAGAAAATCCTTCTTTACTGAGAAATCAAACATGTATACGTATAATATTTTCTTTCATTTTGTGGTTTCAATTTTAATCGAATTTTTACATAAATTTGGGTCATTTGGTTATATGGTATGATCTAAGGATCTAGAATTTTTTTTCCAAAAATGATTTTTCCAACTAGTATTGAAATAATCCCCTCGCAATTCAATTAATGAAACCACTTCCATACATTTGGCTCTTAGATGTATATCAACATTTACTTTAAAAATATTAAAAAAACAGTATTTATGTATTATGGTTTTATAATATGTTCTAATATTTGTGAGGATTGGATAGTCCCCATTTGTGAAACAACAGAAACAAAGTTGAGAAAAAGAATATGTTTACAAATAAACTTTAGAACCACTTTGGCAATCTCCTAATTTTGTTGCAATTTTGAGAGACATTTTATTAAATCTATAAATTATGTTGGAAAGACCTGTAATCTTGATAAAAGTTAACAATCCGTTAAAAATTGTACCAAAAGTTGCCATTGAAGTCATTTATATATATTAGCACAGTTTCATAGGTCTTGCACACTTAAATTTTTTTTTTTTTAACATCTTTATTGGAGTATAATTGCTTTACAATGGTGTGTTAGTTTCTGCTTTATAACAAAGTGAATCAGTCATACATATACATATGTCCCTATATCTCTTCCCTCTTGTGTCTTCCTCCCTCCCACCCTCCCTATCCCACTCCTCTAGGTGGTCACAAAGCACCAAGCTGATCTCCCTGTGCTATGCGGCTGCTTCCCACTAGCTATCTATTTTATGTTTGGTAGTGTATATATGTCCATGCCACTCTCTCACTTTGTCACAGCTTACCCTTCCCCCTCCCTGTGTCCTCAAGTCCATTCTCTAGTAGGCCTGTGTCTTTATTCCCGTCTTGCCCCTAGGTTCTTCATGACCTTTTTTTTTTTCCTTTTCTTAGATTCCATATATATGTGTTAGCATATGGTATTTGTTTTTCTCTTTCTGACTTACTTCACTCTGTGTGACAGTCTCTAGGTTCATCCACCTCACTACAAATAACTCAGTTTAGTTCCTTTTTATGGCTGAGTAATATTCCATTGTATATATGTGCCACATCTTCTTTATCCATTCATCTGTCGATGGACACTTAGGTTGCTTCCATGTCCTGGCTATTGTAAATAGAGCTGCAATGAACATTGTAGTACATGACTCTTTTTGAATTATGGTTTTCTCAGGGTATATGCCCAGTAGTGGGATTGCTGGGTCGTATGGTAGTTCTATTTGTAGTTTTTTAAGGAACCTCCATGCTGTTCTCCCTAGGAGCTTCACCAGTTTACACTCCCACCAACAGTGTAGAAGGGTTCCCTTTTCTCCATACCCTCTCCAGCATTTATTATTTCAACAAATCCTTTTGAGCTTACATTCTGAAATGAAAATGGTGTAAAGTTTACTATATGTATACACTTTACTATATGTATACACTTACAGAACAATTTGAAACAATTGAAAGTGTACTGTGCATCTTGATGTCAGTCTTCAATTTTCTCTCATCAGGACTGAGGTTCCATAGCCCCTGTCTGATGGCAATAAACTCACAACTCATCTGGTCTATACCTTTTCCTGTTTCCTACATTGCTCTCATCCTGATGACTCAGTTCCTATTTCTTCTTTTCTCCTCTCCTCCCCTCTCTTCTCCTTCTTTCAACAGTTAGTGAGTGCCTATTATGTGCCAGGTGCTGTGCTAGGCAGTGAATATACAAAATTGCTCCCTGTCTGATGGGGGAAAATAAACACAAAGAAAATGATTAAAAAGAGTGTAATAATTTCCATACAAAAGGAGGGGGAAAAAAACTGCCTCTTTGGTAAGGTACAACTTGGCAGGAAATGACATTGTCATGAGTTTTTGAACTGAGTAAAGTGGAAAAATTTATACCGTGTTTTTTAGCACACAAAAGGCATATCTAGTAGCATGTGTGTGGTAAAAACTGAAATAGTGTATAGGAGACTCACTATAATATACTTCCTCTAGTGCCATCTTTCACTTCGTCCATAGCTTTGTGAAACTGTAGGGTGGATCGACGGGGTCTGAGAGCATAACTGAAGGTCTCTAGCAAGCCACATGGGAAGGCGGCTTGGTTTTTGGTTACATGTGATCACTGTGCTTTAGCCACAATGCAGTTCTTTTTTATAAGGTCTTTAGAAAGAACTTCCTTTCTAACATTTTCAGCTTGCCTCTCCCCCACCCTCTACAAACATCTCAGAAACCACCAAGAAATCAGCTGATCAAAACCTACACTCTTATGACAGTCTACAGAAAAACAAAAACTTCTTACAGAAGTTTTTTCTCAGTGTAGATTCTTCTGCCAAGCAGTTAATGGCTCTTGTATTGACAACTCTTATTCACTTGTAAGCATATGGTCTTTATGGTAGGGTTGCCCAGTAATTTAAATGTTGCCCAACACAGAGTCTAATCATGCAGCCGACGCACAGATGGTGCTGGAATGAACACACTGGTGGATCCTGAAGTTAACTTTCCTCATTTTCTGTTGCATTTTAATGTTTTGTGACTTACTGACAATGGATTTCATTAGTGTAGAACTCTGCTAGGTAGTTTCCAGATTACGTGAACTATGGGTCTGGTAACTTCATATGAGCGTGCATGTTATCTGGTTAGTTTTAGGTATTAAAATCTTGTCTTTGAGTAATACTTTAGAAAATATGAAACTTTCCCATGCCAGATAATTGAATAAAATAGCAGCTGATGCTGTATCAAGAGACTCAGACAATGAGCACATTGACTTTTGTGCTATATTAGACCATTACAGCGAAATAGAAATAAGTACAAGTATTATTCTCCCCAAACAAAGAACATTGTGTCTAGGATTTTGGTATTTGTATTACGGTTCTGGATTCTAATAACTAATGGTGTGGGCAAACTCAGCTAATCTATCTCGCCTCATGTTTTTCATCTGTAAAATAACAGTTGCCTAAATCAGAGTGTTTTCCTGCCAAAAACTTTGAAAGTAGTCTTTAAATAAAATTGCAGGGGAAAAGAAACTATATAAAAGGTATACAGCTGGAATTGCAGTTGAAGTAGGAATGTCGAAGAATCTTGGACTCAGAAATGCAGATACAACCTTGCTGAGACACACTGTGGCAGCTTCCAATGAGTGAGGGAAGTAAGGACCATGTATTTACTGCAGTGTAAAACAATGTGATGTGTGGGAATGGGAAGCTCCTCTTCTAGAATGGCAAATCAGGGAGCTTTGTGTACAGGTGTGCTCCCTGGGCAGTAATGGCAAATTCCATCTGTGCTTATTCCAAACTGAATTTTTAGATGGGTCATTTACTCTTCAGCATTCTGTCACCTTCAAACTATGAAATTCTGAGTTTCTGATCCTCCCAAGTATAGGAAGACACCTCGTGAAAACACCATCCTCTGAGATAATCATCTATTCCTCCAGTGGTGACAATCTTGAAAAAACTTTCTTATGTTCAAGAGCCAGCGTGGAGTAGTTCTAAGCAAAGCCCCCAAAGTAATCCTGTTTCTTGGTGATTTCATTAACCACTTGTAGTGACTTTCTTGATCTGGAGATGATTTTCTACCTGACTGGGAAGTACTCATCTCTTCAGCATTTATTTAGTGTCTGCCACATGCCAGGCATGTGCTCAGTGCAAGAGATAAAAGAAAACTCTTCATCTTCAGGGAGGTTAAGGTGCAACATGGGAGATTGCCACGCAAACCAGCAATTCCAATGCACTGTGTTGAGTCCCTCTGAGGTCTGAACAGGGTGCTGTGGGGAAGTTGGACAAGTAAACCAAGTCAGCCTAGTGGAGGAAGCCTTCGTGGAGGAGATGATGCCAGAATAAGCCGAGAAGGAGGCTAAGAGGAGGCAGAAAAGTGTTTCAGGTAGAGGGCACAGTATATGGGGAAGCACTGAGGCCAGAAACAGTAATAAGAGTTGAGGGTCTCCAAATACTTTGTGGTGGCTAGAGAACCAGCCATGTGTGTGTAGGCTGGAAACAAAGCTAGAGAGGTGGGCAGAGCCTCCCTCACATGCGCTGATCGGGGTTGATCTTTATTTTGAAGGCTGTGGAGAATCTCTGATGGAGTGTAAATAGGGAAACAACAAAATATAGATTCATTAGGAGTATTAGGAGGCTCACTGTCAACAATATAGGTGATTGACAATGGAGGGATGATAGGGAGAAAGTGAGAAGGAATAAACTTAGAGGGTAGGAGATCAGTGAGGAGATGGGTCCAGGGAAAAACTGGTCAATAGCAGGTGGAAGGCCATGGCTTTTAATTATTCTTGAATCATCCTTTCCTTTCTCAATAAACCGTACTTGGTCACGATATATATATATTTTTTAATGTTCCATTGGATTCTATTTGCTAATATCACATTAGAGATTTTTGCATGGATGTTAATTAGCAAGATTTCTTCTTTCTTTTCTATGCTTTGAAAGAATAAAAATAAGATCACATTTTTTGTTCCTTGAAGATTCGAATCCAATGCATTTGTCAATCTTTTTCGGCCTAGTGTTCTTGGGGGTGGGGATGTGGGGAGATGTGATCTCAGAAGAAGATTAACAAATCTATGGTCATGAAAGAAATTAAGAATGCTCTCGGAATTACCTGGTGGTCCAGTGGTTAGGACTCCACACTTCCACTGCAGGGGGCACGGGTTGGATACCTGGTGGGGAACTAAGATCCCACGTGCCGTGTGATGTGGCCAAAAAAAAAGAAGAATGCTCTCAATTTTGATAATTTATAACTTCTTAGAAACTATCCATTTCGTCTTGAAATTCAATGTTATTTTTACAGAGTTTTCACAAAAGTACTCATAATCCTTTTTAATATCTGAGGCATATGAGTCTTTGTTTCACTGTTGATATCTTCCCCCACAGTATCATTGTTGATTGTTTGTGTTTGTGCTTTCTTCTTTTTATTTTTTGGTTAGACTAACTGCTGGTTTATCTTTAATTACTTTTCCCCCTAAGAACCACCTTTTAGTTTTACTGATTAATTCTACATTCTTCTGTTTTAGAATCTGTCAATTTCTGCTTTTTATCTGAAATAGTTTTTTCTTTTGCTTTCCTTACGTTTTATCCTTTTAAAATTATTGAATTGAATTCTTGTCTAGTAATGTAGGTGTATAGATTTGTATGTTTTCACCTGTGCATAGCTTTAACTGTTTACATTGAGTTTTATTAATGTAGTATTTTCAATACTATTATTTGCTAGATGTTCTGCAACTTTGTGGAGTCAATAAATAAATTATGATCATAATTGTCAAGGAGTTATAACATTTCAGGTAGTTGGTTTTATTAGTTAATAATTTCTACTTTAATTGCATTATAACCAGAGATCATGGTCATTAACTACAATTACTATTTGTTTTTTGATGTTTTTCTGGTGCCTAATAAATGGTTACATTTTGTAAACATTTTAACAAGTATTTGAGAACAGGTCTATTCTGTGTTCAGGGCTGAAGTTATAAAAATGTTAATCTAATGAATTAGATTCCAGATTCTTTATATCCTCACTCGTTTTGAGTAGTTGAATTGAGTGGGGCTGAGAGAAATAAATTAAAATCCTCCTATGTTTGGAGGAATCTCCTTAAATTTCCTGCTTTTAAAGCTTTGTGTACTCTGATGTTACAATAATTGGAATGTAAAATAGAACACTAGTTATTTCTTCATTGCAGATTGAATGTTATAATAATGATAAAATATTCTTTTGTCTTGTTTAATGCTTATTGCCTGGAAGTCTGGTAAAGACATGACAAATAAATACAAAAAAAAGAAAAAATCAGAATTACTTGTAATGTCATTTTATTTTTAATATTTCTGAATGACTGAGTAAGGCATATCATTAGTTTTTATTTATTAAATCCAATTGGAGAATCTTTGAAGCATTTATTGTATCTCACATACACATATAACATGTTTCAATGCCGTTGTCTTATGTTTTTCTCTGTCTAATGCTTACATTGTTTTCCATTTTTTTTAAAAACACCTTTATTGGAGTATAATTGCTTTACATTGTTGTGTTAGTTTCAGCTGTATCACAAAGTGAGTCAGCTATACGTATACATATATCCACATATCCCCTCCCTCTTGGGTCTCCCTCCCACCCTCCTTATCCCACCCCTCTAGGTGGTCACAAAGCACCGAGCTGATCGCCCTGTGTATGTGGCTGCTTCCCACTAGCTATCTATTTGACATTTGGTAGTGTATATATGTCCATGCCACTCTCTCACTTTGTCCAAACTTACCCTTCCCCCTCCCTGTGTCCTTAAGTCCGTTCTCTATGTCTGCGTCTTTATTCCTGATCTGCCCCTAGGTTCTTCAGAACCTTTTTTTTTTTGTTAGATATATATTAGTTATATATTTTGTTCCATATATATGTGTTAGCATATGGTATTTGTTTTTCTCTTTCTGACTTACTTCACTCTGTATGACAGACTCTAGGTCCATCCACCTCACTACAAATAACTCAATTTCATTTCTTTTTATGGCTGAGTAATATTCCATTCTATATATGTGCCACATCTTCTTTATCCATTCCTCTGTCAATGGACACTTAGGTTGCTTCCATGTCCTGGCTACTGTAAATAGAGCTGCAATGAACTTTGTGGTACATGACTCTTTTTGAATTATGGTTTTCTCTGGGTATATGCCCAGTAGTGGGATTGCTGGGTCGTATGGTAGTTCTATTTTTAGTTTTGTAAGGAACCTCCATACTGTTCTCCATAGTGGCTGTACCAATTTACATTTCTCCATCGAATCTGAATGAGATCCTTACTGGGTAGAATAATCTTGGTTGTAGGTTCTTCCCTTTCATCACTTTAAATATGTCATGCCACTCCCTTCTGGCTTGTAGAGTGCCTTCTGAGAAATCAGCTGTTAACCTTATGGGAGTTCCCTTGTATGTTATATGTCATTTCTCCCTTGATGCTTTTAATAATTTTTCTTTGTCTTTGATTTTTGCCAATTTGATTACTATGTGTCTCAGTGTGTTTCTCCTTGGGTTTATCCTGTATTGGACTCCCTGCGCTTCCTGGACTTGGGTGGCTACTTCCTTTCCCATGGTAGGGAAGTTTTCAACTCTAATCTCTTCAAATATTTTCTCTGTTCCTTTCTCTCTCTCTTCTCCTCTGGGACACCTATAATGTGAATGTTGTTGCGTTTAGTGTTGTCCCAGAGGTCTCTTAGGCTGTCTTCATTTCTTTTCATTCTTTTTTCTTTATTCTGTTCTGCAGCAGTGAATTCCACCATTCTGTCTTCCAGGTCACTTATCCGTTCTTTTGGCTCAGTTATTCTGCTATTGATTCCCTCTAGTGTAGTTTTCATTTTAGTTATTGTATTGTTCATCTCTGTTTGTTTGTTCTTTAATTCTTCTAGGTCTTTGTTAAACATTTCTTGCATCTTCTCGATCTTGCCTCCATTCTTTTTCCAAGGTCCTGGATCACCTTCACTATCATTATTCTGAATTCTTTTTCTGGAAGGTTGCCTATCGCCACTTCATTTAGTTGTTTTTCTGGGTTTTTATCTTGTTCCTTCATCTGGTACGTAGCCCTATGCCTTTTCATCTTGTCTATCTTTCTGTGAATGTGGTTTTTGTTCCACAGGCTGCAGGATTGTAGTTCTTCTTGCTTCTGCTGTCTGCCCTCTGGTGGATGAGGCTATCTAAGGGGCTTATGCAAGTTTCCTGATGGGAGGGACTGGTCCTCAGTCATTTCTTGATCTACTTATATTTATTTTATTTTTTTCTTTTGGCTGGTAATAGATCAAAATTTTCTGCTGCTTTGCATGCCTTATAATTTTTGATTGCATGCTTGTCATTGTGGTTTTACATTGTTTATATTGTTAGCTGGTGGGTTTTGCTGTTTTCAGTTAAATAGTGCTGAATTTTATCCTAATGTGCAGTTAGTTACTTGGAATCAGTTGAATCTTTTTGAACTTTGCTTGCAAGCTTTGTTAGGATGGATCCAGACCACCCTTTAGTTGACCATCCACTTAGCTCCACTATGGTGGTGATATTCTTCTACATAATGCACCTGGTCTTACGATATCTTTATACTCTGACTGGTAGGAACACAAATTATTCCTATTCTGAGTAGGTTTCTGTAATTGTTCTTCCTACTCTTTTCTGTTGATTCTTTCCCTGTTACACATGTCTTTTTCTCCTTAGCAGAGGACTCTACAGAAATCTGGAGCTCTATCTCTTGCATATCTCTCCTTTTTTGTTTTTTGCCCCACAAATTTTAGCTACCTTGGCCTTGCAAATTCCAATCTCTGTCTTCTCAACTCAAGGAGAAGTGCTGGGCTGTTTGGATTATCCCTCTCTGCGCTGAGACCTAGAAACTACTGCTGAACAGTAACACTGTATAGTTGGAGAGCTCATTTTATTTGTGTCCCTTCTCTCAGGGATCTCTGTACTGCTATTTTGTCATTCATTACATGAAAACTGGTTTCATGTATTTTGTTCAGGTTTTCAGTTGTTTAAGTTATGAGGGTAAATCCAGTTCCTATAACTCCACTTGACACCCTTATTTGATTTAATTTTAAAAATTGTCTTGCTTTTCAGAGTCAGTCCCTTGTTCTTGGGGGGATTAAAGACCTAACAAAATACATACAAAGTGCTGTCCCCCTCATTGTATTCTTGTTTGGCTCAGTCTCAGCTCTGTAGTATCTTTCTGGTGTTTGATTAGTATCTGGATCTCTTCTCCAAACAGCTGGAGTATTTTGCATAGGAAATGGCACCGCTCCTTTGGCATCTCCAGAAATTACCTAAATCTGACTTCTCCCATATTTCCAAAGTTCCAAGGAATGGTCAGAACACAGATCTACTGAACTAGATACTTCTGGTCTAAGTACAAATTGCCTTATGCACACGTATTTCCCAAGCAACCCAGTACTAAACACATATCCTAGAATCTAACACCGATTTGTTATCAGCCAGAGACTACCACAGAAATGCAGCATATTTAGGAGATCATATAAACAGAGAAAATGGATTAGGAAAAGAGAGAGAGGGAGATAGAGAAAGGCTTTCAGTGTCTCCGTAGGGCCTGGCTAATTGATACCGATTGTCTAGTCTACTACCCTTGAATTTCAAACTCAAATGTAATAGCTCTTCTGACAAAGGATTCTTACACTGTAATTGTCATGCTTGGTGGGAAGAGGGAAGGGGAGAGGAAAATATGCACAACTCTGAAACATTCCTTTCTTCTAATAAAATGTCTAACTTTGAGAGGTAACATCTTTTTCTCCATGTCTTTGTGAGACCCTTTTCTTCCATTTAGTGTCCAGATCATATACTTTGAATTCCCCAAAAAGGGGAAACAAGATGTTTTCTATCCCTTTTGGACTCTGCATTCTTGCTTCTTCCCTCCAGAATCCACACTTAAATGAGTTCAGGAGTATACCTTGTAAGAGGTATTATTGGTGCTGCAGCCATATCCTCTTGGGCCTTAACTTTGTGGTACACTCCCACTCCGTGTCTTACTTCCAACTGCCAGCATGTGTACCTCCTTGCTGGGAGGCTTGCTAAGGCAGCTGGAACATGCTTCTTGTGCCCAGGATAGGCTAGAATGCCTCATAATCAAGAGCTTGGGTGGGATATCTTTGAATTGCCTGTTCTCCATTGATTCCTGAAGTTTCCCAGCAGGATGATGCTCCAGTTGCCACGGTGGTAGCTGTCTCATTTCCCACTTCCCTGCAGCTGTTTCTTGGATCACTTCCCAAATAAACTACTTGTACTCAATTCCTTAATCCTGAGAGAATCCAAATGTAGTTACTCCTACTTTCTGGCAAGCAAGCAATTCCCCACAGATGACAGGAGACTCTAGAAGTAAAATTCACAGCTTTGCATTCCCAGCAATGCTAGTCTTCAATTCTCATTGAATATAGGAGAAAGAAGGAAAACAAACATAGGATAGGGAGTACACTGCCCCCTACTCTATCTTCATACTGTCAGGCCCCAAATACACTTCCTTATCTGAGCTGGGCCTGTCCCAACCTAGAAATGAATTCCTATCCCCAGCTAAGACCAGGTCCTATTGCTCCAAGTGAGATCAGTTACAATATTGCTGTTATCATTTGTACTTCAGTAATGAACCTGTCTTAGCCCTCAAGATAAATCTTTATTCCCACTGAGATGACTTCTAGAACCATGATGGAGAACATCGCCCAATGCCAGAGACTTTTTTCCCTCTACCTGGGGCTTTTCCCATGAGAAATAAAGCTGCTCTTTACGTTCTGAGTGAGCCTGTCTCCCATATTCTGTGCTTTTCTGCATATACCCAACTTCATCAGGTGTGATTCTGGGACAAGATTTAACTGGGATCCTGAATGCTCAGATCTTTGCTTAGCTGCCTATTGTGACTGCTGACACTCCAGTTAGTCCCCAGGGATATGTACCTTGGGTCCTTTCCAGTGAAAAGAAATACCTTATTAGTAACTTACACCCAAACTCTTATGTGATATATTACTTTGATGAATTGGTCGTAACTTCCTAACTATGAAGACTACTAATCTAGAGGTTTCTGCTGCACCTCTGTGCCTTCTTGCCTTTGAGATCACCACCCTAGAAGAATGCCTCCTGCCAAGTGGAAAGAGATTTTAGAACATTATTTTCAGAAAAACCACATGAAGAAGTGAGTTATAAGAGGATAAAACAATCTTAAAAAGGGAGGCTAAAAGAGCTCTCTACATGGAAAACAAATTTATCTCTTCTCCAAGGAAAATTCCACCTCTGATTGTTTTTCTGATTATTGATCACATAGTGTCCTTAGATGCTCCTTGAGGAGGGTGTGAGGTTAGATTGGGGTACCAGACTTGTTGAAAATCAATATTTTTTCTTGTTCCAAATAAAACAGGGGCAAGAATAAAGACACAGACCTACTAGAGAATGGACTTGAGGATATGGGGAGGGGGAAGGGTAAGCTGTGACAAAGTGAGAGAGTGACATGGACATATATACACTTCCAAACATAAAGTAGATAGCTAGTGGGAAGCAGCCGCATAGCACAGGGAGATCAGCTCGGTGCTTTGTGACCACCTAGAGGGGTGGGATAGGGAGAGTGGGAGGGAGGGAGACACAAGAGGGAAGAGATTTGGGGACATGTGTATATGTATAACTGATTCACTTTGTTATAAAGCAGAAACTAACACACCATTGTAAAGCAATTATACTCCAATAAAGATGTTAAAAAAATAATAAAAAAAATAATAAAACAGATAAAACTTGAACCAGTATTTAGAGTGTCAAAGAAATGTCTAACCCAAAGAAACACAAACAGAAAACCTGGACTCTTGTATGAGTTTGGAATAAGTACAGAATTTGTTACTAGTTGGTGGGTACAATATTTTTGCTCTGTTCTAGAACAGGGGCCCCCAACCCGCAGGCCGCGGACCGGTACCCGTCCTGGGCCTGTTAGGAACTAGGTCACACAGCAGGAGGTGAGCAACGGGCCAGCAAGCGGACCTTCATCTGCCGCTCCCCATCACTCCCATTACCGCCTGAACCATCCCCTCCCCCGTCTGTGGAAAAATTGTCTTCCATGAAACTGGTCCCTGGTGCCAAAAAGTTTGGGGACCGCTGTTCTAGGAGACCAGCCTGAGAGGACTGAATTTTAGGATACATGGATATACTGATGAATCAGAAATAAGTGAAGAACTTGTGAATGAAAAATGTTGCTAGCCATATCCGTAAACAAAGGAGGTTGCAGCCATCAAGCCACTACAGGCGCCCCTGACCCTGAGCCCTGAAGGAACTCAGGATAGAGACAAAGGGACTGCCCATTGCCAAGCCCTCAGCCACTGCAGCCACCCCTGTCAGTGCACCATGAGGGTACGCAGGATGGGAAAGAACAGGATACTGGCCCCAGATAGCTGAGGAATGATTTCAGTGAGCCCAGACTCTTGCTTCTTCCCATACATGGAAAAGTGCTAAATTCATTAACTTGAGATGTCTGGGTTTCTTTAATTAATGGTAATATTTTGATGTTCCGACTGCCTGGGCTTTGGTACAAAAGCCCCTACATATCCTGGTTCCTCCCTTACCTCTTGGGAGCAGTCCCTCAGAGCTAGCTGAGAGGCTGTGTCCCAGGCTTAAGTCCTCAGTTTTGTCCGTCAAATAAAACATAATTCTCAACTTTTAGGTTGTGCACTTCTTTTCAGTCAACAAACTAGAAGAGAGACGGGATGGTAAAACAAAGATGAGATCATTAAAAGAAAGAACAGTGGGGATTTTATTAAGCCACTGTATGAGGTACTTCAAATGATGCTGGATTTCAAAGGTCAAATAAGAGTATAAGTAGAGGAATAGAAGGGAAAGGAAGATGACTGGGAGGCATTTCAGAAAAGGGAGAAGTATGAAGGAGAGTAATGGGGAAGTAATAGATGCAATTACATGTGATTATATGTGAGATTACATGCGAGAGAGAGAGAGCACGCAAAGATGAGCAGTTAAGGAAATAAGTCAGGAAGTCGAGGAGAGAGAAGAACTAGGTAGACCAGGAGTCAATGGCCTGTGGGTCACATCTGACTTGCTGCCCATTTTTGTAAATAATTTCATAGGTGCTCAGTCCGGCTCATCCATTTACATATTGTCTATGGCTGCTTTCATGCCGGAACAGCGGAGTTGAGTAGTTGTGACAGAGATGCTATGTGACCTGCAAAGCCTAAAATATCTATTTTCACATAAAGATTGCTGACCCCCGGACTAGAGGGAAGGAGGGTAAAGTAGGAGAAATCAATTGGTTAATGAAAGAGTCATAGGTGACCAATTGCCAATAAGGATGCCTTTAGTGAATGTTGTCATTGTCCTGCCCAGGTCCTCCAGCTTCTGTGAATGTTGTGTCGACTGAAAAAAAAAAAGCACAACCTAAAAGTTGAGAGTTATGTTTTATTCAGTGGGCAAAGCTGAGGACATCAAGCCTGGGACACAACATCTCAGATAACTCTGAGAGACTGCTCTGGGGAGGCAAGAGAGGAGCCAGGATATACAGGACTTTCTGCACCAAAGACCAGGTTGTTGGAGCATCAAAAGATTATGTTAATTGAAGAAACCCAGACATCTCAAGTTAAGGAATTTAGTGCTTTTCTATGTATGGGGAGATGCAAAAGTCTGGGTTTACTGAAATCATTCCTTTGATATGCACCTCAGCTCTCTGGGGACAGTATCCTGTGTTTTCTCATCCTGAGTTCCCTCAGGGTGCACTGTAGGTGTGGCTGTAATGTGATGGCTTGACGACTACAACATCCTTTGTTTACTGATATTTTTCATCCACAGATGATAACCATCGCAGATGTTCCCTTCTGAGAAATGACCTTGACTAATGTCTGCAGCAAGTATGTACAAAGGCCAGCCCTTTTCCCTCAAGGTGTGAGTAACTCTGAGGTGCAGTTCAGCCCCCAGGGCTTCCCCAGGGATTAGACTGAAGCTGGTTTCCAGCTGAGAGCACATTCCCTCTTCCTGTTGTTTCCCTGCCCTGCCCTGCCCTGCTTCCCTCACAACCCTACTCCTCAAAGTACTCCCCCAGTAAATCCCTTGAACCAGAATTCCTCTCTCAGGCCCTGCTTCTGTGGAACTTGACTGAGGCAGTACTATTTCAATGTCAGAAAGTGTGCTTAGCCAAGTTTTTAATAGAAATAAACACAAAGCACCAAAGACCACACTGACTTTTATATTTTCTATAGAAAAATATGATCATTAAAATTGTCAGCAATAAAATCAAATTACAAATTATGGTCTGAGAAGCAGACTAAAGCAGTTTGCCACATCATATTCTTCTTAGTCACAAGCACTGGATTTGCTTGTGCATATGGTAGATACACACAAGGTTTGAGGTCCTTGTCATCTGTGAAGAAGCTGCTCTGGATAAGTGTCTGTGATTAGGCAGGGGGCCTTTCTAACTAGCTGCTACATTCAGATCATTCAAAACTTTCTCTGTGGAACGAATTTATGGTTACCAGGGGGGAAGGATGGAGGGAATGGATAGTTAGGGAGTATGGGATTGACATGTACACACTGCTATATTTAAAGTAGATAACCAACAAGGACCTACTGTATAGCACAGGAAACTCTGCTCAATATTATGTAACAACCTAAATGGGAAAAGAATTTGAAAAAGAATAGATACACGTATATGTATAACTGAATCACTTTGCTGTACACCTGAAACTATCACAGCATTGTTAATCAACTATACTCTAATATAAAATAAAAAGTTTAAAAAAAAACTTTCTCTGCAGCATGAAACCCATGAAGCCATTTGTGTCCTAACCCAATCAAAAAAAAAAAAAAAAAAAAAGGGAAATATGTCTTGGGTTCTATAGCAGCAAAGAGATGTCTGTCCTGTTCTCAATCTTTTGAATTTCTTCTATTCCTGAGAATATTGGGATATATAATACATTGTACATCATGTTCTTCTGCTTGTGGAAGTCCAGAAAAATTAGAAAGGGACTCATAGACCACAGCAGTGGTTTTCTAACTCTGTGAAGTTTCTTGTTTCTCTCAACTGGTATGTCCTAGGATAACACCCACTAATACAACCAAGAGGCAGAAGAGTGGAGAGTTAACATAAACCAGACTTTTAGTAGTATCGGTAAAGTAACCATGGGATCTTTGGAGGAAGCAGCAGGAACTAAAGTTAAAAACATTTTCTCCAGCGTTGCTCAGCCTGAAATGCTTGCTTTTTTACTAATAATCTGCTTTCAAAAGTCTATCAATCAAAAAAAAAAAAGTCTATCAATCCTTCAAGGCTTAGTTCTAAAGGGCTTTTTTCTTCACATCTGCAAAGTTAGCATTACTTATGTGGGTATTCATCTACTACTATATCTATACTTTCCCATATAAAATTGCCAACTTGTATCAAGAACTATGTCTAAAAGCAAACAGTTAATCACATGCATAAACCAAATACCGAATCTCATTTACACATTTAACCACCACATTTTTAACTAATAGTGAGTGCTAAATGCCCATGTAGTAATTTTGAAAATACTGAGGCAAGAACTGGAATTGAGCATACTGTCAGGCTAGTGGGTAGCAGCAAGCCACTGAGCCAGCTGGTAGACCTTACAACACCCTGGTGGGATTTGGCTGTCCTCGGCACACTAGCCCTTAGGTAAAATACCTTAGTTCTTTGTGAAAAATGTCACTCCCAGTGAAGCCAACTGCTTGTACTGGTGAAGACAAGGAGAAGTTAGAAGTAGCTCTAAAAGTACAGAGACCCTGGGTTAGGGTCAGCAAAAATGGAATTTGTCCCATTATCCCTTTCTCTCAAGCCCATGGCAGATATTGCAAGTTGACCATTCATTTTTTCCTGCTAAGTTTAGCCCCTGCCGCACAATTATTTTAAGCTTAACTCTCTGGGCAGTCCCTACCAATACATCAGAGTAGGCACTTAAAATACTTGTTAACCATACTTGCCTTAGTCCAAAGTAATTTTTCTCAAATTACCTTTTATCCTTTTTTTTTTTTTTTCCGCATAACTCAATTCAGATTTTCTGGCCTTACCATGTTCTTTTCCTTATTGGTAGCTGTGTTTTGATAGCTCACACTCTTCAATTAACTTTTGTTTTTAAAACACTACAGCAACTACTACAGCTTAGTTACTAAATTCAGGTTGTTGGAACATACAAACTCCTCTGGGTATGTTTGTGATTAGGCATTACAGAATTCTCATTGGTTTCATTTTCTGTAGGTTAAGCCAGCTTTGCTCACTGAGGTGTAGCTTTGAATAACCACTCTCACAGTAGAGTCATGTTTCATGTGTTTTATATTACATATATTTTTTGGTGGTTCTGTGAATGTCTGACAATCTTTAGCTCAAATCTATAAATGCAATGCCTCGAAACATGTTTCCTTTTAAAAGTAGTTGCAAATATATGCTAACAAATGTTGTATGGTTTGTTCATACTATACTTAAGTAAATGAACTGGGATCTTGTTCACATTTAAATTATGATTTAATCTGAGGTTTGCAGTTTATCAAGATTCTGCACCTGTGAGGCGCTTGGTGGACACCTCTTCATCTTATGGTATTTGTGACTCTAGACAAGGTCAGAGAAAATGATGGTTCTTAGTTGAATTCAACACTCTATGTTTAATTTATCCCAAATTATTTCTAGCTATTATTCTGTCCATGACCAGAGCAAGTTTACAATATACACTCCGTGGAACAATAAAAGTGATTTGTAAGATTTCAATGTGTGCTTTCGTTAGGCTCATCAAATAAGAGAAAACTTCAGTGAACGCTGAATGAGCAGTTATCTCAGTGGTCGAGGATATGCTTAGGAAACTCATGACTGAGTCTCTTTGCTAATGTGACTTACAGTCAGGAGGCTCAGCAGTCATTTCATTGAAGCATTAGAAGGTAAAGGCTTATTTGTCATTGTTGAACCACACTTTTGTGGAGTAAATAAAATGCTATGGAATTTTTCATGTATTGAGGGATTAGCCAAAGTCTCCAGACGGAGCCCTTCTGAATGGCAAAACTCTACTCTGTTGAGTATTTGAACACTTTGCTAGTTCTTTAACACATGAAATGAAATATGAAAATCTTCTATCTCCTTCAATGTGTTTGAAAAACCACTCAATGCTGGGCACTATTGATTGAAGTGAAACAAATTATGTTTTTTGCAACACTTAACGACTAAGATGTGATATTTTGGGGGAAGTCTCTCCTGCTCAAATATTCAAGAGAGATTTATTGTACTTATCTCATGCACCAGGCGTTGTGCAAAAATAAACAACTAAGAGAGATTTTGTGATTATTTGATCATATTTGCTATGAAGGAAAAGAAACAGTGCTATAAATGAGTAGCAGCAGGATGTGACCAGGTCTTTTGATTTCCCTCAAATCAGGGAAAGATTTGAGTTGACACCTGCAGGAGGATGAGTAGGAATTAACTAGCTGAATAGAGACAGTATTTCAGGGAGAATGAAAGCAAGAGCTGAAGCCCAGTGGTAGGAAGGTGTGTGGAACCAAAGAAGGTTGTTGAGGAAACCAGTGCAGGTCATTGTGACTAAGTGCAGGGAGCAGAGAAGGGGAGAAGTGAGAGAAGGGGCTGGAAGTGGGCAGGTCCTGGGCCACGCAGGGCCACACTGGACATACCAAGTATTTCACTGTTTGTTTTAAGAGCTGAAGAAGTAATTAAAACTAAGCAAGCCATGAGTACTTCATTTTGGCAAGATCACTCAGGCTTCCATGTTGAAAGGAGGTTTCAAGGGGCAAGAATGTACGGAAGAAGAGCAGTTGGAAAGCGACTGTGGACAACCAGGGAAGAAGTGAGGCCAACTTGACCAGGATGATTCAAAGTATCTGAAATCACCACCAACCTCTCCTCTGAGTTAAGAAAAAATAAAGTCCCTGTAAAAGGGTAATCTTGGAAGCAGATGGCCATTTTCTCACCAGTACCACATAGAGAAAGATTTGACAGACTAGTTCTGGCACAGAGGGAGGCCCCAGAGAATGGGTCCTAGGTTAGCAAATTGTCGAACCCAGAATACTTACTTGGAGGTGTGGTCTGAACAAGTGTGGTAGCAGAACCTTGGCAGCTGAGAGTTAGCTGAGGATTCCCCAGACCTTACACCTTACACCTGGTAGTGCTAATTGGTAGCTAATTAGAACAAAAGAAAAGATAGAGGTCCAAAGGGCCAGCCCTCTCTCTTCTCTATGTTGCTCAGTGTATGCTCTGCCATGTGTCTTATGAATTCATGAGGACACTTTTAAAAGTCATAATTATAGAGTGTAGAGTTGGAAGGGGTGTGAGATATCATCTGATATAGTAGTTCTCAAAATGTGGACCAGAGACTTCTGTTTCTGGGATTATGGAGTAGAGGCATGTATCCCATTTTCCCCTATTTCTCCTGGTAAGTACAACTAAGCACCCTGGACACCTTGTATAAAGCAAACATAAGACTCTGTAAAACAGAAAAAGAAGGCAGACAGGCCTCAGGACCCTAAGGAATAGCACAATGGTGAGTTCCCTTAGTTTTCTTCTAGCTTCATTTATAGACTTAACAGCTGAAGATACTGGCAACCCAGAAACACAAACGGCCACAGACAAAAAAAAAAAATCCTCCAGAAAAAAGCTGGTCTTGGACCTGGAAAGTGATTCTGATGACTGCTAAAGTTTGAGAACCACTGGCATGATACAGCTGGTCTTTCTTCAGTTGAGGAAACTTGAGACCAGAGGCCGGTTGATTTGTCCCAAGTAACAGCATGTGTGGAGTCTAGCTCTTGTTCTAGATTTGCCCAGAAAGACTCTTCTGGTGCTAAAATCTTAGGAGAACAGAGGAAATTGTAAAGACACATTTGAATTAAGGGTTAACATGTGCATTTTAAAGTGCTTGGCACATAGCAGGTGCTAGATAAATATTGTTGAATACTGAACAATTTGTTAGTCTTTGACTCAGCTACAGTTTTAGAGAGGATGCTGAAAGAAAAAGGATCTATTGGAAAACCCCAAACTAGCATCTGCAAAAGCATCTACAGCATCTGTAAATCCTGTCCCAGTGAAGAGGGCTGCTGCAGGTAAAGGGATTTTATGCTGTTCTTTCACATTCCTGGCCTCTTTTTTTAATTTCCAACCTACATGAAGCTTTATAAGTACCTGACTTCCTATCATCCTAGGGTTTCTCAACTCTTGAGTTATTACTTTCTCCTGATGAAGTGAAGAAAGTCTAGATTCGTGTAGTTCGAGCACTAAGTCTGTTCTCCAGGTTAGTTAGAACAAGGGCTTTCAACAATAGAGCAGTTTGTAATTGTTCCTCCATTGAGTTTTAGCCCCAGCTCACTGAATGATTACATTTATGTCGTTAAAATTTTGGTTTAATTGGACTAGCGCAAAACATAAATGTCTGCTGCTTGGAAAGTAAACATTTTTGTATTTTTAAAATGTTTATTTCAACTGATGCTTACAATTGCCCAGAGACTGAATGGGTTTTTAAAATTTATGTTAAAAGTCATGACTATTAGGATGGGTTGATGGAGGCCAGGTCTGAGCCCATAATGTGTTTTTACAAGCAGTCTTAATAACTCTCTCTGTGCAACTGCTTATATGTGAGGAGAACTCAAGGGTGACTGTAATTATGGTAGTGCAATTAGGCATTTTGGCCTTGCAGATGCACTAAGGCTACTAGTCTGGCTGCTACTGCAATCTCCTATTTTATGTTTTGTAAAGCTAGTTGGAAACAGCACTTAAGTTTTGTTTTAGAGATTTCTCAGGCCACTGGGTTCAGCAGATGAAGAGGCATGATAACTGGGTGAGTATCTGAAAAGTTTACAGAAACATCCTATTCTAATTCTCTTCACGAGAGCCAGGATATAAAAAATCTGGTAGGAAATTGGAGATGGTGCTTTAGGAAGTACAGGCTCAAGGTGAGACACTTTTTGAGGGGAACAAAAACACACCACTCTAGCATCTGCCTTTTGGTGGCTCTTTGATGCTGTTTGCAAGCTCATTGTAACATTCCACTTAGCTCATGAATACAAAGGGGCTGGATGTTGGTTTAGAGCAGCGATTCTCAAGGTGTGGCGCCCCGACCAGCAGCCTCAGCATCACTTGGAGATGTGCTAGAAATACAAATTCTCAGGCCCCACCCCAGACCCACTCAATCAGAAACTGGGGATGGGGCCCAGCAATCTGTGTTTTCCTAAGTCCCCCAGGTGACTCTGATGGATGCTAGAGTTTGAGAAGCACTGGAGAGAGTGATTTAAAAGAAGGCATGTCTTTTCAAGGGATACAGTATCTCACTGCTGATGTGGACAATCCATTCAAAAACTGATTAGGAAACAAGAGTAACTACGACAAAGCCAATGGCTTTCCTGCTGGATTTAGGAGGAATGAGAAAATTCAAGGGAGGTGAGGAGGTATAGACATCTTCTTAAAGAATCAGAAAGTGACTAGCCACTGGGCCCTTGTATAAATATGAAGTTAACTCATTTAGTCACTCTCATATATTCTCTGCCTTCAACTTTCTCTAGGTTATTTGCAGTTAACAAGGTTTGTACATCTTGTTGATGAACTTGACGGCGAAACTAAGTGACAGACACCTCCACTTCTAACCTTTCTTATCGTGGTGTTGAGTGGGGAGTGGTAGGTACAGCTTGTGCATAAATTGTGTCCAGCCATCTGAGCATAACTGGGGAAGCACGCCTACCTGAATTTATTACATGAGTGACACGGGAGCCTCCTGGGAAGAAACCCTCATCTCAAAGGAAGAAAGAATTAGACAAGGTTGACCCAGTAACCAATCTTGAGTCACCAGTGGGATTCCGTCCTGGCAACCATTCATTTGCCTCTTGACCAGGAGTTCTGTGAAAGAAAAGGTGGATTGTCATAAAAATGGAAAGTTGCTTCACATCAACAGCTCAGAGATCTTGGGGCATAAATAACACTGCTTTGGCTCCTGCAAGGAAAAGTACAACTCAGTGGGGAGAGAGAATCCATCCTTGATCTTCTGTGAGGAAAATGGCTTTGGTTTTAGGGCATCCAGAACTCCAGGGAACACAGTCAGGTGTTTTCTGCTTCTCAGCAGCATGAGAGTCAACTGCGGATCCTCAGGCCCATGGTGGTGCTAATCTCTGCATGACCTTGGCAGTAGCCCGGGGCCACCAGCCTCATAAAGAAAATGCTATGTAGTGAAGAGTTTGCATTTCCCTCCCTGTTTCCTTGGCTGTATTTTCTTGTCACTTTCACATGTGTTTATGGTTGATGGGGAGGGTCCGAGTGGGGTACGGGACACATTTGTTTGTATCTTTATTTCCTCTGTTTCACACTGTAACACCTAGGTCACAGCTCAGTGTCTATAACAGGTGTTCAGCTAATTATGCTGACTGAGAGACCTGTGAAAGCAAATCTTTTCAGAATGATTTGATGCTTAACAAAAGTGTGGCATGCCTGTGAATTATAAACAAGCTGAGTACATTTACGTAGCCAAATATATCCAACCAACCAGAAACCTTGTGTTCAACTCCCAGTGCTGGGAAACCAGGAGAAAAAGACTCAAGAAATGTTGAAGTTAGGGGAGCAGCAAGGCACATATTTGTTCTACTGGGCTCTGTCTGTTTCCCACTTATGATTTCTGCTTGAAAATCCTGCTTAAGACACAGACCTTGTTGTGAGGCCAGTGGATGGCCGAGTTCCTTGAACTTGCCTACCTTCCACCATCCCCTTCCTCAACCCCTCTCTGCTCCCTGCAGTCGGTTCACACCATCTCCATCCTTTGCCTCGCTCCCATTGCTCTAAGTCCTGTGCTTGGGTGGCTTTCTCAAAACAGCCCCTGCATTGCTGTTGGCAAGTATGGTCTGATGCATGTGTTTCCTGGTGTTCTCCGTGTTGGCAAGGACCTCTGGGACCAACGATTGCCCAGCTCTCTGCTGTACTTGCTTTGCCCTTGCTGCCACTCTGTTGCCCTCATCCAAGTTCATTTAAGTCAGATTTAGTCTCCAGTGTCAGCCCTACTATGCTCCTTGGTGAGCACACTTATGGCCTTTCCCTGCTACCTTACTTTATGAAATGGTACTCAGGTCAAAAGGTGTGCATACACTGAATGTGCTAAATAGGATGAAAGCATTGTGTTTCAACCCAAACATTAGCAATGTTTCCAAGAGTGTGGCCTGTGAACAACCTGCATCACATTATCTGGATACAAACTAACAAAGCAAATTCCTGGGCCCTATCTCCAGCTACTAGTTTCTGATTCTGTAGGTCTCAGATGCTATTTAAAACAAACAAAAAAACCCATCCAGTTTGAGAGTCACTGCTTTATATCTCATTCTTAATCTTGGTTGAAAGTCCCAGCGTGGAGGTGAGAAGTAGGGAGGAGGGGAAGTTCTTTTAAAAAATACAACACGTGGGGCCAGCCACACAACAATGAAATGAGAATTTCTGAATGGAGGGACTAAGCATCGTTGACACTGGCATGGACATACATACACTGCCAAATGTAAAATAGATAGTTAGCGGGAAGCAGCCTCATAGCACAGGGAGATCAGCTCGGTGCTTTGTGACCACCTAGAGGGGTGGGATAGAGAGGGTGGGAGGGAGATGCAAGAGGGAAGAGACATGGGGATATATGTATATGTATATCTGATTCACTTTGTTATAAAGCAGAAACTGACACACCATTGTAAAGCAATTATATTCCAATAAAGATGTGAAAAAATAAATAAAAATGAAAAAAAAAAAAAAAGCCTCCAGAATGAATCTAGAGTGCAGCCAGGTTTGAAAACAACTGATTTAGTCTAGGTGATTCAATATATGCAGTTTTAAAAGTCTGTAATGCAAAACTGCTTTACTAAAGTTTAGCCACTTTGCCTAAAACCTTCCTGTCTGAAGGTCATGTCAACAAATGTATTCCCTTCCGTGTTTTGCTATGGAATTATCTTGCCTCTTCTTTTTGTTTGTCTTTTTTTCTGATTAAGTAAACAACAGGAAAAAATGTAAAGCTGGTGGACCACCGCTGAAACTGGTCTAGCAGGCGTGTTTTGTTGTAAAAATATTGAAGGCAATAGTTAAAAATAGAATGTAAATTGATACAGCCACTATGGAGAACAGTATGGAGGTTCCTTAAAAAACTACAAATAGAACTACCATACGACCCAGCAATCCCACTACTGGGCATATACCCTGAGAAAACCACAGGTCAAAAAGTGTCATGTACCACAATGTTCATTGCAGCTCTATTTACAATAGCCAGGACCTGGAAGCAACCTAAATGTCCATCGACAGATGAATGGATAAAGAAGATGTGGCACATATATACAATGGAATATTACTCAGCCGTAAAAAGAAATGAAATGGAGGTATTTGTAATGAGGTGGATGGAGTTAGAGTCTGTCATACAGAGTGAAGTAAGTCAGAAAGAGAAAAACAAATACAGTATGCTAACACATATATACGGAATCTAAGGAAAAAAAAAAAAAAAAAAAGGCCATGAAGAACCTAGTGGCAAGACGGGAATAAAGACACAGACCTACTAGAGAATGGACTTGAGGATATGGGGAGGGGGTGGGGTGAGATGTGACAGGGTAAGAGAGTGTCATGGACATATATACACTACCAAATGTAAAATAGATAGCTAGTGGGAAGCAGCCGCATAGCACAGGGAGATCAGCTCGGTGCTTTGTGACCACCTAGAGGGGTGGGATGGGGAGGGTGGGAGGGAGGGAGATGCAAGAGGGAAGAGAAATGGGAACATATTGTATATGTATAACTGATTCACTTTGTTATAAAGCAGAAGCTAACACACTATTGTAAGGCAATTATACTTCAATAAAGATGTTTAAAAAAAAAAAAAGTTAAAAATAGAGATTTTCACATGAAAATTCAGACTAGCCACAATGAGGGCAAACCAGAACTTTCAGTATTGGAGCCAGCCTCCCCAGGAGGGCTGAGAAGCACCTGCTGCTCCTTGGGTCGGAGGGAGGGAGCAGTGAGTTCTCCCCTGCCCCCCAGCCCAGCAGGCCCTCTCTGACCGCTTCTACCTGGCCCTACGGGCATTTGTGTTTGTGACCTGTCGGATAAAGGAATGGATTTAATCAATCAACATTTGAGTACCTACTAAGTGTCATGCACTTGAGGATAAATGCTTTTCTTTTTCTCACACGAATCTATGAAATATGCATTGTCTTCTTTATGGGAAACTCAGAGGATGGCCTGGGCTGGGCTGGGCTGGGCTGAGGCACTAGATCCGAATTCTATCCAACTCTGTATGTTCCTGAAGCTTCCCCAGCTTCTCATACTTGTAGGAACTGCAGTAATTCTCGCTTGGTTCCATACCTCTGAGATTAGAGAGAAGGAACTTTCTGGGGCACCTGTGAAGGATTTTGCATTCCATTAAGGCTTCATCACCTGGATTAAGGGAATTTAAAAATCAGTCGGTAAATTTGGGGAGGGCTTTAGTCTAATTAGCTTCCAGTGTAAAGGCAGGAGCTTTTCGGGCAGTTGAAGACAGATTTGCAACCCTATCTAGTGCATGCAGTCAGGTATATAACCTGAACATTTCAAGGAGAATTAATAATGGCTTCTCAGGTACCTCAGGGAACTGAACAGGAAGAACATTTGTTCAATGTAGTTAGTTATCTGAGCAATTTTTTGGTAACACAAATTCTTGAGTGTACCTCTGGAGAAGTGAGGTCTCACACACGTCAATAGCAGTCACTTCAGCTTCCGGGTGTCTAGAGTACCACCCTTTTAGTATAGTTTTCAACTGGCATTCTAAATATTTTTATCACAATTAGTTTGTTAAATAGCATTTTATGTTCTTAGTATGATTTTCAGTGACATCTTGGGGCCAGAATTATTCCTTTAGAAATGGATCTCAAGTTATGAGGTATTAGTGGAAAAATTCCATTTCTATGTTCGTTCAGTTACACATCTCTTCCGTTATGAAAGGATGCAAATGTTTTGTTACCTAGAGCACTTCGGGTCACTGAGTATGGACTAAAAAGGAGGCAGTGGCGAGCCATTCTGTGTCTAGAAAACACATGGAATGGTAAAAAGGAATGAAGGACATTTAAAGTCTATAAAGAGAAGATATTAAAAGCAACAAGGGAAAAGCAACAAATAACATACAAGGGAACCCCCATAAGTTATCAGCTGATTTTTTCAGCAGAAACTACAGGCCAGAAGGGAGTGACATGATATACTTAAAGTGATGAAAGGGAAAAACATACAACCAGGAATACTCTACTCAGCAAGGCTCTCATTCAGATTTGATGGAGAAATCAAAAGCTTTACAGGACAGGCAAAAGCTAAAAGAATTCAGCACCACCAAACCAGCTTTATAAGGAATGAAAGACATTTAAAATATTAAAGTTAACAGTTATCAGGAGAGGAAAACATTTGTAGCTATTTAATGAGGTCATGTTCAATGAGTTTTTGCCTTTGTACTCCTGCAGTTTCTGCTGTAGGGTAGCTGGCTTTGTTTATTAAAGTATTGGCTTTGTTTATTAAAGTATCAACCTCAGTCCTCACTGGCTCAGGGTCCAGCTGAGCCTAATCCCAAGGGTAGTAGGTCTTCAGCCTTTATAGCTGACAGAACTGGAAAATACCATATAGACACTTCACCTCCCCTACTGCCGGGAGAGATACTGGGAGACTGAGGACCGAAGGGTTCCTTTGTGCTTTATTGGTGAGAGTCTGTTCCTTCACTTCCTCTCTGACTAGTGCAACGCTGGGGCTCTCAAAGCCGCACCCAAGATGAAGGAAGAGTTGGTTATCCTAATTCCCGGGGTTCTGCCCTGGATCATTGAAAGGGAGGACAGCTAGGTGGGTTATGTGCTGCCATTCGGGCTCATTTGCTCAGCTGGTCTGCTCCTAGTTTTATGTGTCACCGTCCTTTTTTCCACTGTTATGGATAGACTCTCCAATGCTCGCAATCACCTCTCTCTAGGGTGGGTATAGAGTCTGTAGATTCTATCCCAGACCTGGTCACAGTGGGTCAGAGAGATTGGCATCCTCAGGCCCTCAAATAGGGGATTTGGATTCTTGCAGTCTCTTGAAAGGAAGGACCCAGGGTTGGAGACAACACTTCCTGGAATTCATCCACAGAGGTGCCTACAGGTCTGCCTTGGCCACAAACTTAGTTTCCTTTTGGTGGAGGTTGGCTTAGCAACTGACAGCTCTTAATTAAGCAACAGTCTTGTGAGCCCTCAGGGTGGAGGTGGTAGAGCATTGTGGTAAGGAGTTCCAGAATTGGCATCATTCAGACCCGCATTCAAATCCTGACTTACCACTTACTAGCTGTGTGTTCTGGATCACAGAACACTGAGGCTCAGTTTCCTCATCTGTAAAATGAGACAATTTCAAAATGTGTGTGGGATAGTAGAAGATTAAATGATGATGTATAATAGGGGCTATCACAGAGCCTGGCATCTGTATGTTTAGGTTCCTCAGTTCATTCAGATATTGAATCAAAAGCCACCTTTTTAAGGTTTTCTCTGACCATCCTATCTAAAATGTCAACACCCCACTGAGATTTCATATGAGTCACTCCTTGTTTTTTCTCTTTGGTATTTATCACTATATAACATGGTATTTTTTATTTATTATCATATTTATTATCTTCCAGTAACTCCTGCCCTTATGAGGGCAGTTTTTGTCTGTATTGTATCCCCAGTGCCTAGGACAGTCATTGGTACTTGGTAGTTAATAAATGTTTGATTACTTTTGACAGAACATCACGCTCCTTGAATGAAGTGGGAAGTCATTGGAGGATATTGAGCAAGGAGTGACATGACATGACTTACATTTCAACAATGTAATCAGTCTGGGAAGCCAGGGTATTGTCACTGGTAAGATCCTTCTCCATTATACACACTATTCATCCATTCATTCAGTAGCCAGTTTAATTTGAAAATACAAACCCTCCAGCTAGAACAGAACATCTTCTATGGAATAATCACACACACACACCCAGCTCTTTTCTATTTAATTCTCAAGGAAGGACCAAGCAGATACCAACTACCTCATGGCTTTTTCCCAATGTAGGCAGTCATAAGCTAGGTCCATATTCACAACCAGCTTTACTGTATTCAGTTTGAACAAACGCAATCCTGGTCAATGCCACTATATTTTGGCACAACGAGATGATCAAATGCCAAAGCCCATATACAGTGATCAAGTGAGAGAATCTTGGTTTGGGTTTTGAACAACTTCTCCAGGCAGCACTCCTGCTCCTGTCTCAGGATCCGCATCTTCTTAAGGTGCTTCTCCCATAGGGCCATCTGGAGCCCTATCTTGGCAGAGTTCAGGATAATAAAATTAAAAATGGAAATTAAACCACCCTTAAACTTGTTTGGTAAAGACTTAAGGAGCAACCTTGGCTAGGGTTATTGTAGTTTTAATTGGGAATCACAAAAGCTGACTCATTTCCCAGATTGTAGAATATGATGAGGGAGAATTTATAGCCTCAGCCTTACAGGTGTTTCCAACCATATTTCTAATCCTAGGAAATGAAGGGATAATGATGACTTGCATTGGTACTTTTGAGTGTCTGCTGACCCCTGGTTTATAGAACGTCACATAATGCGTATGCCCTAAATACCAGTCAGGTGAAAGATGCAGGCACAGCACACACAGTAGTGGAACTAGAGAGTCAACTGCAGTAACAGAAAGGTTTAAAATAACCAGTAATTCATCTTTGTTGGTGAATTTAAAATAATTTATTTCCTAATAACACACTCAAGAATTTTAAACATTAGCCTAGACCTTCTACATTCTGCCAAGACTTTCAATCCCCTTCTCCACCTTTCTGGTCTTTTTGAGAAGAACTAGAGGGGAAGCAGAGATAGATGAGGGCTCAGGAGGGGAGATGATGTACAATTTTTACTTTCAGGTTTGATTTATTGATCTCTGTGTCTTGTGTAGATAAGCTGGAGACATGAAAGCACACATAGAACATCACAAAATATTATTTGGTCCCATAAAAATGTCATTCTGGGTTAACATTGGCAATTACAAGTGATTAGTGCAGATTTCTTTTGGTCACTCACACTGTTCTTCTAATGTAAAGACAAACATGGAATGAATGGCTTACTAATTATTACATTTCTCTTTGTGAAATATCTTTGTTCTTCCACGATTGAATTATAGACCATTTCTTTCAAATGATGTGAGGTAGAACTAACATGAACTCCATGTCAATACACACAAATTGTCTTCACCATTAACTAAAACTTCTATGAAATTTATACTTAAGAAATTACTGAACAATAGCTTTGCAAAGTTTCTCAGAATTATGTGACAAATAGTTTTATAATACAAATATTTTTTATAATTGACAAAGATATTTACACTATTTTCAATAAAATGTATGCCAGCACCTTGACAAATTATTGTCTAATACTATACAAATATGGCATTAATGAAGAAATGGAAAAAATAAACATCACCATCAGCTTAACTATCAAAATCATCAATAGTCATTTTAAGTTAATGTGATTAAATACAATATGATGTGTGAACAGATTGTTTCCTTGACTTGCTGGGTTAAATTTTAGACAGCTGGCAATATTGCAGAATTGTTTATTTGTAATTGTACTGCATGCTATGTGTCTAACGTAATATGAACATTTTCTTAATAGAATATTCACATTGGGAATTAAATCTCGATGTAGTCAAATTACATTTTTAAGCCTATTGGCTTAATATGAACAAAATACAAACTTGTGATATTTTGAATGTTTCTTTATTTTATTTTATTTTTATTATGAAATATTTGAATTTATTTCTGTTTTGTGCTAAGCTCTCCACAGTTTGGCTTCATGTTAAGGCTGGTGTAGCAAGAGGATTGCCAATGGAAATAAGGGTTACAAGCTTTTTATGATCACATCCAGCAGGAAGGAGAGAGGAAAATCTCTCCTTGAGGCATGGACTAGGTCTTTCCCTTTAAGTTTTATTGGGCTGAACAAATAATAGTCGCCAAGGAAATGCCACACACTAATTAGCTTAAACTAATCAAATTTTCCTGAGTATCCAGAGATGGATTCGGATATCTGAACAAAATTGAAATCATATTCAGAGTAAGAAAAGGCTAAATGGATGTTGATGAGGCAATAAATAGTCTAGAATGGATGCTACGTTCTTTCTCAAATCCTGATCTTTGCACACAGCGTTTCCTCTGCCTCTGATACTTATTGCCTCCCTCTTTACCTAGCTTACTTTTACTTATCTGTCAGCTCTCATCTTTTTTCCCCCATTTTTATTGAGATATAATTGAGATACAGCACTGTGTAAGTTTAAGGTATACCGCATCATGATTTGACTTACATATATTGTGAAATGATTACTACAATGTTTAGTTAGAATGTTCCTTTATTTTAAAATGCATCCCTTAAAAATGAATTTCTGCAGATTACAAAGAGTTGGGTGAAGTGAAGAGAAATAGATGTATTGGGGGATTGAAAATTCAAGGTGACTTTTATAAAAAATTGAGTTGCCCTACTTTGGATCAAATGCTAAAAGTTTTCCACTTCCCAGACCTTGCTTTGCAGATGGCAACACAGAACGGTACTGGTTCAGTTAGTATCCTTCTAGGATGAATTATGAGAGGTCCAGGCATGATTTAGTGACATGGAGCTGCTGCTCTGAGTTCTGAAAATGGTAAATGTAGTCAGGAAACATCAGAAATAATCACAAAAAATGACCCCATATATCTTAAACACTTCACTGAAAAAAACATGTCCAGAAAATAATGCTTACCTCATATTAGTGTCTCATGTTTGAGGAAGCAAAGATGCCTTGAGTTATTCAATTGAGCCATTTTGTTAAGCTTAGCTGGCAAATAATCTGTGGCCAGTTGTACCTCGTCTGAAATAACAGACACTAGGATAACACGGATAAATGGGATGACATCTTTAAAATACAGTTTAAGTATTTGATGGTGATGGCCTTAGTTTACTTTACAATAGTGATAGTTCTGGGGGAAAGGTGTTAGAGAGAATTTGAAAGAACTAGTACTAGGGAGATGCACTTGACATTTTGTGTGAGATGAATGCTTAGATTTAGGACAGGACCCTGTGGTTAAAAAGCATCCCATACAGAGTTCACTGGAATGGACAAGGTTGAAAACAATTTACTTGATCGAATTTCAAATTAATCAGCCTACAAGCCATCATGTTCACAGTTATTTTTAAATGAACAATTTAGAATTAACAGAAAAAAATTTCTCCCTAATAATTCTTAATGCCTTGAAAAGTCAGTAATGTTTTCCACAGAAGCTAACAGCTTCAATTATTGTTTCCTCAAAAGCCTTTCCTGACTTACTTGCTAGGACACTTTCCCTCATTATATACTCTCACAGCACCATGTCTTTTCATACATTTTGTTATTAGATTATTTTACTGGTGTCTGTCTTACCCACTTACATGTGAGGCACATGAAGACAGGAATCTTGGCTGCTTTGTTTGCCATTGTATTTTTGTGTCTGTACAAGACACAATGGGTATTTGTTGACTGAATCATAAATGGATGAGTCTGGTCCATGTCCTGAGGGCCCTTGTAGCATACATGGATAGATAGAAACCATGATTTAATGTCACCCAGTAATACCCATAGGGTGATATAAACATGTGCATAGAATACACTAGAGAAATAATGTACCACAAGTTCTGAGGTTTATTTCAAGGAGCAATCAAGTGACAAAGGACGATGCAGTGACACTATCTCCTCTACACTTAACCAGTCATTTAGCACATCATTTTGATGCATGGATAGCCACATCTCCCTCTTACTTATTAGGGCTTTTTCATATGAAAGTGACAGAAAACCTAATTCAAGTTGGCTTTTAACAAAAGGGAGTAGAATTCCATTTCTGAAAATATGGATATTTAGGTATTTGAACTGATCTTTCCTCTTAAGACAAAAATGCTATGTTAAATAAAAACTATTCTTAAAAGTATTGAAGAGATGTTAAGATGGTGAGGAATTGTTGCAGGAAGGGGACCCCTTCCAGAGCCCGAGAGTGGGCTCTTGTCTAACACTCGGAAATGAATTGTCGGAGGAGACACACGTGCTGACAAAGCGAGAGACTTTATTGGGACGGGGCACCCGGGTGGAGAGCAGGAGGGTAAGGGAACCCAGGAAGGACTGCTCTGCCACGTGGCTCGCAGTCTCGGGCTTTATGGTGATGGGATTAGTTTCCCTGTTGTCTCTGGCCAGTCATTCTGACTCAGGGTCCTTCTTGGTGGTGAGTGCATCGCTCAGCCAAGCTGGATTCCAGCGAGGAGGATTCTGGGAGGTTGGTGGACATACGGACTGGCATCTCCTCTCTCCTTTCGACCTTTCCCAAATTCTTCCAGCTGGTGGTGGCTTGTTAGTTCCACATTCCTTACCAGGACCTCCCGTGGCAAGATAACTCATGCAAGTGGTTACTGTGGTGCCTGGCCAGGGTGGGCTGTTTTAGTCAGTGGTTCCCCTAACAGAATTATAAGGCTAATATCAAAGAGAGTGGGAACCTAGAAAGGTAAATTGAGGGTTAAATCTTGTTTTGTTCAAAGAACATTTACCAAACCTGTGTTGTGTTGTGTTGTGTTTGTTTATTTTTCAGCTTTGTCAGGGACAGACCTCAGAAGACAAAGCACAGCATTTCCCCAAGATGGGGCACCTCGTGGGAGACCCTCCCTCCATAAAGCTGGGACTCCAAACGCCATTCTTCAGAGTAAGGGTGATCCAGAATTAAATATGCTCTAGATCTCTACCCCCAGGGCCCTGTAGGAAAATTTACCTTTGTGATGAGTGAGCAAAGCAGGTAGGTAAAAGGCCCTGAGAAGTTTGAACAGTAGGTTGACCATCAAGTGAATTTTTAGCTTAAATTTGCATCACTTTGGTGATCCAACAAGTAGTCCAGGATTGGCAGAAGAAAATCCAAATCTCTGGATGAATGTCCCTTTATCCTAGGTGCTGAAAAAATTTCTACAAGAAAATTTTCAAGTTAAATGACAAGCTCACAGAAAAAAAAAGGGGGTGTGTGTGGGCAACTAAGCACAGAAGAAAATGAAGAACCGTGTCCTGATTTTGCTTTTCATTGTAGCAGAGTCTGCTTTGGAGGAGGATCAGATTGAGAAAACAGAATATTAATGTAACTTGACCACATTAACAGATTAAAGGAGAAAAAGATCATGAGATAATCTCAGTAGGTATAGAAAAATACTATCATAGATTTCAGCATCTACTCATGATAAAAACTTTAAAAAACCTATGAAGAAACTTTCTTACCCTTATCAACAACCACAGCTGGTGAAATGTTCAAAGCTTTCCCTTTGGCTGATAGTGTGGCTAGCCTTTTATTGCTCTTAATCTCATAGTCAGCTCAGGAAAAAAAATTCTAAGTATTTCAATACTTAGAATACAGGGAATTAAATACAGGGAAATAATTGCACAGGTTAAGAGGAGTTGAGAAACCAAAGAGGGGATGGTGGATTTTACCAGAGATTAGAAACAACAGGAGCTCCTTGGGCTGGAGAGATGTGGGGAGGGGGCAGTATTATGAGGTCATAGTCACTGGAGTCCTCTGGTAGAGGCTAGAACCATGATGTCATGGGGACCACGAAGGGAAGGGCTATGCCTGGGAGGAACTTCAAAGAAGAGACATAGCTGCTGCCAGATGCTGTTCTATAGCAGGTAACAAAGAAACTCCCTGGTTTCTCCTCCCATGTTCTAATTTTCCTTCACTACCTCCCCTTGGTCACATTCAACTAAAAACCAGAGGACAAGAAGATCTGTTAATGTAATACACAAATTTATTTATCTTGGGGTATAGAGCAAGGTGAAGGATGGATAGTATATCTGGAGGATAAACAGAGGCTATGTGGTACAGAGGAGAAACGACTCTCACAACATCCAGGCAGGCAGTTACCTCTGGGGGCGGGGGTGGGGGGAGAGTATACAGGTGCCTTCTGAGATGCTGGCAATATTCAATTACTTGCCTTGATTGGTGGTTACCTTGCTGTTTGCTTTATTACTGTCTTTAAACCTCACATGAATTTTACGCTCTCTTTTGTGTGTGTGTGATATACCTCACAGAAAGTACAAAAAAGAAAATTCATAGATTCACATAACTGAAAAACTCAGAGGTAGAACTAACTTTAAGTTCTATTTTAATCCGGAGGCTTAGTCATTGCCAAAAAGGCTCTTCTCTGTCATCCCAGCTCATATTCAGGGTGGCTGCAACAATCTCACCTTTCACCACACAGTTTCTCCCTCCCTTTTCCTCAGAAACTTCTATGAATATTTCATTGGCTCATTCTGCATCACATGCCCATTCCTGAGCTAATCAATGTGGCCAAGGCGAGAGAGAAATCGCTTCCATGCAAATTTCATTAGCTGAGTTTGGAGGACAGGTAACTCCTCCAATGGAATCAGTTCCAGTAGGTGGGGGAGATGGGGGAGGCACATCTCAAGTGATCATTCTTCCGCTTCAATCAGTCTTTATCCATCCACCCAACTCCTGGTTTGATGGTCTCTCACATCTGGTGTAAAGCCTACTAGAACCTGGAGAGAAACAAAAACTGAGGGAGATGGAAACTGAGATCTCTGTGTATTTGTGCTTCTGTTCTGAGTCCTGAGAAGTTATCCTTGAATAATACCTATTAGTTGTTCCAGGAAATGTTATCAAATGATTGCTTAAGTCACAGGATAAGTTTCTGTAAGTTGTCTGTTTGCCCCTCCTCCACTACAGTCACCTTAATAGAGCACCACGTCAGGCTCTGAAAGGGATAAGGGATATAAGCTAACTCTGAGGGAGGGTCCCTGGATGAGTGATGGTAACTGATCTGTGTAGCTTAGACAGTGTAGACCCTACATGTGGTTTACTGCATATGTAAATAATGATTTCAGATATTTAAAACACCCTTACTTAGTCATTTCTTTTGAACAAAAAAGGCGTATGTGTCCTCCGTGACTATCTTAATGTATATTTATTAACCTTTGCTTTGAAACGTATTGAATAAGCCTCTAAACTGCAAATTTAGTTGTTGAATACATTTAATTAACCTGAACACAGAAAGGCGCTGCTCAGATTCCATTTCAAGAAAGGATTCATTGCTCCAGCTGCGAGGCATGCTATCAGCAGACCGCTTTCAGCTGGCACCCCCTTCATAGGTTGCCTCAGCTGTAGAGACAGCTTTCTCAAGATCATGCCTTTCTGGGTGGTGTGATGGTTAAAAGTATGTGTCAACTTGGCTGGACCACGAGACCCAGATATTTGGTCAAACTTTATTCTAGATGTTTCTGTGAAGGTATCTTTTTAGAGAGATTAACATTTAAATCAGTAGACGTTGTGGAGAGCATGTCCTCCATAATGTGGGCGGGTTTAATCCAATCAGCTGAAGGCCTTAATAGAAAAAGGCTGATGGCCCTGGAAGAGGAGAGCGGCTCGCAGCAAACCGCCTTTGGACTCCAACTGCAGCGCTTCCCTGCGTCTCCATCTTGCTGCCTACCCTGCAGATCTCGGACTTACGAGGCCTCTACAACTGCGTAAGCCAATTCCTTCGAGTTAATCTTTCTCTCTTTCTCTGTAGAATCCTAACTATATAGTTGGACTATGTTCGATGACTAATCAAGGTGGGAATATAAAGGTCCAGCCACTTTAACCCAACATGAGAAAACTCTGGCGGGTTTGCCCTGTCCCTGAGTTCCCTCCAGAGCTGTAGCTGGCTGAGGCTGTTGGATTGGTGTTATAGCTTGATTTCTGCTCACTTTAGCTCTCTTCCCCTTCCTTCTACCTGTGTTGATCCTAAGGGCACTCCCTAATACAGTGGTCCCCAAACTTTTTGGCACCAGGGACCGGTTTCGTGGAAGACAATTTTTCCACGGGACGTGGGTGGGCAGCGATGGTTCAGGAGGTAATGTGAGCGATGGGAAGCGGCAGATGAAACTTCACTTGCTGGCCCGCCGCTCACCTCCTGCTGTGCGGTCCGGTTCCTAACAGGCCTCGGACTACTACTGGTCCACGGCCCGGGGGTTGGGGACCCCTGCCCTGATAAACATCCTGAGTACTAAACTCACTCAGAGTCTGCTTCTCGGAGAACGTAGCTTACAACAAAAGGAAAGTAAAATGTATAAGGAAAATATAATAATTAGCATTCTCCCTGAAAAAAATATTCTAAATTCTAGTAGGAAGATATAAGAGACAAAACAATTGTGGTCTTGTCTGAAAAACAAGTTGACTCTGTAAAGGAGTTCCCTAGTTTGGAAATAGAAAGGAAAGGGATGGGAAAACTTATCATTGAGATGCTAATCTTTTCCATTAGGGGAAAAGATAACCTCCTCCCTAGCCAGCTACTCCTGAGGTTTGAAGAATGAGAATAACTTGGACAGAGAGAGAGCAAGAAACATAGAAAAGCATTGGACGGTCCTATTGAGATACCTAAGGCACATGTCCCAAGGAGATGGGATGAGGGGTGTCTTATATCTTTGGGGAAGAAACTGAGAAATACTGAATATATTTATGTCCCTCTCCCTCCTCCTTTCCCTGCTCGCCCTCCTTCCCCAATACACTTAGGACTGATTAGAGTTACATGTTCATACTCTAATCCATTACTTTTTGTAACCTGAGGCATGTGCATTTAAAGGTTATGTGTGTTTTTGTCCTACGGTTACACTACTAACTCTAGTCAATTACTCAGAAAACAAAACCGAGAGTTAGGGCAATCTCATTTAGCTTATATAGTGGTGTTTGAGTCCTCAACTAACCTACAGACTTTGACTATTGCTGGTATATTTATTTTTGTTTCAAAGCTCAGGTTTCTCTTTTGGCTTTTCCTAATTAATTTATCTCCATGGATATATTTCTCTGTCCATGTTGTGCTGAAATGAAATATAATATAGCAAGATAACTTGATAAAAATTTAATGTAATATGACCATTCTTTGAGGATTGAACTTGGGTTGGTGTTTCTTGCTGCTGCAGGATTGACTATTTCTCAAGAGCCTGATCTTGAAGTAGAAGACATTTCTTTTTTTTTTTTTTAAATTGAGATGTAATTGATGTGTAATATTCATTCTAGGTGTACAACATAATGATTTGATGTATGTATATATTGTGAAATGTAAACCCCAGGAAGTTTACTTAATACCCATCACCTCACATGATAACAGTTTTTTTTCCCCATGTGTTGAGAGCTTTTAAGATCTACTCTCTTAGCAATAGAAGAGTTGCTGAGATTGAGAATTCAACCCCCTTTGGAGCTCTTCTACTCTTTTATTATAATTGAGACCTGGGCCCATTCCTTAGTTTTTTCTGCTCTCTGCCTTCAGGTGGTAAGAGTCTCTTTATATGTTGCCAACAAGGGTCTCTGGCTTTCCCGTTTTGCCTTAAATTGGTGATTAATGATACTTAGCATCTCACTGCTTTCTTGAGTGCGTTGGGTACACTCAGCAACAGCCAGCCAATTCCGTACTCTTGGTAATAACTACTTCCCCTGTTCTTCTCAACTGCCTTGTGTGTTGCACCTGACAGTGTATTCCCTTCTACTGAAAGTCCATTCCAGTTTATCACCCATAAGAGTTTTTGAACAATTGCATCATTACAGCAAGCCAGGGGCTGTCTATACTCCTCCTACCAATAATGGCCTCCTCTTTCCTAGTGATTCAACTCCAAAATCCATCTGAGAGTCTGATTTGTAGGATCATTTCCAGACCAACCACTGCAGATCAGGTTCCCTGGGAAACAGACTCTGAGACATCGGTATTTTCATACGTTTGTGTATGATCTCTGGATCAATATCTTTGAGGGAACAATGAATGTAGAACTGGGCTGAGGGAGAATCTGAACTGCGATGCAGTTGCAACAGCAGCTTCGGCCAATATTGTGGGGAACTCTAAAACTAGGCCCTTCGGCGGTTTCCCAATTTAGGTGATGAAGGGGACAGTCTTATATCAGCATATCAACAAATTATTGGATGTGGATTGCCCTTAGGGAGGAGCAATATTTGTAGCTTTCTTCAGTCAAGGGCAACCTGGATGGGGCACAGCTGTGAGCCTTCAGTAGACAACACACCTTGTTGCTATGGGAATGAGTGCCTTGGTCCTGAAGGTGGTACAGCACAGCATCTACTACAAGTCTCATTGAAAATTAAGAGGTATATTTCCAGAAACAGAAAGGAATATGCTGCAAGGAGTGCATCCCTACTCTTTCTGTGATATTGAGTTCCTCATATTGGGGAAAAAAATCACACTACAGTACCACATTATATATAGGTAAACTAGTAGACTTAAGCCTGCTTGAAACCACCTTACAGGTGGCTGTATCACAAGAGCGTTTGGCTACCTGTGTATCTGTAAGCTGGATATTAAGTGTTTTGTGACATAGTTTTAATATCTTCTATGTATAAGCTAGCATAAAGAGAGTGAAGCTGATAGCAGAATTGTCTGACTTTGAATGGACCATGCTAGACACAAAATGAGCAGTTGGATGTGTAAGACACCAGACTAATAAATAGTGCTAGACAGAGAGGTTTCATCCCACAGTTGTTATAGCCGTTGCTCCTGGGAGTTGCACCTTTTGCAGCTGGGCTATGTCTTCTATTATCATTCCAGATTTTACATAAATAGAAATAGACCTAGCTCAAGGAGCCTATGTACCCAAATTGGTGGAAAGTCCAAAATCATGCATTTGTGGAATCATTTCATTGGTGATACGCAAAGAAATGTGATGTTACTTCTACTTTGAGGATGGTGGAATAATTTACCTTTGTGGCATTAATGTAAATTACCGTGGTAGATTCTATTGTTCAAAATATTTGCTGCTGTCCCCATAAGGAAGGACTATATATCACTACCTGCTCCTTTGATATCAGGCTTGGCTATGTGCACTGCAATGAAGTGAAATGGTTAATGAGTGAAAATTATGTTTCACTTCTGAATAGAAACTTTAAGAATCATTGCATGGTCTGTGATTTGGCCGCCTTTTCCTCTCCCCACAAGATGAGAAATATTCTAGTTAGGGATTTCTCTATCAGTCTGGGCCTTGACTTAAAGATTCATGGAACAGAGCCACAGCTGACTCATGTTGAAAATACAAGCTGAGTGAGAAATAAACCTCTGCTGTTGTAGGATACTAAGATTTTTGAGGGTTGCTTGTTATCACAGTGTAATTTAGCTAAAACTCATTGATAGAGTTGAATTTCATAGGTTTCATTTTTGTATATGTTCTGTTTGGGGACTTGATACATGTACTTGAAAATGACTAAGAGGCACTAGACTGTAATAATTCTCTCTGGCAGGAATATTGTTAAAGTAAAATTTGCCTTTGTATTTCATTCCTGTAATCTGGTCCTTTTAGTATTTTGTTTTCCCTTCATTTTCAGGACAATAGCTAAGGCAAGGAGAAGAAAGGAAGACAGACAGGGACATAGGGAAGATAAGCTGGTTTAAAAAAAAAAAAAAGAAAAAATCCTGGCCGGTGGAGGGCAGGGAGATAATGGGTGAAAATAACAGTAGTTCTATAATTAGAAGAAAAAATTTTAATTTTGAATTTGCATTTTTTGATGATATATGTTGTTAATCCTTTTGACAGTAATGCTGTAAGTAGCCTGTTCTGCAGTTCTGGTAGGATCAGGGGAAAACATATAAGGTTTTCTTGCACCTACTTCTACTCTTAAAGATAGTAGGCATTTGCTGGATTCTCGCACACTTATACAAACACACTCACTTATGCACATATACACTCAGTAAAGTTAAGCTTTTATTTCCTTCACTGAAGTTCAGTACTTAAAATAGTAACACAAATAGCCAAAAGATAGTTTTAGTTAAAGAAGTTTTTATGTGTGTTTGCCTAATTTATTTCTTCCACTTTGGGGGGAGCCATGAGGATTCCTGTTAGCCATATGGCTTACATTTTATACAAATATAAAAGTATGATTTCACCAAAAATACTTATACAACTCCTAAAATAATAGCCACCATTTAAAATAGGCTTTTACGTGAGACACTAAGTATGTTACATGATGTATAGGCAGTAACAACAAGGTGGATAGCTTCTTCCACAAAATGAGGCTTTGAAGACCGAACTCACTGGTTTGTCAGAATAGGAAGTAGTTAAATATGAATGCGTGTGGAGTGCATAGCTGACTGTCTGACACTGAGGAAATAGGAAAAAATGATAACTAATAAGCACTCTAACATAATACTTCCACCAAATGACATAAGTTTTTAGCTTCATTTTCCCAATTTTTCACATGGAGAAAATACAAGAGAAAATTGACCAGGGTCAATGTATTGAGACAAAACTTTTGTGTTTTCATGTCCCCTGACTTCCTCTTTTCTCTCGTTTCATGCCCTGGCAACACCCGGTTATCCTCTCACATTTGGAATTGGGTTGTGGCAGGCAGAATTCCCTTATTTACATGCCCTGTGTAGTACCCTCCTCTTGAGTGTGGGCAGAACCTGTGACTATGATGGGGTATGATTCCCATGCTTAGGTTATTCATCCACTGATTTTTTTTAATTAATCAAAAGGGAAATTACTCTGTGTGGGCTTGATGTTTAAGAGAAGATGGGGCATCAGAGATCCTTCTGCAGGCTTGAGGGAACAGACTGCCAAGCTGTGAGGAGGGGAACTCAGCAAAGTTCCAGGAGAGGCCTCCAGGAACTGAACTGGTCCCCCACCAACAGCTAGCAAGAAAAGAGACCTCAGTCATATGGCCACAAAGAAATGAACTCTATCAACAAGCCAGTGGAGCATGGAAGTAGATCTTTCCCTTGTCTGTCCTTGAGATATGGATGCAGCTGTTTGACACCTTAATTTCAGCCTTATACACCGTGGGCAGACAAACTACAGAAACTGTAAGATAAACCTAATTGTGTTTTAAGAAGCTAAGCTGTGGTAATGTGATATGCAGCAATAGAAAACTAATGTAAGATGAAACACGCACTTTGGGGCGTGGGATCTGGCCTCCTGAGTGTCTGCTGGAGTCAGATGACCTAACGTGGAAATGCAGGGCGATTAAGTCCACATGGGATAAGGACTGACCAATGGGGATGAGGGAAGGGAGGAAGATGAGCCTAAATCCCCACCCTTTCCCCTCACCCTCAGTGGACTACTCTAATTTTTGTTTCCTTTGTAACTCTTCAAGAGGAGCACTACGTGCCAAGGGAATACACCTCCTGCTTAACACAGTTTTTCTTTTCACAACTTGTCGTGTGTAGCAGCCAGCTTGGTAATGTATCACATCACACGTTTTTCATTTCTTTCCTCTTCATCTGCACACCCCAAATAAGAAGTTAGAACTTTAATCTTTTCCCCAGTTCTGCTTTCTGAAGGAACTGAACTGAGTCAATCACATAATAATTAAGTGGCAGATCCAGAATTTGAGTGCAAGTCTGACTGCAGAGCTTGAGTTAATTTCAGGATACCTGATTTCATTTTAAAGGAATTAAATTTAAAAGTGAAAAATACATGCATACTAGAGGCAGCACACAATTTCTATGCTAATAACCACTCAGGAGGACATGAAATAGGGGTTTCAGATTGTCTTGTTATTCAAAATAGAGTTGATCTTTTAGAAGGAACATTTTCTGGCTCTTAAAGGATGTTTAATTTTTTTTTTTAACATCTTTATTGCAGTATAATAGCTTTACAATGGTGTGTTAGTTTCTGCTGTATCACAAAGTGAATCAGCTATATGTATACATATATCCCCCTATCTCCTCCCTCTTGCGTCTCCCTCCCAACCTCCCTCTCCCACCCCTCTAGGTGGACACAGAGCACCGAGCTGATCTCCCTGTGCTATGCAGCTGCTTCCCACTAGCTAGCTATTTTACATTTGGTAGTGTATATATGTCCATGCCACTCTCTCATTTTGTTCCAGCTTACACTTCCCCCTCCCCATGTCCTCAAGTCCATTCTCTACATCTGTGTCTTTATTCCTGTCCTGCCCCTAGGTTCTTCAGAACCTTTTTTTTTTTTAGATTCCATATATATGTGTTAGCATACAATATTTGTTTTTCTTTTTCTGACTTACTTCACTCTGTATGACAGACTCTAGGTCCATCCACCTCACTAAAAATAACTCAATTTTGTTTCTTTTCATGGCTGAGTAATATTCCATTGTATATATTTGCCACATTTTCTTTATCCATTCATCTGTCGATGGACACTTAGGTTGCTTCCATGTCCTGGCTATTGTAAATAGTGCTTCAATGAACATTGTGGTACATGACTCTTTTTGAATTATACTTTTCTCTGGGTATATACCCAGGAGTGGGATTGCTGGGTCGTGTGGTAGTTCTATTTTTAGTTTTTAAGGGAATCTCCATACTGTTCTCCATAGTGGGTGTATCAATTTACATTCCCACCAACAGTGCAAGAGGGTTCCTTTTCCACCGCACACTTTCCAGCATTTATTGTTTGTAGACTTTCTGATGATGGCCATTCTGACTGGTGTGAGGTGATACCTGTTGTAGTTTTGATTTGCATTTCTCTAATAATTAGTGATGTTGAGCATCCTTTCATGTGTTCGTTGGCAATCTGTATATCCTCTTTGGAGAAATGTCTATTTAGGTCTTCTGCCCATTTTTGGATTGAGTTGTTTGTGTTTTTGATATTGAGCTGCATGAGCTGCTTGTAAATTTTGGAGATTAATCCTTTGTCAGTTGCTTCATTTGCAAATATTTTCTCCCATTCTGAGGGTTGTCTTTTCGTCTTGTTTATGGTTTCCTTTGCTGTGCAAAAGGTTTTAAGTTTCATTAGGTTCCATTTGTTTACTTTTGTTTTTATTTCCATTTCTCTAGGAGCTGGATCAAAAAGGATCTTGCTGTGATTTATGTCAAACAGTGTTCTGCCTATGTTTTCCTCTAAGAGTTTGATAGTGTCTGGCCTTACACTTAGGTCTTTAATCCATTTTAAGTTTATTTTTGTGTATGGTGTCAGAGAGTGTTCTAATTTCATACTTTTACATGTACCTGTCCAGTTTTCCCAGCACCACTTATTGAAGAGGCTGTCTTTTCTCCATTGTATATTCTTGCCTCCTTTATCAAAGATAAGGTGACCATATTGCGTGGGTTTATCTCTGGGCTTTCTATCCTGTTCCATTGATCTATGTTTCTGTTTTTGTGCCAGTACCATACTGTTTTGATTACTGTAGCTTTGTAGTATAGTCTGAAGTCCAGGAGCCTGATGCCTCCAGCTCCATTTTTCTTAAGATTGCTTTGGCTATTTGGGGTCTTTGTGTTTCCATACAAATTGTGAAATTTTTTGTTTAGTTCTGTGAAAAATGCCTTTGGTAGTTTGATAGGGATTGTATTCAATCTGTAGATTGCTTTGGGTAGTATAGTCATTTTCACAATGTTGATTCTTCCAAACCAAGAACATGGTATATCACTCCATCTGTTTGTATCATCTTTAATTTCTTTCATGAGTCTTATAGTTTTCTGCATACAGGTCTTTTGTCTCCTTAAGTAGGTGTATTCCTTTGTATTTTATTCTTATTGTTGCAGTGGTAAATGGGAGTGTTTCCTTATTTCTCTTTCAGATTTTTCATCATTAGTGTATTGGAATGCAAGAGATTGCTATACATTAATTTTATATCCTGCTACTTTACCAGATTCATTGATTAGCTCTAGTAGTTTATTGGTAGCATCTTTAGGATTCTCTATGTATAGTATGTCATCTGCAAACAGTGACAGCTTTACTTCTTCTTTTCTGATTTGGATTCCTTTTATTTCTCTTTCTTCTCTGATTGCTGTGGCTAAAACTTCCAAAATTATGTTGAATAATAGTGGTGAGTGTGGGCAACCTTGTCTTGTTCCTGATCTTAGTGGAAATGGTTTCAGTTTTTCACCATTGAGAATGATGTTGGCTGTGAGTTTGTCATATATGGCCTTTATTATGTTGAGGTAAACTCCCTGTATGCCTACTTTCTGGAGGGTGTTTATCATAAATGATTGTTGAATTTTGTTGAAAGATTTTTCTGCATCTATTGAGATGATCATATGGTTTCATTCTTCAATTTGTTAATATGGTGTATCACATTGATTTGTGTATATTGAAGAATCCTTATATTCCTGGAATAAACCCCACTTGATCATGGTGTATGATCCTTTTAACGTGCTGCTGGATTCTGTTTGCTAGTATTTTGTTAAGGATTGTTACATCTCTGTTCATCAGTGATATTGGCCTGTAGTTTTCTTTTTTTGTGACATCTTTGTCTGCTTTTAGTGTCAGGGTGATGGTGGCCTCATTGAATGAGTTTGGGAGTGCTCCTCCCTCTGCTATATTTTGGAAGAGTTTGAGAAGGACAGGTGTTAGCTGTTTTGTAAATGTTTGATAGAATTAGCCTGTGAAGCCATCTGGTCCTGGGGTTTTGTTTGTTGGAAGATTTTTAATCACAGTGTCAATTTCAGTGCTTGTGATTGGTCTGTTTATATTTTCTATTTCTTCCTAGTTCAGTCTCAGAAGGTGGTGCTTTTTAAGAGTTTGTCCATTTCTTCCAGGTTGTCCATTTTATTGGCTTATAGTTGCTTGTAGTAATCTCTCATGTTCCTTTGTATTGCTGCAGTGTTATTTGTTACTTCTCCTTTTTAATTTCTAATTCTGTTGATTTGAGTCTTTTCCCTTTTTTTCTTAATGAGTCTGGCTAATGGTTTATCAATTTTGTTTATATTCTCGAAGAACCAGCTTTTAGTTTTATTGATGTTTGCTATCATTTCCTTCATTTCTTTTTCATTTATTTCTGATCTGATCTTTATGATTTCTTTCCTTCTGCTAGCTTTGGGGTTTTTTTGTTCTTCTTTCTCTAACTGCTTCAGGTGCAAGGTTAGGTTTTTTATTTGAGATGTTTCTTGTTTCTTGAGGTAGGGTTGTATTGCTATATACTTCCCTCTTAGAACTGCTTTTGTTGCATCCCATAGGTTTTAGGTCATCGTGTTTTCATTGTCATTTGTTTCTAGGTATTTTTTGATTTCTTCTTTGATTTCTTCAGTGATCTCTTGGTTATCTTGTAGTGTATTGTTTAGCCTCCATATGTTTTGTATTTTTTACAGTTTTTTTCTTGTAATTGATATCTGGCCTTATAGCATTGTGGTAGGAAAAGATATTTGATATTATTTCAATTTTCTTAAATTTACCAAGGCTTGATTTGTGACCTAAGATATGATCTATCCTTGAGAATGTTCCATGAGCACTTGAGAAGAATGTGTATTCTGTTTTTGGATGGAATGTCCTATTAATATCAATTAAGTCCATCTTGTTTAATGTGTCATTTAGACCTTGTGTTTCCTTATTTTCATTTTGGATGATCTGTCCACTGCTGAAAGTGGGGTGTTATAGTCCCTCACTATTATTGTGTTACTGTTGATTTCCTCTTTTATAACTGCTGGCAGTTGCTTTATGTATTGAGGTGCTCCTATGTTGGGTGCATATATATTTATAATTGTTATACTTTTTCTTGGATTGATCTCTTGGTCATTATGTAGTGTCCTTTGTCTCTTGTAATAGTCTTTTAAAGTCTATTTTGTCTGGTATGAGAATTGCTACTCTAGCTTTCTTTTGATTTCCATATGCATGGAATATCTTTTTGCATCCCCTCACTTTCACTCTGTATGTGTCCCTAGGTCTGAAGTGGGTCTCTTGTAGACAGCATATATATGGGTCTTGTTTAAGTATCCATTCAGCCAGTCTATGTCTTTTAATTTATTTATTTTTATTTATTTATGGCTGTGTTGGGTCTTCGTTTCTGTGCGAGGGCTTTCTCTAGTTGTGGCAAGCCGGGGCCACTCTTCATCGCAGTGCGCGGGCCTCTCACTATCGCGGCCTCTCTTGTTGCGGAGCGCAGGCTCCAGACGCGCAGGCTCAGTAATTGTGGCTCACGGGCCCAGTTGCTCCGCGGCATGTGGGATCTTCCCAGACCGGGGCTCGAACCTGTGTGCCCTGCATTGGCAGGCGGATTCTCAACCACTGCGCCACCAGGGAAGCCCCTATGTCTTTTAATTGGAACATTTACTCCATTTACATTTAAGGTAATTATCGATATATATGTTCCTATTACCATTTTCTTAATTGTTTTGGTTTTGTTATTGTAGTTCTTTTCCTTCTCTTGTGTTTCCCACTTAGAGAAGTTCCTTTAGCATTTGTTGTAAAGCTGGTTTGGTGGTGCTGAATTCTCTTAGCTTTTGCCTGTTTGTAAAGGTTTTAATTCTCCATCAAATCTGAATGAGATCCTTGCTGGGTAGAGTAATTTTGGCTGTATGTTTTCCCCTTTCATCACTTTAAATATGTCCTGCCAGTCCCTTCTGGCTTGCAGAGTTTCTGCTGAAAGATCAGCTTTTAACCTTATGGGGATTCCCTTTTGTGTTATTTGTTAATTTTCCCTTGCTGCTTTCAATATTTTTTGTTTGTATTTAATTTTTGATAGTTTGATTAATATATTTCTTGGCGTGTTTCTCCTTGGATTTATCCTGTGTGGGACTCTCTGTGCTTCCTGGACTCGACTGACTATTTCCTTTCCCATATTAAGGAAGTTTTCAACTATAATCTCTTCAAATATTTTCTCAGTCCCTTTCCTTTTCTCTTCTTTTTCTGGGACCCCTATAATTCGAATGTTGGTGCGTTTAATGTTGTCCCAGAAGTCTGAGACTGTCCTAAATTCTTTTCATTCTTTTTTCTTTATTCTGCTCTGTGGTATGTATTTCCACTATTTTATCTTCCACGTCACTTATCCGTCCTTCTGCCTCAGTTATTTTGCTGTTGATTCCTTCTAGAGAATTTTAAATTTTATTTATTGTGTTGTTGATCATTGTTTGTTTGCTCTTTAGTTCTTCTAGGTCCTTTTTAAAATGTTTCTTGTATTTTCTCCATTCTATTTTTAAGATTTTGGATATCTTTACTATCATTACTCTGAATTCTTTTTCAGGTAGACTGCCTATTTCCTCTTAATTTGTTTGGTCTGGTGGGTTTCTACCTTGCTCCTTCATCTGCTGTGTATTTCTTTGTCTTCTCATTTTGCTTAACTAACTGTGTTTGGGGTCTCCTTTTCAAAGGCTGCAGGTTTGTAGTTCCCGTTGTTTTTGGTGTCTGCCCCCAGTGGGTAAGGTTGGTTCAGTGGGTTGTGTAGGCTTCCTGGTGGAGGGGACTGGTGCCTGTGTTGTGATGGATGAGTCTGGATCTTGTATTTCTGGTGGGCAGGACCACATCCAATGGTGTTTTGGGGTGTCTGTGAACTTATTATGGTTTTAGGCAGCCTCTGTGATAATGGGTGGGGTTGTGTTCATGTCTTGCTAGTTGTTTGGCATGGGGTGTCCAGCACTGGAGTTTGCTAATCGTTGAGTGGAGCTGGGTCTTAGCCTTGAGATGGATATTTCTGGGAGAGCTCTCGCTGATTGATATTACTTGGGGTCAGGAGGTCTCTGGTGGACCAATGTCCTGCACTGGGCTCTCCCACCTCAGAGGCTCAGGTCAGACACCCGCCCGGCTAGAGCACCAAGACCCTGTCAGCCACACAGCTCAGAAGAAAAGGGAGAAAAGAAAAAAAAATAGAAAGAAAGAAAGAAAAATTAAGTTATTAAAGTAAAAAATAAAAAAAAATATTAAAATAAAAAAGTAATTAAAAAAAGGAGAGAGCAACCAAACCAGTTAACAAATCCACCAATGATAAGTGCTAAAAACTATACTTAAAAAAAATGGACAGACACAACCCTAGGACAAATGGTAAAAGCAAACCTATACAGACAGAATCACACAAACAAACATACACATACACACTCACAAAAAGAGAAAAAGGAAAAAAATATATGTATGTATGTATATATATATGTATATATATATATGTGTATATATATATGTATATATATATATGTGTATATATATATATGTGTATATGTGTATATATATATATATATATATATATATGTAAAGGATGAGAGCTGCCAAATCAATAAACAAATCTACCAATGACAATAAGCTCTAAATACTAAACTAAAGTAAACATAAAACTAGAAACAAATTTGACACAGAACGCAAACCCCAGTTGCTCCCAAAGTCCACCACCTCAGTTTTCGGATGATTTGTTGTCTATTCAGGTATTCCACAGATGCAGGGTACATCAAGTTGATTGTGGAGATTTAATCCACTGCTCCTCAGGCTGCACAGAGAGATTTCCCTTTCTCTTCTTGGTTCGCACAGCTCCTGGGGTTCAGCTTTGGATTTGGCCCCGCCTCTGCATGTAGGTTGCCCTCTGGTGTCTGTTCTTCGCCCAGACAGGAGGAGGTTAAAGGAGCAGCTGATTTGGGGGCTCTGGCTTACTTAGACCGGGGGGAGGCAGGGGTATGGAATGTGGGGCGAGCCTGCATCAGCAGAGGCCAGCGTGACGTTACAACAGCCTGAGACATGCTGTGTGTTCTCCCGGGGAAGTTGTCCCTGGATCACAGGACCCTGGCAGTGGCGGGCTGTACAGGCTCCCGGGAGGGGAAGTGTGGATAGTGACCTGTGCTCGCACACAGGCTTCTTGGTGACTGCAGCAGCAGCATTATTGTTCCATGCCTGTCTCTGGCGTCTGAGCTGATAGCCGTGGCTCACACCCATTTCTGGAGCTCGTTTAGGTGGTGCTCTGAATCCCCTCTCCTCACGCACCCCGAAACAATGGTCTCTTCCATTTTAGGCAGTTCCAGACTTTTCCCCGGACTCCCTCCTGGCTCGCTGTGGTGCACTAGCCCCCTTCAGGCTTTGTTCACACAGCCAACCCCGGTCCTCTCCCTGGGATCTGACCTCTGAAGCCCAAGCCTCAGCTCCCAGCCCCAACCCGTCCCGGCGGGTGAGCAGACAAGCCTCTCAGGCTGGTGAGTGCTGCTCGGCACCGATCATCTGTGCAGGAATCTCTCCGCTTTGCCCTCTGCACCCCTGTTGCTGCGCTCTCCTCCATGGCTCTGAAGCTTCCCCCCCACCACCCCCCATCTCCGCCAGTGAAGGGACTTCCTACTGTGTGGAAACATTTCCTCCTTCACAGCTCCCTCCCAGAGGTGCAGGTCCTGTCTCTATTCTTTTGTCTTTTTTTCTTTTGCCCTACCCAGGTACGTGGGGAGTTTCTTGCCTTTTGGGAAGTCTGAAGTCTTCTGCCAGCATTCTGTCAGTGTTCTGTAGGAGTTGTTCCACATGCAGATGTATTTTTGATGTATTTGTGGGGAGGAAGGTGATCTCCACGTCTTACTCCTCTGCCATCTTAAAGGTCCTCCCTCAGTATGTTTAACATACATATATTTGGGGACAAGGAACCGTATAGTGTAGGTGATACTAGATTCCTGTAATGTTCATTTGCTAGTACGTCTTGGGGCAATAGTATGATGAAAGAGTCACTTGCATTTTCCATAAGGAAGACAATTTCAAGCATACTCTTTTCTCCCATTTTTTTTTTTAATGGCTGTCAATATACTTCCTAAGGTGGGAATTTTGCCTAGAACTATTTCTGAGATGCTCTTTTCATTGAGTAGTGTTCAGTGAGCCTGGGGCAGAGTTTGAGGCAAATAAACAGTACCCAATTACATTTTTAACACTGAGTTCTGTTGGTAAATGAAAATGTTCCTTTTATATCTGTTTACTGCAGTAGGGCCTAGTAGGGTGGGCATGACACTTTGCTGCCTTAATGATAGGGCCCAGAGAATAAGTTAGCCCTAATTTCTAGTTTATTTTTCTTCTTATGAACTCATGGGTAACTTGACGACCATGCCTATGAGTTGAGCACATTGCTGTTAAGTTTTGTCTTTAGGATTCAGTTGCAGATTCCTTGGAAATGTCTGTGCTGCACTAGTTCTTTGACATTTTAACTGATAGTGTGGGTTATTTAGCAGTCACATTCATACCCCCGGCACACCCCCTGTCACATGTGATTGAATGAGATGTGACCACCTGACTGAAGCTTGGCCAAACATTCTTTCTCAGGAATTTGGAGTTGAGATAGAGACTACCAGTGAGATAGGGCTGATCTCCTGACCAGATGACAAGTAAGCCTGGGAGCTATAGGGTGGCCATCTTCCCTCTGTATGTGGATGGAGAAGCTAAAAGCCAGTCTAGTTTTATTTTTTATGTGGATTCTTCATTCTTCCCCATTTTAATAAAAATGTGGTATGAAGAGAGATTGCCAGCACGGACGGTTTTTCATTTTCCCCTTCTGCTCCACTCTTCACCTTTCTCCTCCCTGCTTTGTTTCCCAGGAGACTGATCATCATCTGATTCTATGTGACTCCCTTGTCCTCTGGCCAATGTGAGGAATTATTAGAACAACAAGCAGGAAGAGAGGTTGGAGTATTTATTTCCTTGCTTCCTCCCTCTCAGGCTGCAGACTTGCAGTGGTTGCCTTTCTCTAACAAGTCACAGATCTTACAGGGTGATCTTTTTCCTTCAGCTATAGCTATAGATATCACTATATTTCAATAAATGCACCCCAGGGCTAGCAGACTCTATTACCACCTCTAGGCCTAAAGGAGAATGAAGAGGGAGCTTCATCTTTGCTGTTTTTTCTTAACTCTTTAAGTGATCCCTAAACCTTTTGTAAGTGATCCAATTATGCCTTTTGAGAGTGCCTTTTACTTACTGCTGGGATCATGACTGACTCACTGAATGACCTATGCTTCTGAGGTTCTAACCCCTTTTGGGGTTTCCTGACTGTGAAACAAACCTATGTTCTTAAAATAATTTGTTTTCCTGTAAATGGGTCTTAAAACCAACTAACCCTAAAAAATAAAGGTTCCTTGAATTATATATACTTATATAATGCATACATAGGCGTAAACAATTTTTCAAAATGGCTTAAGAAGTTCATCAATAAATCAAATGGGCTGTTACTGTGTATATGTTAGTTACAATGATGTGTAATGCATTGGTTTTTTTTCTTTTCGGTTTTATTGAGATATAGTTGGCATATAACACTGTATTAGTTTTAGATGTACAACATGATTTCATATGAATATATATTGTGAAATGATTACCACAATAGGTTTAGTTAACATCCATCAACTCATATAGTTACAAATTCTTTTTTTCTTGTGATGAGAACTTTTAAGATTTGCTCTTGCAACTTTCAAGTATGATATATTATTGTTAACTTTAGTCACCATGCTGTACAGTACATCCCCAGAACTTATTTATCTTATAACTGGAAGTTTGTACCTTAGACTACCTTCACCTGTTTCACCCACCCCCAACTTCTGGCAACCACCAGTTTCTTCTCTGTATCTATGAGTTTGTTGGGGTTTTCTTGTTTTTGTTTTTGATTCCACATATAAGTGAGATCATACAGTATAGGTCTTTCTCTGACTTGTTTCACTTAGATGTCTATTTGGTTCCTCTGCTCATTTTTATTAGATTATTTGGCTTTTTGTTGTTCTTGTTGAGTTGAATGAATTCTTCATATATTTTGGATATTTACCTCTTATCAGATAAATGATTTGCAAATATTTTCTCCATTCTGTAGCTTGCCTTTTCATGTTGTTAATGGCTTCCTTTCCTGTACAGAAACTTTTTAGTTTGATGTAGTCTCATTTATTTGGTTTTGCTTTTTGTTGCCTTTACTTTTTTGTCAAAAACAAAAAATCATCGCCAAGACTGATATTAAGGATCTTCTCCCCTATGCTTTCTTCAAGGTGTTTTATGGTTTCAGACCGTATAGTCATGTCTTTAATACATTTTGAGTTGATTTTTGTGTGTGGGGTAAGATAGGGGTCCAGTTTCATTATTTTCATGTAGCTGTCCAGTTTTCCCAACACCATTTGTTAAAGAGACTATCCTTTCCCCATTGTATATTCTTGGCTCTGTTGTCATTAAATTAATTGACCATAACTGTGAGGTCAGTTTTTAATTCTGGGCTTTCTATTTTATTACATTGTTCTGTGTGTCTGTTTTTATGCCAATATCATACTGTATTTATTACCATAGCTTTGTAATACAGTTTGAAATCAGGAAGTGTGATGCCTCTAGCTTTGTTCATTCTTTCTCAAGCTTGCTTTGCCTATTTGGGGTCTTTTGTGGTTCTATATAAATTTTAGGATTGTTTGTTCTATTTCTGTGAAAAATGCCACTGGAATTTTGATAGGAATTGCATTGAATCTGCAGATTGCTTTGTGCAGTGTGGATGTCTTAATAATTTTTCCAGTCCATGAGTGTGGAATATCTTTCCATTTATTTGTGTCTTCTTTCAATTTCTTTCATCAATGTTTCATAGTTTTCAGTATATAGATCTTTCACCTCTTTGGTAAACTTTATTCCTGGGAATTTCATTCTTTATGATGGAATTGTAAATTGGATTGTTTTAATGTCTCTTTCTGATAGTTCATTATTAGTGTATAGAAATGCAATTGAGGGCTTCCTTGGTGGCGCAGTGGTTGAGAATCTGCCTGCCAATGCAGGGGACACGGGTTTGAGCCCTGGTCTGGGAAGATCCCACATGCCGCGGAGCAACTGGGCCCGTGAGCCACAACTACTGAGCCTGCGCGTCTGGAGCCTGTGCTCCGCAACAAGAGAGGCTGCGATAGTGAGAGGCCCGTGCACCGCGACGAGGAGTGGTCCCCGCTTGCCGCAGCTAGAGAAGGCCCTCGCACAGAAACGAAGACCCAACACAGCCATAAATAATAAAAATAAAAATAAATAAATTAAAAAAAAAACCAAAAACAACATGTAGCTACTGTGAGAATTAGTGGAATGATACAGTAAGGTGTTAAGTGGTACTAAAAAAAAAAAAAAAAAAAAAAAAAAAGAAATGCAATTGAGTTTTGTATATTGACTTTTGTATCCTGCAACTCTACTGAAGTTGCTTATTAATTCTAACAGTTTTCTGATGGAGTCTTTAGGGTTTTTAAAAATGTCAGCTGCAAATAGAGACAGAAGTTGTACTTCTTCCTTTCTAATATTTGGATGCCTTTTATTTTTTTCCTGCTAATTGCTTTAGCTAGGACTTCCAGTACTATGTTGAATAAAAGTGGTGAGAGCGGGCTTCCATGTCTTGTTCCTGATCTTAGAGGAAAAGCTTTCAGCTTTTCACTGTTGAGTATGATGCTAGCTGTGGGCTTGTCATATATGGTATATATTATGTTCAAGTATGTTCCCCTACACACAGTTTGAGATTTTAAAAATCATAAATGAGTATTGAATTTTGTCGAGTCTTTTTTTTTTTTTGCTTCTGTTGAGGTGATCATATGATTTTTATCCTTCATTTTATAAGTATGTTGTATCACATCAATTTTGTATTTCTTGAACTATCCCTGCATCTCTGGAATAAATATCGCTTGATCATGGTTCATGATCCTTTAATGTATTTTAGAATTTGGTTTGCTAATATTTTGTTGAAGATTTTTGCATCTATGTTCATCAGGGATATTGGTCTATGTTTGTCTTTTCTTGTGTGGTCCTTGTCTGCATTTGGCATCAGGGTAATGCTGGCCTCATAAAATGAGTTTAGATGTGCTCCCTCTACTATTTTTGGGAAGAGTTTGAGAAGGATTGGTTTTAATTCTTTAAATGTTCGGTAGAATGCACTAGTAAAGCCATTTGGTCCTGAACTTTTGTTTGTTGGATGGTTTTTGATTTCTGATTCAATCTGCTTACTCATTATTGGTCTGTTCAGATTCTCTGTTTCTTGGATTCAATATTGGTAGGTTGTATAATATTATGTTTCTAGACACTTACTACTTCTGTGTTGTCCAGTTTGGTTGATAGTAGTCTCTTATGATCCTTTGTATTTGTGTCGTATCAGGTACAACGTCTCCTCTATCTTTTTTTTACTTTTCTTTATTTTTTTTGAAGTATAGTTGATTTACAATGTTCTGTTAGTTTCAGATGTACAGCAAAATGATTCAGTTATACATACATATAAATCTATTTTTTTCAGATTCCTTTCCCTTGTAGGTTATAAAATACTGACTGCAGTTCCCCATGCTATACAGTAGGTCTTTGTTGTTTCTATATTATATATATATATAGTAGTGTATATATGTTAATTCCAAGCTCCTAATTTATCCCTCCCCCCTTTCCCCTTTGGTAACCATAAGTTTGTTTTCCATGTCTGTGATCTATTTCTGTTTTGTATATAACTTCATTTGTATCATTTTTTTAAGATTCCACATCCAAGTGATATATGATATTTGCCTATGTATACTTCTAACAGATGTTGGTAATAACATTAACCACTTGGAGTGAAATGTGGAAAGCTTATTTCCATTTAGGTACCTTTACTTTTCTCACTTTTATTTGTTTAATTTATTTTTTTATACAGCAGGTTCTTATTAGTTATCCATGTTATATATATATTAGTGTATATATGTCAATCCCAAGCTCCCAATTATTCACACCACCACCCCCACCCGCCACTGCTTTGCCCCCTTGGTGTCCATACTTTTGTTCTGTATATCTGGATCTCAATTTCTGCCCTGCAAACCGGTTCATCTGTATCATTTTTCTAGGTTCCACATATATGCGTTAACATACAATATTTGTTTTTCTCTTTCTGACTTCACTATGTACGACAGTCTCTAGATCCATCCACGTCTCTACAAATGACCCAATTTCGTTCCTTTATGTGGCTGAGTAATATTCCATTGTATATATGTACCACAACTTCTTTATCCATTCGTCTGTTGATGGGCATTTAGGTTGCTTCCATGACCTGGCTACTGTAAATAGTGCTGCAATGAACATTGGGGTGCATGTGTCTTTTTTTTTTTTTTAAACACCTTTATTGGAGTATAATTGCTTTACAATGGTGTGTTACTTTCTACTTTATAACAAAGTGAATCACTTATACATATACATATGTTCCCATATCTCTTCCCTCTTGCATCTCCCTCCCTCCCACCCTCCCTATCCCACCCCTAGGGTGGTCACAAAGCACCGAGCTGATCTCCCTGTGCTCTGTGGCTGCTTCCCACTAGCTGTCTATTTTGCATTTGGTAGTGTATATATGTCTATGCCACTCTCTCACCCTGTCACATCTCACCCCTCCCCCTCCCCATATCCTTAAGTCCATTCTCTAGTAGGTCTGTGTCTTTATTCCCATCTTGCCACTAGGTTCTTCACGACCTTTATTTTCCCATAGATTCCATACGTATGTGTTAGCATACTGTATTTGTTTTTCTCTTTCTGACTTACTTCACTCTGTATGACAGACTCTAACTCCATCCATCTCACTACAAATACATCCATTTCATTTCTTTTTATGGCTGAGTAATATTCCATTGTATATATGTGCCACATCTTCTTTATCCATTCATCCAATGATGGACACTTAGGTTGCTTCCATGTCCTGGCTATTGTACATAGAGCTGCAATGAACATTTTGGTAGATGACTCTTTTTGAATTATGGTTTTCTCGGGGTATATGCCCAGTAGTGGGATTGCTGGGTTGTATGGTATTTCTATTTGTAGTTTTTTAAGGAACCTCCATACTGTTCTCCATAGTGGCTGTATCAATTTACATTCCCACCAACAGTGCAAGAGTGTTCCCTTTCCTCCACACCCTCTGCAGCATTTATTGTTTGTAGAATTTTTGATGATGGCCATTCTGACCGGTGTGAGATGATATCTCATTGTAGTTTTGATTTGCATTTCTCTAATGATTAATGATGTTGAGCATTCTTTCATGTGTTTGTTGGCAATCTGTATATCTTCTTTGGAGAAATGTCTATTTAGGTCTTCTGCCCATTTTTGGATTGGGTTGTTTGTTTCTTTGATATTGAGCTGCATGAGCTGCTTGTAAATTTTGGAGATTAATCCTTTGTGAGTTGCTTCATTTGCAAATATTTTCTCCCATTCTGAGGGTTGTCTTTTGGTCTTGTTTATGGTTTCCTTTGCTGTGCAAAAGCTTTTAAGTTTCATTAGGTCCCATTTGTTTATTTGTGTTTTTATTTCCAGTTCTCTAGGAGGTGAGCCAAAAAGGATCTTGCTGTGATTTATGTCATAGAGTGTTCTGCCTATGTTTTCCTCTAAGAGTTTGATAGTGTCTGGCCTTACACTTAGGTCTTTAATCCATTTTGAGTTTATTATTGTGTATGGTGTCAGGGAGTGTTCTAATTTCATACTTTTACATGTACCTGTCCAATTTTCCCAGCACCACTTATTGAAGAGGCTGTATTTTCTTCACTGTATATGCTTGCCTCCTTTATCAAAGATAAGGTGACCATATGTGCGTGGGTTTATCTCTGGGCTTTCTATCCTGTTCCATGGATCTATATTTCTGTTTTTGTGCCAGTACCAAACGGTCTTGATTACTGTAGCTTTGTAATATATTCTGAAGTCAGGGAGCCTGATTCCTCCAGCTCCATTTTTCGTTCTCAAGATTCCTTTGGCTATTCGGGGTCTTTTGTGTTTCCATACAAATTGTGACATTTTTTGTTCTAGTTCTGTGAAAAATGCCATTGGTAGTTTGATAGGGATTGCATTGAATCTGTAGATTGCTTTGGGTAGTAGAGTCATTTTCACAGTGTTGATTCTTCCAATCCAAGGACATGGTATATCTCTCCATCTATTTGTATCATCTTTAATTTCTTTCATCAGTGTCTTATAATTTTCTGCATACAGGTCTTTTGTCTCTTTAGGTAGGTTTATTCCTGGATATTTTATTCTTTTTGTTGCAATGGTAAACGGGAGTGTTTTATTAATTTCACTTTCAGATTTTTCATCATTAGTGTATAGAAATGCAAGAGATTTCTGTGCATTAATTTTGTATCCTGCTACTTTACCAAATTCATTGATTACCTCTACTAGTTTTCTGGTAGCATCTTTAGCATTCTCTAGGTATAGTATCATGTCATCTGCAAACAGTGACAGCTTTACTTCTTCTTTTCCAATTTGGATTCCTTTTATTTCTTTGTCTTCTCTGATTGCTGTGGCTAACACTTCCAAAACTATGTTGAATAATATTGGTGAGAGTGGGCAACCTTGTCTTGTTCCTGATCTTAGTGGAAATGGTTTCAGTTTTTCACCATTGAGGACAATGTTGGCTGTGGGTTTGTCATATATGGCCTTTATTATGTTGAGGAAAGTTCCCTCTATGCCTACTTTCTGCAGGGCTTTTTTCATAAATGGGTGTTGAATTTTGTCAAAAGCTTTCTCTGCATCTATTGAGATGATCATATGGTTTTTCTCCTTCAATTTGTTAATATGGTGTATCACGTTGATTGATTTGTGTATATTGAAGAATCCTTGCATTCCTGGAATAAACCCCACTTGATCATGGTGTATGATCCTTTTAATGTGCTGTTGGATTATGTTTGCTAGTATTTTGTTGAGGATTTTTGCATCTATGTTCATCAGTGATATTGGCCTGTAGTTTTCTTTTTTTGTGACATCTTTGTCTGGTTTTGGTATCAGGGTGATGGTGGCCTCGTAGAATGAGTTTGGGAGTGTTCCTCCCTCTGCAATATTTTGGAAGAGTTTGAGAAGGATAGGTGTTAGCTCTTCTCTAAATGTTTGATAGAATTCACCTGTGAAGCCATCTGGTCCTGGGCTTTTGTTTGTTGGAAGATTTTTAATCACAGTTTCAATTTCAGTGCTTGTGATTGGTCTGTTCATATTTTCTATTTCTTCCTGGTTCAGTGTCAGCACATTGTGCATTTCTAAGAATCTGTCCATTTCTTCCAGGTTGTCCATTTTATTGACATAGAGTTGCTTGTAGTAATCTCTCATGATCGTTTGTATTTCTGCAGTGTCAGTGGTTACTTCTCCTTTTTCATTTCTAATTCTATTGATTTGAGTCTTCTCCCTTTTTCTCTTGGTGAGTCTGGCTAATGGTTTATCAATTTTGTTTATCTTCTCAAAGAACCAGCTTTTAGTTTTATTGATCTTTGCTATTGTCTCCTTCATTTCTTTTTCATTTATTTCTGATCTGATCTTTATGATTTCTTTCCTTCTGTTAGCTTTGGGGTTTTTTTGTTCTTCTTTCTCTAACTGCTTCAGGTGCAAGGTTAGGTTGTTTATTCGAGATGTTTCCCGTTTCTTGAGGTAGGCTTGTATTGCTATAAACTTCCCTCTTAGCACTGCTTTTGCTGCATCCCATAGGTTTTGGGTCGTCGTGTCTCCATTGTCATTTGTTTCTAGGTATTTTTTTGATTTCCCCTTTGATTTCTTCAGTGATCACTTCGTTATTAAGTAGTGTATTGTGTAGCCTCCATGTGTTTGTATTTTTTACAGATCTTTTCCTGTAATTGATATGTAGTCTCATAACGTTGTGGTCGGAAAAGATACTTGATACGATTTCAATTTTCTTAAATTTACCAAGGCTTGATTTGTGACCCAAGATATGATCTATCCTGGAGAATGTTCCATGAGCACTTGAGAAAAATGTGTATTCTGTTGTTTTGGGTGGAATGTCCTATAAATATCAATTAAGTCCATCTTGTTTCATGTGTCATTTAAAGCTTGTGTTTCCTTATTTATTTTCATTTTGGATGATCTGTCCATTGGTGAAAGTGGGGTGTTAAAGTTCCCTACTATGATTGTGTTGCTGTCAATTTCCCCTTTTATGGCTGTTAGCATTTGCCTTATGTATTGAGGTACTCCTATGTCGGGTGCATAAATATTTACAATTGTTATATCTTCTTCTTGGATTGATCCCTTGATCATTATGTAGTGTCCTTCTTTGTCTCTTGTAGTAGTTTTATTTTAAAGTCTATTTTGTCTGATATGAGAATTGCTACTCCAGCTTTCTTTTGATTTCCATTTTCATGGAATGTCTTTTTCCATCCCCTCACTTTCAGTCTGTATGTGTCCCTAGGTCTGAAGTGGGTATCTTGTAGACTGCATATATACAGGTCTTGTGTTTGTATCCATTCAGCCAGTCTCTGTCTTTTGGTTGGAGCATTTAATCCATTTACATTTAAGGTAATTATCGATTTTTATGTTCCTATTCCCATTTTCTTAGATGTTTTGTGTTTGTTATTGTAGGTATTTTCCTTCTCTTGTGTTTCTTGCCTAGAGAAGTTCCTTTAGCATTTGTTGTAAAGCTGGTTTGGTGGTGCTGAACTCTCTCAGCTTTTGCTTGTCTGTAAAGGTTTTAATTTCTCCATCAAATCTGAATGAGATCCTTGCTGGGTAGAGTAATCTTGCTCGTAGGTTTTTCTCCTTCATCACTTTAAGTATATCCTGCCACTCCCTTCTGGCTTGCAGAGTTTCTGTTGAAAGGTCAGCTGTTAACCTTATGGGGATTCCCTTGTGTGTTATTTGTTGTTTTTCCCTTGCTGCTTTTAATACGTTTTGTTTATATTTAATTTTTGATAGTTTGATTAATATGTGTCTTGGCGTGTTTCTCCTTGGATTTATCCTGTATGGGACTCTCTGTGCTTCCAGGACTTGATTAACTATTTCCTTTCCCATATTAGGGAAGTTTTCAACTATAATCTCTTCAAATATTTTCTCAGTCCCTTTCTTTTTCTCTTCTTCTTCTGGGACTCCTATAATTCGAATGTTGGTGCGTTTAATGTTGTCCCAGAGGTCTCTGAGACTGTCCTCAGTTCTTTTCATTCTTTTTTCTTTATTCTGCTCTGCAGTAGTTATTTCCACCATTTTATCTTCCAGGTCATTTATCCATTCTTCTGCCTCAGTTATTCTGCTATTGATCCCATCTAGAGTATTTTTAATTTCATTTATTGTGTTTTTCATCGTTGCTTGGTTCGTCTTTAGTTCTTCTATGCCCTTGTTAAATGTTTCTTGCATTTTGTGTATTCTATTTCCAAGATTTTGGATCATCCTTACTATCATTATTCTGAATTCTTTTTCAGATAGACTGCCTATTTCCTTTTCATTTGTTAGGTCTGGTGTGTTTTGACCCTGCTCCTTCATCTGCTGTGTGTTTTTTTGTCTTCTCATTTTGCTTATCTTACTGTGTTTGGGGTCTCCTTTTTGCAGGCTGCAGGTTCGTAGTTCCCGTTGTTTTTGGTATCTGTCCCCAGTGGCTAAGGTTGGTTCAGTGGGTTGTGTAGGCTTCCTGGTGGAGGGGACTAGTGCCTGTGTTCTGGTGGATGAGGTTGGATCTTGTCTTTCTGGTGGGCACGTCCACATCTGGTGGTGTGTTTTGGGGTGTCTGTGGCCTTATTATGATTTTAGGCAGCCTCTCTGCTAATGGATGGGACTGTGTTCCTGTCTTGCTAGTTGTTTGGCATAGGGTGTCCAGCACTGTAGCTTGCTGGTCGTTGAGTGAAGCTGGGTCTTGATGTTGAGATGGAGATCTCTGAGAGATTTTTGCCGTTTGGTATTACATGGAGCTGGGAGGTCTCTTGTGGACCAGTGTCCTGAAGTTGGCTCTTCCACCTCAGAGGCACAGCCCTGATGCCTGGCTGGAGCACCAAGAGCCTTTCATCCACACGGCTCAGAGTAAAAGGGAGAAAAAATAGAAAGAAAGAAAGAAAGAGGATAAAATAAAATAAAATAAAGCTATTATAAAGCAAAGCTATATAGACAAAATCTCACCCAGAAGCATACACATATACACTCACAAAAAAAGGAAAAGGGGAAAAATTAATATATCCTGTTCCCAAAGTCCACCTCCTGAATTTGGGATGATTCATTGTCTATTCAGGTATTCAACAGATGCAGGCACATCAAGTTGTTTGTGGAGTTTTAATCCGCTAGTTCTGAGGCTGCTGGGAGAGATTTCCCTTTCTCTTCTTTGTTCACACAGCTCCCAGGGTTCAGCTTTGGATTTGGACCCACCTCTGCATGTAGGTTGCCTGAGGGCATCTGTTCTTCTTTCAGACAGACAGGGTTAAAGGAGCAGCTGCTTCAGGGGCTCTGACTCACTCGGTTGGAGGGGAGGGAAGGATACGGATGCGGGGCGAGCCTGCCATGGCAGAGGCCGGCGTGATGTTGCAGCAGTCTGAGGTGCGCTGTGTGTTCTCCCGGGGAAGTTGTCCCTGGATCACGGGACCCTGGCAGTGGCGGGCTGGACAGGCTCCTGGGAGGGGAGGTGTGGATAGTGACCTGTGCTCGCACACAGGCTTTTTGGTGGCGGCAGCAGCAGCCTTAGCATCTCATGCCCGTCTCTGGGGTCCGCGCTGATAGCCACGGCTCGCGCCCGTCTCTGGAGTTCATTTAGGCGGCGCTCTGAATCCCTTCTCCTTGCGCACCGCGAAACAAAGAGGCAAGAAAAAGTCTCTTGCCTCTTCGGCAGCTCCAGACTTTTTCCCGGACTCCCTCCCGGCTAGCTGTGGTGCACTAGTCCCCTTCAGGCTGTGTTCACGCCGCCAACCCCATTCCTCTCCCTGGGATCCGACCGAAGACTGAGCCTCAGCTCCCAGCCCCCGTCCACCCCGGCGGGTAAGCAGACAAGCCTCTCGGGCTGGTGAGTGCTGCTCAGCACCGATCCTGTGTATGGGAGTCTCTCCTCTTTGCCTTCCGCACCCCTGTGGCTGCGCTCTCCTCCGTGGCTCCGAAGCTTCCCCCCTCTGCCACCCACAGTCTCCACCCGCGAAGGGGCTTCCTAGTGTGTGGAAACCTTTCCTCCTTCACGGCTCCCTCCCACTGGTGCAGGTCCCGTATGGTGCAGGTCATATGGTAATTCTATTTTTAGTTTTTTAAGGAACCTCCATACTGTTCTCCATAGTGGCTGTATCAATTTACATTCCCACCAACAGTGCAAGAGGGTTCCCTTTTCGCCACACCTTCTCCAGCATTTGTTGTTTGTAGATTTTCTGATGATGCCCATTCTAACTGGTGTGAGGTGATACCTCATTGTAGTTTTGATTTGCATTTCTCTAATAACTAGTGATGTTGAGCAGCTTTTCATGTGCTTCTTGGCCATCGGTATGGCTTCTTTGGAGAAATGTCTATTTAGGTCTTCTGCCCATTTTTGGATTGGGGTGTTTGTTTTTTTAATATTGAGCTTCATGAGCTATTTATATATTTTGGAGATTAATCCTTTGTTGATTCATTAGCAAATATTTTCTCCCATTTTGAGGGTTGTCTTTTCATCTTGTTTATGGTTTCCTTTGTTGTGCAAAAGCTTTGAAGTTTCATTAGGTCCCATTTGTTTATTTTTGTTTTTATTTCCATTATTTTAGGAGTTGGATCAAAAAATATCTTGCTGTGATTTTTGTCAAAGAGTTTTCTTCCTATGTTTTCCTCTAACAGTTTTATTGTGTCCAGTGTTACATTTAGGTCTCTAATCCATTTTGAGTTTATTTTTGTGTATGGTGTTAGGGAGTGTTCTAATTTCATTCTTTTACATGTAGCTGTCCAGTTTTCCCAGCACCACTTATTGAAGAGACTGTCTTTTCTCCATTGTATATCCTTGCCTCCTTTGTCATAGGTTAGTTGACCACAGGTGCGTGGGTTTATCTCTGGGCTTTCTATGCTGCTCCATTGATCTATATTTCTGTTTTTGTGCCGGGACCATATTGTGTTGATTACTGTAGCTTTGTAGTATAGTCTGACGTCAGAGAGTCTGATTCCTCCAGCTCTGTTTTTTTCCCTCAAGACTGCTTTGGCTATTTGGGGCCTTTTGTGTCTCCATACAAATTTTAAGATTTTTTGTTCTAGTTCTGTAAAAAAAAAAATGTCATTGGTAATTTGATAAGGATTGCATTGAATCTGTAGATTGCTTTGGGTAGTAGAGTCATTTTCACAATATTGGTTTTTCCAATCCAAGAATATGGTATATCTCTACATCTGTTTGTATCATCTTTAATTTCTTTCATCAGTGTCTTATAGTTTTCTGCATACAGGTCTTTTGTCTCCCTAGGTAGGTTTATTGCTAGGTATTTTATTCTTCTTGTTGCAGTGGTAAATGGGAGTGTTTCCTTAATTTTTCTTTCAGATTTTTCATCATTAGTGTATAGGAATGCAAGAGATTTCTGTGGATTAATTTTGTATCGTGCTGCTGTACCAAATTCATTGATTAGCTCTAGTAGTTTTCTGGTGGCATCTTTAGGATTCTCTATGTATAATATCATGTAATCTGCAAACAGTGACAATTTTACTTCTTCTTTTCCAATTTGTATTCCTTTTATTTCTTTTTCTTCTCTGATTGCCATGCCTAGGACTTCCCAAACTATGTTGAATAATAGTGGTGAGAGTGGATATCCTTGTCTTGTTCCTGATCTTAGAGGATATGCTTTCAGTTTTTCACCATTGAGAATGATGTTGTGGGTTTGTCGTATATGGCCTTTATTATGTTGAGGTAGGTTCCCTCTGTGCCCACTTTCTGGAGAGTTTTTATCATAAATTGGTGTTGAATTTTGTCACAAGCTTTTTCTGCATCTATTGAGATGATCATATGGTTTTTGTTCTTCAATTTGTTAATATGGTGTATCACATTGATTGATTTGCATATATTGAAGAATCCTTGCATCCCTGGGATAAATCCCACTTGATTGTGGTGTATGATCATTTTAATGTGTTGTTGGATTCTGTTTGCTAGTAGTTTGTTGAGGACTTTGCATCTATATTCATCAGTGATGTTGGTCTGTAATTTTTTTTCTTTGTGACATCTTTGTCTGGTTTTGGTATCAGGGTGATGGTGGTCTCATAGAATGAGTGTGGGAGTGTTCACTCTTCTGCAATTTTTTGGAAGAGTTTGAGAAGGATGGGTGTTAGCTCTTCTCTAAATATTTGATAGAATTCACCTGTGAAGCCATCTGGTCCTGGACTTTTGTTTGTTGGAATATTTTTAATTATAGTTTCAATTTCATTACTTGTGATTGGTCTGTTTATATTTTCTATTCCTTCCTGGTTTAGTCTTGGAAGGTTATACCTCTCTAAGAATTTGTTCATTTCTTCCAGGTTGTCCATTTTATTGGCTTAGAGTTTCTTGTAATAGTCTCTTAGCATGCTTTGTATTTCTGCAGTGTCTGTTGTAACTTCTCCTTTTTCATTTCTGATTTTATTGATTTGAGTCCTCTCCCTCTTTTTCTTAATGAGTCTGGCTAATGGTTTGTCAATTTTGTTTATCTTCTCAAAGAATCAGCTTTTAGTTTTATAGTCTTTGCTATTGTTTTCTTTGTTTCTGTTTCATTTATTTCGGCTCTGATCTTTATGATTTCTTTCCTTCTGCTAACTTTGGGGTTTGTTTGTTCTTCTTTCTCTAGTTTCTTTAGGTGTAAAAGGTTAGATTGTTTACTTGAGATTTTTCTTGTTTCTTGAGGTCGGCTTTTATTGCTATAATCTTCCCTCTTAGAACTGCTTTTGCTGTATCCCATACGTTTTGGATCATCGTGTTTTCATTGTCATTTGCCTCTAGGTATTTTTTGATTTCCTCTTTGATTTCTTCAGTGATCTCTTGTTTATTTAGTAACATATTGTTTAGCCTCCATGTGTTTGTGTTTTTTACATTTTTCCCCCTGTAATTGATTTCTAATCTCATAGCGTTGTCATCAAGAAAGATGCTTGATATGATTTCAGTTTTCTTAAATTTACCAAGGCTTGATTTGTGACCCAAGATGTGATCTATCCTGGAGAATGTTACATGCGTACTTGTGTAGAAAGTGTAATGTGCTGTTTTAGGATGGAATGTCCTATAAATATCAAATATTTCTGGTTTATTGTGTCATCTAATGCTTCTGTTTCCTTATTAATTTTCTGTTTGGATGATCTGTCCATTGGTGTAAGTGAGGTGTTAATGTCCCCTACTATTATTGTGTTACTGTTGAGTTCCTCTTTTATAACTGTTAGCAGTTGTCTTATGTATTGAGGTGCTCCTGTGTTGGGTGCATATATATTTTTATAATTGTTATATCTTTTTCTTGGATTGATCCCTTGATCATTATGTAGTGTCCGTCCTTGTCTCTTGTAACATTCTTTATTTTAAAGTCTTTTTTATGTCATATGAGTATTTCAATGCCAGCTTTCTTTTGATTTCCATTTGCATGGAATATCTTTTTCAATCCCCTCACTTTCAGTCTGTGTGTGTCCCTAGATGTGTAGTGGGTCTCTTGTAGACAGCATATATATGGGTCTTGTTTTTGTATCCATTTAGTGAGCCTGTGTCTTTTGGTTGGAGCATTTAATCCATTCTTATTTAAGGTAATTATCAATATGTATGTTCCTTTTACCATTTTCTTAATTGTTTTGGGTTTGTTTTTGTAGGTCCTTTTCTTCTCTTGTGTTTCCCACTTAGAGAAGTTCCTTTAGCATTTGTTGTAGAGCTGGTTTGGTGGTGCTGAATTCTCTTAGCTTTTGCTTGTCTGCAAAGCTTTTGATTTCTCCATCAAATCTAAATGAGATCCTTGCCCCGGGTAGAGTAATCTTGGTTGTAGGTTCTTCCCTTTCATCACTTTAAATATGTCATGCCACTCACTTCTAGCTTGTAGAGTTTCTGCTGAGAAATCAGCTGTTAACGTTATGGGAGTTCCCTTGTATGTTATTTGTCGTTTTTCCTTTGTTGCTTTCTATACTTTTTCTTTGTCTTTAATTTTTACCAATTTGATTACTATGTGTCTCAGCATGTTTCTCCTTGGATTTATCCTGTATGGGACTCTCTGTGCTTCCTGGACTTGGGTGGCTATTTCCTTTCCCATGTTAGGGAATTTTTCGACTATAATCTCTTCAAATATTTTCTCAGGTCATTTCTCTGTCTCTTCTCCTTCTGGGACCCCTATAATGCGAATGTTGTTGCATTTAATGTTGTCCCAGAGGTCTCTTATGCTGTCTTCATTTCTTTTCATTTTTATTTCTTTATTCTGTTCCACTGCAGTGAATTCCATCAATCTGTCTTCCAGGTCACTTATCCGTTCTTCTGCCTCAGTTATTCTGCTATTGATTCCTTCTGGTGTATTTTTTATTTCAGTTACTGTGTTGTTCATGTCTGTTTGTTCTTTAATTCTTCTAGGTGTTTGTTCTTTAATTATTCTAGGTCTTTTTTAAACATTTCTTGCATCTTCGCGATCTTTGCCTCCATTCTTTTTCCAAGGTCCTGGATCATCTTCACTATCATTATTCTGAATTCTTTTTCTGGATGGTTGCCTAGCTCCACTTCATTTAGCTGTTGTTCTGGGGTTTTATCTTGTTCCTTCATCTGGTACATAGCTCTCTGCCTTTTCATCTTGTCTATCTGTGAATGTGGTTTTTGTTCCACATGCTGCAGGATTGTAGTTCTTCTTGCTACTGCTGTCTGCCCTCTCGTGGATGAGGCTATCTAAGAGACTTGTGCAAGTTTCCTGATGGGAGCGACTTGTGGTGGGTAGAGCTGGCTGTTGCTCTGGTGGGCAGAGCTCAGTAAAACTTTAATCCACTTGTCTGCTGATGGGTGGGGCTGGGTTCCGTCCCTGTCGGTTGTTTGACCTGAGGTGACCCAACACTGGAGCCTACCCGTGGTCTTTGGTGGGACTGATGGAGGACTCTGGGAGGTATTACGCCAAGGAATACTTCCCATAACTTCTGCTGCCAGTGTCCTTGTCCTCACAGTGAGACACTGCCAGCCCCCGCCTCTGCAGTAGACCCTCCAACACTAGCAGGTAGGTCTGTTTCGGTCTCCTATGGGGCCACTGCTCCTTTCCCTGGGTCCTGATGTGCACACTACTTTGTGTGTGCCCTCCAAGAGTGGAGTCTCTGTTTCCCCCAGTCCTGTCGAAGTCCTGTGGTCAAATCTCGCTAGCCTTCAAAGTATGATTCTCTGGAATTCTTCCTCCTGTTGCCAGACCCCCAGGTTGGGAAGGCTGATATGGGGCTCAGAACCTTCACTCCAGTGGGTGAACTTCTGTGGTATAAGTATTCTCCAGTTTGTGAGTCACCCACCCAGCTGTTACGGGATTTGATTTGATTGTGATTGTGCTCCTCCTATCGTCTCATTGTGGCTTCTCCTTTGTCTTTGGATGTGGGGTATCTTTTTTGTTGAGTTTCAGTGTCTTCCTGTCGATCATTGTTCAGCAGTTAGTTGAGATTCCAGTGCTCTCTCAAGAGGGAGTGAGAGCATGTCCTTTTACTCTGCCATCTTGAAGCAATCTCACGTCTACTCTTTCTTTTCTGATTTTTTGAGTCCTCTTTCTTTTTCTCTTGGTGAGTGTAGTTAAAGGTTTATCAGTTTTTTTTAATCTTCTCAAAAAAACAGCTCTTAGTTTCATTGATATTTTCTATTTTCTTCTTCATCTCTTTTTTATTTATTTGTGTTCTAACGTTTATTTCCTTCCTTCTAACTTTGGGTTTAGTTTATTTTTCTAGTTCATTGAGGCATAAAGTTGTTTATTTGTGAGATTTCTCATTTCTTAATAGAGGCATTTATCACTAAGAACTTCCCTCTTAGAACTGTCTTTTGATGCACTCCCTAAGTTTTGTATGCTGTATTATCCTTTTTTATCGAGGTATTTCTTGACTTCTTCTTTTACCCATTGGTTGTTCTGTAGCCTATTGTTTAATCTCCACATTTTTGCGAATTCTTCAGTTTTCTTCTTGTAATTGACTTTGAATTTCATATTTGTGGTTGGAAAAAATGCTTGATATGATTTCAGTTTCTTAAATTTATTAAGAACTTCTTTTGTGACCCAACATGTGATGCATCATGAGGAATGTTGCATGTGCACTTGAAGAATGTGCATCTGCTTTTGGATGGAATATTCTGTAAACGTCTGTTTAGTTTACATCCAATATTCCCTTATTGATTTTTTGTCTAGATGATCTATCCATTGATGACAGTGGGATTTTGAAGTCCTGTACTATTATTGTATTGCTCTCTATTTCTCCCTTTATGTCTGTTAATATCTGCTTTATATATTTAGGTGTTCCTATGTTGGGTGCATAAATATTTACAAATGTTATATTCTCTTGTTGGTTTGACCCTTTTATTATTATATAATGCCCTTCTTTGTCTCTTATTTCAGTCTTTGTCTAGAAGTCTATTTTGTCTAATAAGTATAATGAGCCATGCTTTCTTTTGGCATGGGGTATCTTTTCCTTTTTCCATCACTTTACTTTCAGTCTGTGTGTGACCTTAAAACAGAAATGAATCTCTTGTAGGAAGCATATAGTTGCATCTTGTTTTTAGTCCTCACAAGCCCCCCTTATTTTTTGATTGGATATTTAGTTGATTTACATTTAAAGTAATTAGTGATAGGTGTGGACTATTGACACTTTGTTAGTTGTTTTCTAGCTGTTTTGTAGTTTCTTTGTTCCTTTCTTCTCTTGCTCTCTTCCTTATTATTTGATGGTTTTCTATAGTGGTATGCTTAGATTTATTTATCTTTTGTGTATCTACTATAGGTTTCTGGGTTTGTGGTTACCATGAGGCTTATATATAAAATTTTAAAGTTATATAACACTTTAGAGTTATACTAGTCTATTTTAAGCTGATAACAGCTAAAATTTAAACACATAATTAAGGTCTACATTTTTACTTTCACCCCTCCCACACATTATATTTTTATGTCACAGTTTACATCTTTTTACTTTGTGTATCCTGTAAATAGCCTTGTTGTAAGAGAAAAGGCTTATCCTATGTTGCTAATAATTTGGTTTAGCTCCACAGTTTTAAAATCTATATAACGGAGATAACATTTACTATGATAAGAAACAAAAAACCTAAACTAAATTAGCTCACCCCCCCAAAAGAAGCAAAATGAAAAAACACACATACACACAAAACAAACCCAAACAAGAAATGAACACAAAGAGCTCCTGGAGCTCTGAAATACCATGAGATTTTAGTGTAGGATCTCTGTCAAAGCTATAGCTGTCTCACACAGTGTTTTCTCTCATCCCAACCATCAGATGCTTTTTCACAAATTCACATCAAACATGTATTTTCTTACCACAGCTTCTCCATTAGATGGTGATCTCCTCTGAAGGAGACAGTACTTTAGTAATCTTTGTATTATCTGCATTTAGCATAGTGACTAGCATATAGTACCAGGGTGGTAAGTGTTGACTGAATATAACCTTAACCCTTCTCCCTTTCTTCTTCAAGGCAGAATTTGAACAGCACCCATCTCAAAGGGCTTACATTTTATTCATGTTTTTGATGGTATTGATAGGTTTTATTTTAATGTACTTCATGTATCTTGAAAATTACCTTGATTTTGTATAAGCTGAGATAAGTGTAATAGGTATAATTAAAAGGGCAAAATCATGTGTGTTTTTCATGAATAAGCAGATTGATTTAAGTAAGTTTTTCAATGGATGGCAACTGTTTCATTATATTGGAATGAGAGTAATAGGTAGGGAAGGACTATAGTTTTCCTCTTCAACAGACTTTATGGCTAGGGGTTATGCTATACTTAAAATCCGTTTCTGTTGTGTGGTTTCTTGCTGATATCATTATGCCACAGCCACCACCTTGCAAGTTTGGTCAAATCCTATCAATCTGTTCTGCTGGGCACACCGAGATTCTCCTTGAACAGAAGGTTCACTTGAAGTTGATAATTTTCTAGTAACATCCAGCTAACTTTCTTGAAATCACTGCACAGTTTTAATAATGGAGTCTTGAGTTCAGTGTATGTCTTCCTTGGTCATCTGGAAAGCAGAGTAAGGCAAGGTGCTTATACTGGAGGTCCAAGACTAGGGAGTTAAGGCTGAGGAAGAAAAGAGCAAATGACATGAAGACACGAAGCAGTATGATATTATGTGCTATTAGCCACCTCTATACAATGAGCTGAAATAACACTTGTCATGTGTGTTCAGTCGGCAAAAGGAGAATGACCATACTACCTCATGGATTGTTGTATTAAAAATGTTAATCTAGGGCTTCCCTGGTGGTGCAGTGGTTAAAAATCTGCCTGCCAATAAGGGGACATGGGTTTGAGCCCTGGTCCAGGAAGATCCCACATGCCGCAGAGCAACTAAGGCCATGCACCACAACTACTGAGCCTGTGCTCTAGACCTCATGAACCACAACTACTGAGCCCATATGCCACAACTACAGAAGCCTGTGCACCTAGAGCCAATGCTCTGCAACAAGAGAAGCCACTGAAATGAGAAGCCCGTGCACCGCAACAAGGAGTAGCCCCCACTCACCCCAACTAGAGAGGGCCCGCGTGTAGCAACAAAGACCCAACGCAGCCAAAAATAAATTAACATATTTTTTATATAAATTTATTTATCTATGTAATTGTGCTTAGAATACTGTACATAGTAAGAATTGTTTAAGTATTTGCTATCAGCTATTTTTTTTAGAAATGATCCTCGCTCCAGGGCTCATGATATAGTTCAGGTAAACTCATAAATTAAAACTGGCTTGGATTATATTCTATTTCTAAAATAAAGTTCTTACTGAATCAGTAAATATTTAAAAATTACTATGCTTGAGAAACAAATAATAGGATAATGTCTTAGTCTGGGGCCTCTAGAAATCAGAGCCTAAGTTAAGGATTAGGGTGCTACAACTTTAAGAGGTACAAGCCCAGTGCAGTGAGTGTGAGGGAAGAGGGGAAGAGAGTCAAAGAACGGTATGAAGCAATTCAAGTGTTACCCTGTGGCTACACAATAAGCTATTGAAGACATAGCACACACCTCAGCGGTTGTATTCACTCACCACACAGGGCTTCACCAGGAAAGAGCCACACCTCAAAAGTTCACAAGGGAGAGAAAGGAGAGGTCTTTTATCTGTCTCCTTTCTCCTGTCTTCTGTTTCCTGTTGGTCCTCAAGGGGAGCTAAATCTCCTGTATCACTAGCCCATCAATAGCTCTTCAGGGAGTCAGATCCATGTCCTGCATTATGGTACTTCATCTAAATCCAGAAGTAGAGAGGCAACTCTGCATGTGTAAGATAAGAGAGAAAAGAAGGAAGCTTCTGTATCCATAGGTTGGATAGAATTACCTGCAATTTGGTATTCTTCCCTCAATGACTCCTGGATGGATTTGTATACACCTTTTATATCACTCTGGTTCAAAAAAAAAACCCCACAAACAACCCAGTGTCTTGACAATGTCTGCTTGATTAAGACTGTTAACCACTTTCCCCTACCCCTAGCTCTGGTGGATCACTCAGTGAAGAATATACAATACTCATATCTACTGTTAAATCCTAAAATCCCTGAGGATAGGAATCATGCATTATCTTCTCTGGATTTCTCAAAGCACTCAGCAACTAGATGGTCATGGATGAATAAATAAATATTGGTCATAGTGGTTAACCTTTAGATCCTGTCTGCCACATCTGCTATCATTTCCTTCTCACTTCTACCTTCAGGGACTGGTCCAGTTGTCACCTTAACTAAAAATGATAAAATTTTCCTGAGAGATCTTGTTGTATGAGAGATCCCCCATCAAATTTGCCGTGGCATTTTACTTGAAAATCTGAATGCATCCCGTGCTGTTTTGCACTGCAATCTAGTTAAATGCATATTTTAAACATCTCATTTTTACTTTATTCGGTAAACTTTGAAAACCTATGTCTAGGATGTAGAGTTACATAAATGAGAAGACTTGGTCATTATCTTCAAGGAACTTATGATTCAGGAGAGAGGGATTCACAAAACAATATCTCCATCACAGTCATATTGTTATGCTCAAGCTGTAATGTGAGCAGAAAGAAAAGAGAGGCTTTAAGGCAGTTCTCACAGAGGAAATCATGCTAGAGTTTAAAAATGAGAGGCGAATGAATGTGTATGTTTTAGGGAAAATGAGGCTGGAGGGTCATGGATATTGGACAGCTGGGGGGGTGTTTCTTGCTTGTGCTGCAGGGATGCACTGGTGAGAAGACAGTTGTACTCTTGTGAGGCTGAGGCACAGGACATATGGGAGAGAGCTGGAGAGATCAGGCTGAGTAGGAAAGTTACGGCTAGTAGGAGAGCATGATGAACTATACACTACAGATATTATCGTAGGGGCAAAGGAGGGTCACTGGAGCACTATAAGTAGAAGGGACGATGCAAGCTTCCTGAGGGTCAGGAACTATATCTTGGACACATTTGTTTCCTTCATGGTGCCTAGCAGAGCTCCTATGTACCCCACACTCAGTGAATTTTGTTTAAAAGATGAAGCTGCCATAGTTATGGGACACCACATGAAAGGCACAGATCTTAACATTTACTGTCTTGCTGTGAATTCTTAGAATTTTTTGTTCCTGGGGACAAACTTCTGACTTACAACCTTGTATTTCATACAACTTTGTTCTTCAAAAATTGCTGCTGTATAATACTTTTTGTCAATTAGTTGGAATTGCATTCGGTTAATGGCATATGTAATTAGCTATCTTATCTTGCTCAGAAGGGCACCTAACAAGAGGTAAAATGAGCTATTTTCAGTGGTTGTTAAACTACTGAGCCACAGGAATGGAGGTTGAGACCCTTTAAGGGCTCAGAGGAAATGGAGCTGAAACTAAAAAAAAAAAAAAAAAAAAAAAATACTATCACAAATGGAAAAACTATTCTGTAAAAGGGGAGAGAACTCAAGTCTGATTTTTGGGATTATGCTGCCATATATATTAAATTCCCAGAGTCGGTTAACCTCTTCTACCACACTCCCAAGCTGCATTTTTCCTTTTCCCATTTACATAAATATTGAACCAAAGGAGATAATTGCTTAGTTTCATAAATCTATTGTTTATCTTACCAAACTACAAAAAGCTGGTTACTAATTAAAATTTAACAAAAATCAGCTACATAAAATAAGAGTGTTAATAGAAAAGCTAACATTTATTTTGTGTTTACTATGGACTATGTAACGTTTGAAGTACTCTACATTTATTCTTATTTAATCCTTGTAATAACTCTGGATAACAAAATGGAGTAACTGCTTGATTACACTTTAGTAAGGAAATAATTTTTCTCTACCCATGCTTGTCTCTAGAGCTGTGCTGTCCAGTGCAGTAGCCACTAGCCACATGTGGCTATTTTTTGATAAATTTAAATTAAAGTAAAAAATTTAGTCCCTCTACTACACTACCCCATTCTAACTGCTCTATAGCCGTGAGTGGCTAGTGGTTACCACATTGCATAGCACAGCTACAGAACATTTCCATCATCAGAGAAATTTCTGTCGGGCAGTGCTGTTCTAGAGGGACTTGACAAATACTGTCCCAGAGCTCAGAGCATTTAGACTTAGAAGAGAACTAAGAGGTTATCTGGTTCAATATCTTTATTTCCAGTTAAAAAACTATTTGTCAAAGCCGGTAAGGGACTTGCTTAAGATCACACAGTTTATAATTGAGAGAGCCACGACATAAACTTACACATCTTTATCCATCACATGCACTGCTAGATCCAGGTAATGCACAGCAGGAAGAGGGCAGTGAGGATGTGATAATAGCCACAGCCTTGGCCATAAGTGCTTCTGTAACCGGTAATCTCAGGGAGGGCATGACTGTGGGAGGATTCAACTCCAAAGGGCATGGGCTAGTGTTCATTATTCTCCTGTGGATACCCATATGCTAATCCAGGTGAAACAAGAACACCAAGGAGCAACAGGGTGCCCTGTACAATGGGACAGCCTGAGAGGTGGTGGATACAGAATTGAACCTCCATTCCTTCCTTCAAGGGCCAGGGAAGTCTGAAGCTTTCAACAGCCCCTGCTTTTTCTCCTATGATACCCTGTGGCATTTTTACCATGACTTTTGTTCAGCACCTCTGAGAGATGGCTTGTGCCAAAGACTATGTTTTAAAGTTTTCTTATTAGTATTTTCATGATGACTTTCTTTGATTTAAAAAAAACTTAAAACTTGAAGTATTATAAATACCCTAATTAACATTATGTAATGTATTTCATACATTTTTTTACAAGTACTATCTCCACGCTCAACAGCCTTAGCCTTTTTCATTTGTATCTAATATTTTAAGCATATCATAAGTAATAATTTAAAAAATAGGTGTTTAAAATATAATTTGTTGTTCCTCCTCCCCCTTTATTTTAAATTTATTGAGGTATTGCGGGTGCTCTAGTGCTTAGCCGGCTTCCTCTTGGCCCTTGCAATTCTCAAACATGCTGAAGGTCTTCTTACGCAAGCAGCTGAGCCTCACTGCTGCAGGCCTTCCTCTGGATGCAGGAGCACATTTGTTTGTCCAATGTGGAGTAGGCAAGAAATGATAGGGAGTAATGACAGCTGGGGATTGGTAGATAAATCTCCTCATATTTCTGCTCTGCAAGTGGGACAACTCGGTTATGTTTTTACCTCTAAGGGAACCCACAATGAATCATGACCTTGGATAATATCCTTCACTTTGCTATAGGCAGAACCTGAGACTTACTTCTACTCAATAAATATGGCAAATGTGATGGGCTCGTCACTCCTGTGATGATATTATGTAAGACACCATCTTAGCAGACTGGAGTGAGAGATTCTCCTGCTGGCCTGGAGAAGTCAGCCGTCATGTTGTGAGTGGGCCTAGAGAGGCCTGCATGGCAAGGAGCTGCAGGCCCTCTGCAGGAGCTGAGGGCCCAGTCCTACAGCCACATGGAGCTGAATTCTACCATCAATTATGTGAAGCTGGAGAAGACACTAAGCGCCAGAAAGAAATGCAGCCTGGCTGACGTCTTGTTTGAAGTTTTATGAAACCCTGAATAGAAAATCCAGGTAAGCTGTGCCCAGACTTAGGACCCATGGAAACTGTGAGATGATAAATGTATGTTGTTTTAAGCTGCTATCTTTGCAGTAATTTGTTACACAGCAGTAGAAAACTATACAAGGTTCTTACACAGCCTCTCAGAGGTGCCCAGTGGGATGGAACCCCAGTGGCTATCAGTGGTAAGCTGTTCATTATTGTACCCCATATTAGGCTTCCTTCTATTTTCTTTCCTATTTCCCTATTCTCCTAGTGCTACTTCTTGGAATCACCTTCTAAATAAAGTAGTTGTACTCAAATGCTTCTTTTATGACCTGCTTTTGGGAGAACCAAACCTAAAACTTCAGCATTTTGGCTCCTTTCTTTCTTTCTTTCTTTCTTTTCTTTCTTTCTTTTTCTTTCTTTCTTTCTTTCTTTCTTTCTTTCTTTCTTTCTTTCTTTCTTTCTTTCCTTTCTTTCCTTTCTTTCCTTTCTTTTCTTTCGTTCTTTTCGTTCTTTTCGTTCTTTTCGTTCTTTTCGTTCTTTTCTTTCTTTTCTTTCTTTTCTTTCTTTTCTTCCTTCCTCCCTCCCTCCCTCCCTCCCTCCCTCCCTTCCTTTTCTTTCTTTTCTTTCTTTTCTTTCTTCTTTTCTTTCTTTCTCGCTGTGTTGGGTCTTCGCTTCTGTGCGAGGGCTTTCTCTAGTTGCGGCAAGTGGGGGCCACTCTTCATCACGGTGCGCGGGCCTCTCATTATCGCGGCCTCTCTTGTTGTGGAGCACAGGCTCCAGACGCGCAGGCTCAGTAATTGTGGCTCACGGGCCTGGTTGCTCCGTGGCATGTGGGATCTTCCCAGACCAGGGCTCAAACCCACGTCCCCTGCATTGGCAGGCAGACTCTCAACCACTGCGCCACCAGGGAAGACCTTTTTTCTCTTTTTTTAGAAGTCTGTATTGAATTTGTTACAATATTGCTTCTGTTTTGTGTTTTGGTTTTTTGGCCACCAGGCATGTGGGATCTTAGCTCCCCGACCAGGGATCAAACCCACATCACCTGCATTGGAAGGCGAAGTCTTAAACACTGGACTGCCAGGGAAGTCCCCTGGCTCCTTCTTTCTAACAAGTTATTTTTTAAAATTGTTTTATGAAGATATAATTCATGTCATGCAATTCACCAACTTAAAGTGTACAACTCAATTAAAAAAATATACACAGTTTTGCAACCATCACTACAATCAATTTTAGAACATGTTTATCACCCTAAAAAGAAATCCTATACACACAAGCAGTCACTCCCCATTCCTTTCTACCCTACCCCCCTCCTACCTCAAGACAACCCTAATCTACTTTCTGTCTGTATAGATTTGCCTATTCTGGATATGTCATAGAAATGGAATCATAAAATATGCGATCCTCTGTGAATGCCATCTTTCACTTAGCATAATGTTTTCAAGGTTCATCAATATTGCAACATGTATCAGTATTTTATTCCTTTTTATTGCTTAGAATTCCATTATATGGATATAGTATGTTTTATTTATCTATTCACCCATTGATGGGCATTTGGGTTTTCACATTTTGGGTATTATGAATAATGCTGCTATGAACATTTATGTACAAGTATTTTTTTTCTAAATATGAATTCTTTATTAGTTATACATGTTACTAGTTTGAGTTTGTTCACTTTCTTCAAGATGTCTTTGATGAAAAGTGCTTAATGTTTTTTAAAAAATATTTATTTATTTATTTATTTGGTTGCACCGGCTCCTTCATTGTGGCAGGCAGGCTCCTTAGTTGTGGCAGGTGGGCTCCTTATTTGTGGCATGTGAACTCTTAGTTGTGGCATGCATGTGGGATCTAGTTCCCTGACCAGGGATCAAACCCGGGCCCCCTGCATTGGGAACGTGGAATCTTAGCCACTGTGCTACCAGGGAAGTCCCTATGTACAAGTTTTTGTGTAGACATATGTTTTCATTTCTTTTGGCTATATACCTAGGAGTGAAATAGCTGGGTCATATGGTAACTCTATGCTAAACATTTTAAGGAACTGCCAAAATGTTTTCCAAAGTGATTGCATCATTTTACATTAGCTACCAGCAATGTGCGAGTGCTATAATTTCTTCACATACTTGCCAATACTTGCTATTATCTATCTTTTTGATTGTAGCCATCCTATTATGTATGAAGTGGTATCTCATTGTGGTTTTGATTTGCATTGTCCTAATGACTAATGATATTAAAGGTTTTCATGTGTTACTGACCATTTGTATATATACTTTAGAGAAATGTTATTCACATCCCTTGCCCATTTTAAAATTGAAGTATTGGTCATTTTATTGTTGTTACAAGTCTTCTTTATATATGCTGCATATAAGTCTTATCAGATTTGTTTGCAAATACTTCCATTCTATGAGTTATTTTTTCATTTTCCTTTTTAATTTTTAATTTTTTTGGAGTATAGTTGATTTACAATGTTAGTTTCTGCTATAAAGCAAAGTGAATCAGTTATACATATATATATCTCCATTCTTTTTTAGATTCTTTCCTATACAGGTCATTACAGAGTATTGAGTAGAGTTTGCTGTACTATACAGTAGGTCCTTATTAGTTGTCTATTTAATATATAGTATTGTGTATATGTCAACCCCAATCTCCCAATTTATCCCTCTCCCCACTTTCCCCCCGGTAACCATAAGTTTGTTTTTCACAGCTTTGACTCTATTTCTGTTTTATAAATAAGTTCATTTGTACCATTTTTTAGATTCCACATATAAGCAATATCATATGATATTTATCTTTCTCTGTCTGACTTCACTGAGTATGACAATCTCTGTGCCCATCCATGTTGCTGCAAATGGCATTATTTTGTTCTTTTTAATGGCCGAGTAATATTCCATTGTGTATATGTACTACATCTTCTTTATCCATTCCTCTGTCAATGGGCATTTAGGTTGTTTCATGTCCTGGTTATTGTAAATAGTGCTGCAATAAACATTGGGGTGCATGTATCTTTTCGAATTATGGTTTTCTCTGGATCTATGCCCAGGAGTGGGATTGCTGGAACATATAGTAGTTCTATTTTTAGTTTTTTAAGGAACCTCCGTACTGTTCTCCATATTGGCTCTACCAATTTATGTTCCCACCAATAGTGTAGGAGGGTTTCCTTTTCTCCACACCCTCTCCAGCATTTATTGTTTGTAGATTTTTTTGATAATGGCAATTCTGACTCGTGTGAATTGTAGTTTTTATTTGTATTTCTCTAATAATTAGTGATGTTGAGCACCTTTTCATGTACTTTTTGGCCATCTGTATGTCTTCTTCAGAGAAATGTCTGTTTAGATCTTCCACCCATTTTTTAATTGGGTAGTTTGTTGTTTTGATATTGAGCTGCATGAGCTGTTTGCATATTTTGGAGATTAATCCCTTGTCAGTCAATTCATTTGCAAATAATTTCTCCTCACTTTCCTTTTTTAAAATTTATTTTTATTGAGATGTAATTGACATGCAACATTATATAAGTTTAAGATGTATAACATGTTGACTTGATACATGTATATATTGCAGCATCATTACCACCGTAGCATTAGCTAACACCTCTATCATGCCACATAATTAATATTTATTTTTTGTGGTGGGAACAGTTAAGATCTAGCCTCCTAGCAACTTTGAAGTTTATAATACAGTATTGTTGTCTATAATGACTAGGCTGCATCTTAGATGTCCAGGACTTATTTATCTACTGGTTGCAAGTTTGTACTCTTAAACAACATTTCCCCAATTTCCCCATTCCTTAGCCCTGGTAACCACCATTCTGCTCCCTGCTTTTTATGAGTTTGAGTTTTTTAGATTCCAAAATATGGTATCATATAGTATCTGTCTGTCTTTGACTTATCTCACTTAGCATAATGCTCTCAAGGTCCAACCATGTTGTCACAAATGGCAAGATATCTTTCTTTCTTATGGCTAAATAATATTACATTGTATGTATATATACCTCATCTTCTTCATTCATCTATGGATGGACACTTAGATTATTTCCATATCTTGGCTATTGTGAATAATGCTGCAAAATATTGGAGTGCATTTATCTCTTCAATATTCTGTTTTCATTCCCTTTGGATATATACCTAAAAGTAGAATTTCTGGGTCATATGGTAGTTGTATTTTTAATTCTTTGAGAAACCTTCATACTGTTTTCCATAGTTGCTGAACAAATTTGCATTCCCATCAACAGTGTAGAAGTGTTCCCTTTTCCCCATATCCTCACCAACACCTATCTCTTGTCTTCTTGATGATAGCCATTCTTACGGGTGTGAGATAATACATCATGGTAGTTTTGATTTGCATTTCCCTGATGTTTATTGATGTTGAGCATCTTTTCATGTGTTTGTTGACCATCTGTATGTCTTCTTTGGGAAAATGTCTATTTAGTTCCTCTGCACATTTTAAAAAATCAAATAGTTTGTTATCGACTTGTATGACTTGTGACTTATTTACATATTTTGGATATTAACCCCCTGTTGAGTATATGATTTAATAATATTTTCTCCCATTCCACAGGTTGCCTTTTCATTTTTATTGTTTCTTTTTAGTTTGTAGTCCTGCTTGTTGATTTTGCTGCTTATACTTTTGGTGTCATGTCTAAAAAATAATTGCCAAGACTGATGTCAGGAGCTTTTCTCCTATGTTTCCTTCAAAAAGTTTTGTGATATCAGGTCTTAGGTTTAAGTCTTTGATCTACTTTGAGTTAAATTTTGTGAGTGGTGTATAATAGTGGTCTAATTTCATTCTCCTGCATGTGGTTGTTGAGTTTTACCAACACCATTTGTTGCAGAGCCTATTCTTTCCCAATTTATTGTTCTTGGCTCCCTTGTCAAATATTTGTTGCCCATAAATACACGGGTTTATTTCTGGGCTCTCTATTCTCTTCCATTTGTCTATGTGTCTCTTTTTATGCCAGTACCACACTGTTTTAATTACTATAACTTCATAGTATAGTTAGAATTCAAGAATGTGATGCCTCCACTTCTGTTCTTCCTTATGATTGCTTTGGATATTCAAGGTTTCTGGTAGTGCCATGAAGATTTTAGGATTGTGTTTTCTTTGTCTGTGTAAAAAAGCCATTGGGATTTTGATAGGGATTGCCTTAAATCAATAGACGGCTTTAGGTAGGATGGACATTTTAACAATATTCTTCTGATCCATGAACACAGGCTACCCTTCCACTTGTTTGTCTTGTCTTCAGTTTCTTTCATCAAAGTCTTGTAGTTTTCATTGTACTGATCTTTCACTTCCTTGGTTAAATTTATTCCTAAGTGTTGTTTTTTGATGCTATTGTGAATGGGATACTTTACTTCTCTTTCAGATGTTTTGTTCTTAGTGTATAGAAATGCAACTGATGTCTATATGTTGATACTCTGCAGCTATACTGAATTTGTTGATTTGTGCAACAGTCTTTATGGTTTTCTATATATAAGATCATATCATCCACAAATAATGGCAATTTGATTTCTTCCTTTATGATTTTAATTACTTTTCTTTTGCCCAATTGTTCTAGCTAGAACTTCTAGTACTATTTTGAACAGGAGTGGTGTGAGTGGTCATCCTTGTCCTGTTCCTGATCTAAGAGGAAAAACTTTTAACTTTTCATGGTCAACTATATGTTAGCTGTGGTTTTGTCATATATGGCCTTTTATGTTGAAACATGTTTCTTCTATACCCAGTCTGCTGAGGATTTTTATCATGAAAAAAATATTTCAAATTTTGTCAAATTTTTTTTCACATATATGAGTTTTATATTTTATTCTATTAATGTGGTGTATAACACATTAATTTGCATATGCTGAACCATCTTTGCATCTCAGATAAATCTCATTTAATCATGTATAATCCTTTTAATGTGCTGTTGAATTCTGTTTGCTAATATTTTGTTGAGAATTTTTACATCCGTATTCATTACAAACATTGGTCTATAGTTTCCTTTTCTGTAGTGCCCTGGTCTGGCTTTTGGTATCAGGGTAATGTTGGCCTTGTAAAATGACTCTGGAAGTGTTCCCTCTTCAACTTTTTGGAAGAACTTGACAAGGAATGGTGTTAATTCTTCTTTAAATGTTTGGTAGTATTCACCAGTGAAGCCGTCTAGTCCTGGGGTTTTCTTTATTAAAGGTTTTTGATTTCTGATTCAGTCTCCTTACTCATTATTCAGACTTTCTATTTTTCTCTGAATAAGTCTTGGTAGGTTGTATGTTTCTGGGGAATGTGTCTATTTCTCCTAGTTTATTCAATTTGTTGGATATAATTGTTCACAGTAGTCTCTTACTATCCTTTGTATTTCTTAATATCAATTGTAACGTCCCTCTTTAATTTCTGATATTTATTTGAGTCTTCTCTTTTTTTTTTTCTTCTTAGCTGGCCCTAGCTATAGGTTTGTTAATTTTGATAACTTAAAAAAAAAAAAAAAACCCAGCTCTTAGTTTTGATTTTTTTTCCTCATTTTTTTCTGGTCTATATTTATTTCTGCTCTGATCTTTGTTATTTCCTTCCTTCTGCTAGCTTTGGGCTTAGCTTCTTTTTCTAGTTTATTGAAGAGTAAAGTTTGGTTGTTGTTGATCTATTGTCTTAATATATACATTTATCACTATAACTTTCCTCTCAGAATTATTTTGCAGCATCTATAGGTTTTGGTATTTTTTTCCTGTTTTCATTTGTTTTGAGAGATTTTTTGATTTTCCTTTTGATTTTTTCTTTGAACCATTGGTTGTTCAGAGTATGTTGTCTAGTTTCTGTATATTTGTAGATTTTCCTCCTTTCCTATTGTTGTTGATTTCTAGTTTCATACTCTTGTATTTGGAAAGAATACTTAGCAAATTTAAGAAGGTTCAAATCTTACAATGTATGTTTTATGTCCCATCATATGGGCTGTCCTGGAGAATGCTCTGTGTGCACTTGAGAAGAATACGTATTGTCCTTCCGTTGGATGGAATGTTCTATAAATGTCTTTTAGGTCCATTTGGTCTAATGTGTGATTCAAGACCAACATTTCCTCATTGATTTTTCTGTCTATCTTGTTGAACTATCCATTGTTGATAATGGGGCTATTGAAGTCTCATACTATATTGTTGTCTGTTTTCCCTTCAGATCTATTAGTTTTGGCTTAATATATTTAGGTGCTCCAATGTTGGGTATGTATATATTTATGATGTTATATCTTCTGTTGAATTGATCACTTAATCATTATATATTGACCTTCTTTGTGTATTGCTTCCATTTTTGACTTAAGGTCTATTTTGTCTGTTAATAGAAGGTCTGTAAGTATAGCCACAACCACTTTCTTTTTATTTCCTCTTACGGGGAATATCTTTTTTCATCCCTTCACTTTGTGCATATCCTTAAAGCTGAAGTGAGTCCATGTGTATATCTGGTAATAGCCAGACAGACCTTAGTATGGACTGTGAAACCAGCAGAGCAGAAAACCTTCCCCAATGCCTCTTATCAGTCAGGAAAAAAACTGGAGATAGCTGTCCTGGACAGATAGCACAGAAGAGAGAGAAACTGTAGAAGTCTAGCATATAGTTAGTTCTTGTTTTTCTATACAACTACTCTGTCTTTTGATTAGTGAAATTTAATTCATTTGCACATTTATTTATTTATTTATGGCCACACCATGTGGCATGTGGGATCCTAGTTCCCTGACCAGAGATCGAACCCCTGCCCCCTGTGTTGGGAGCATGGAGTCTTAACCATTGGACCACCAGGGAAGTCCCTAGATTTATTATTGATATGTATGTACTTACTAATGTCACCTTTTAAATTGTCTTCTATTGTGTTCTAATTCCATTTTCCCCCCTTCTTTCTGCCTACATTTGCAAATTTGATTTTTTTTCCCCCCATGGTGGTATGTTCTCTTTCTCCTTTCTTTATCTTTGGTACATTTATTCTAGGTTTTTGCTTTGTAATTACCAGGAGGCTTACATAAGATATCTCATACATAAAACAGTCCATTTTAAGCTGATAGCAACTTAACTTCACTTGCATACAAAAGCTTCACTCTTCTTCTCTCCCCTTTTATATTTTTGATGTCATTGTTTGCCTCTTTTTATTGTATATTCATTAACAAATTATAGTAGCTGTAATTATTTTAATACTCTTTTCCTTTGACCTTTATACTATAGTGAAGTGGTGAGTACATCATCTGATTACAGAATTAGTTTTCTAATCTGTCTGTGTACATACATTTACCAATGTGTTGTATATTTTTGTATGTTTTCATGTTGCTGATAGTGTCTTTTCATTTTAGCTTGAAGAACTCCTTTCAGAATTTCTTGCAGGGGTGGCCTAATGGTGATGAACTCTCTTAGCTTTTTTTTTTTTTCTCCCTAGGAAAGTCTTTATTTCTCCTTCATATTAGAAGGAGAAATTTGCTGTGGATAGAGTACTCTTGGGCTGGCAATCTTTTCTTTCAATACTGTCATTTCATTCTGTCCTGGACTGTAGGGTTTTTGCTGAGAAATCCAATGATAGTCTAATGGGGGTTCCTTTGTAAGTTATCTTCCCCCCACCCCAAATGAGTGGACTTTCTGCTGAGCTCAGTCTACAGGAATCATGTTCCTAAAATTCCCTTTGATATTCTTATGTACCTTTTTCCTGATCTCCTACCTCCTCCCAGTCATGGACCTGCTGCTACAGTACTCTGGGCACAGCTAGAGAGAAACAGGTTTCTCCAGCAGCATCCTAGACAGTGGTGTGGCTGGGTACTCACTCATCACTCTCTATTTCCCCTGAAGCAGAGTTTGCTGCTGCCTGGTAGTCCAGCCCCATGCAGTGTTGCCTTGTTGGGGTGAATGGTGGTGGTAGTTGTTCTGGTTCTTCTTTCTTCTTTGTTTTTGTGCTATGTCCAATTTTTTTTCCCAGTGGTATACTGGAATCTCTCCTTGGGGAGGCTGGACTTCTACAGTTTCTCTCTCTTCTGTGCTATCTGTCCAGGACAGCTATCTCCAGTTTTTTTTCCTGACTGATGAGAGTGGTTGGGGAAGGTTTTCTGCTCTGCTGTTTCCACAGTCCATACTAAGGTCTGTCTGGCTATTACCAGATTTACACATGGACAAGACTCCTCCCAGATCCCTTGGTGTATGGTGCTAGGCCCCCATAGCTCCCACAAAGGCACTTTTGTCTCTGAATGGATGTCTAATGCTTTGTTGAAAAAGGAACAAAAAGCAGGAATGTCTTATGCTGCCATGATGCTCTTTTTCACTTTCTTAATGGTGTCTTTTGAAGCATAATATTTTTTAATTTTGGTGAAGTGCATTTTTTCTTTTCATTTGTTGGTTGTTCTTTTGGTGTTATATCTAAGAGACGATTGTCTAATCCAAGGTCACTGAGATTTATTCTTATGTTTATAGCTTTAGCTCTTATATTTAGATCTGTGATCCATTTTGACTTACATTTGTGTATGGTGTAAGGAACGTGTCCAAGAACCATGCGGCTTCTTGTGGTCTCGGTATCACTTGTTGAGAAGACTATACTTTCCCCATCAAATTGTCTTAGAACCCTTGTAGAAAATCATTTGACTATAAATATAAGGATTTAATTCTGTTCTCTCAGTTCAGTTCCATGTTTCTAAATGTCTAACCTTATGCCAGTACCACACTGTCTTGATTACTATAGTTTTGTAGTATGTTTTTAAAATTGGGACACATGAGTCCTCCAACTTTGTCCTTCTTTTTCATGATTTTCTTAGATATTTTATGTTCCATATATTTGCATATGAATTTCAGGATGAGCCTGTGAATTTCTGTTTTTTTTTTATTTTTTAAAAGGCAGCTATAATTTTGATGAAGAATGTGTTCAATCTGATGGCTGACTTAGCAGTATTCCCTATCTCAACAATATTAAGCCTTCCAATCAATGAACATGAGTGTCTTTCTAAATACTTATATTTTAAATTTCTTTCAGTGAAGTTTTATAGTTTTCAGTGTGTAAGTATTGCACTGTTTTGTTATTTTTTTCTAGATAATTTATTCTTTTTGATGTTCTGGTAAATGGAATTGATTTCTTAATTTCATTTTTAGATTATTCAATGCTAGTGTATAGAAATACAATTGATATTTTACTTTGACTTTGTATCCTACAAACTTTCTGAACTTGTTTATTCATTGTAATAGTGCTTTGGTGGATTCCTAAGGTTTCTTAAGATACACAATCATGTCATCAGCAAATATAGATAGTTAACTTCTTCCTTTTAAATCTGAGTGTCTTTTACTTTAGTATTTTTTCCTTTTCTTATCACCCTGGTTAGAACCTCCAGTGCAAATCTGAATAAAAGTGGCCAGAGAAGATTTCCTTATCTTGTAGATCTTAGAGGGTAAGCATTCACTCTTTCATTACTAAGTATGATGTTAGCTGCGTTTTTAAAAAATATCAAGAGATGTCTTTTGTCATGGATTGAATTGTCTTCCAAAAAGATATGTTGAAGTCCTAGCCTCTGGTAATTGTGAATGTGGACCTCATTTTAAAATAGTCTTGCAGATGTAATCAAGTTAAGATAAGGTAATTAGGGTGGGACATAATCCAATATGACTGTGTTCTTATAAGGCAAAAAAAGAGACAGAGACATACTCACACACAGGGAAGATGGTCATGTATGACAGAGGTAGAGGTTGGAGCTATGTTGCCAAAAGCAAAGGAATGCCTGGAACTATCAATACAAGAAGCTGGAAGAGACAAGGAAAACTACTCTAGAGGCTTCAGAGGGAGCATGGCTCCTGGAGCACCTTAGTTTCAGACTTCTAGTCTCATTAACTGTGAGAGAGTAAATTTTTGTTTTAAGACACACCCAGTATGTGGTATTTTGTTACAGCAGACTTAGGAAACTAACATTCTTTTTGTCAGGCTGAGAAAGTTCCTTTCTTTGCCTGTTACAGATCTATTCAGATTTTCTATTTCTTCTCAAGTCAGTTTTGATAGCCTGATTCTTTTAGATGAAATAGACAATTTCCTTAAGTAATTTGTTGGCATAGAGTTGTCCATACTATTCCCCTATAATTCTTCCTATTTCTGTAACTTTTATAGTCATCTCCCCTTTTCACTCATGATTTTATTGATTTGAGTCTTTTTTCTTTTTTCTCTTGGTAAGTCTAGCAAAATATTGTCAATTTATTGCTCTTTTCAAAGAACTAACTTTTGGTCTTTCTGATTTTTATCTGTTTTTTTCCTATTCTCTATTTCAATAATTACCTCTGTAATCTTTTTTTTTTCTTCCTGCTGTTTGATATACATTTAGTTTGCTCTTTTTCCAGAGCCTTAGTGTAGAAAGTTGGGCTATTGATTTGACATCTTTTTCTTTTTGGTAATATAGATGTTTGTAGCATAAATTTCCCCTCTAAGCACTGCTTTAGCTCATGCCCTTATGTTTTGGAATATTATATTTTTATTCACATTCATATTAAATTCTGACTAAATATAGAAACTTTAGTTTTATTCCTTTTTGCTATTATTGTCATATATATGGCAACTGTCTATGTTATAAGTTCAATATGGTTTACTATTTTTAAGAATCTCTCTCCATTTATTTAGATTTTATTTGATTTCTTTCCACGATATCTCAGTTTCCTGGACATAGATTTGTACATACTTTGCTAGATTTACAATTAATTATTCCATTTTTTGGGTGCTATTGTAAACAGTATTTTAAAAAATTTCAGTTCTGAACATCTGAAACTAACATAATATTGTGTGTCAACTATATTTTAATTAAAACATTCATTAGTCAGAAAACATTTTCAATTCTGATTACTCATTGCTGGTACAGAGGAAATACACTGACTTTTTTCCCTTACAGTTCTGTTAAGATAAAATTGACATATAGCACTGTAGAAGTTTATAAACAATACAGTTTTATAATTATTTTCTTATAATCTTATGTATTTTAAATAAATTGAAAGAAGGGAAGAGAAAGATTTATACAGTCTGTATATGTACCTATGCATAAACCTCTTCTTCTGCTCCTTATTTCTTTGTGTGGATTTGAATTTCTGTTTGATGCTATTTTCTTTCAAAATGAAAGACTTTCTCTTGGATTTCTTATAAGACAGGGTGTGTTGGCAACAAATTCTTACTCTTTGTTTATTTGGAAATGTCTTTATTGCACCTTCATGTTTAACATTTTTAAAATTAATAGACTTTATTTAGAGCAGTTTTAGGTTTATAGAAAGATTGAACAGCAATTACAAAAAGTTCTGTACATTTCCCCTTTGTCCACCCACAGTTTCCTGCACAGCTAACATCTTGCATTGGTGTGGTACATGTTTTACAATTGATGAATCAATATTGATATATCATTATTAACTAAAGTCCATAGTTTACACTAGGTGTCATCCTTTGTAGTGTACAGTTCTATGAGTTTTGCCAAATGCATAATGTCATATATCCACCATTACAATAACATAAAAAATAATTTCAGTTCATTAAAATTCCTCCTCCCTTAACCTTCGTCCTCTTTCCCTTAACCTTCCTTGGCAGCCACTGTCTTTTTAAATACTATCTCTATAGTTTTGCCTTTTCCAGAATGTCATATAGTTGGAATCATTTAATGCATAGCTTTTTCAAACTGACTTCTTTCACTTAGAGGAACCTTAAATGCATACTGCTATCTTTTCATGGCTTGAAAGGTTCATTTCTTTCTATCATTTAATAATATTCCATTGCATGGATGGGCCCCAGTTTGTTTATTCATTGACCTATTGAAGGACATCTTGGTTGCTTCCAAGTTTTGGTACTTATGAATAAAGTTGCTATAAACATCCATGTGCAGGTTTTTGTGTGGACAAAGTTTTCAGTTTCTTTGGATAAGTACCTAGAAGCAAGATTGCTGGAATGTGTGACTATGCTTAGCATTGTAAGAAACTGCCAAACTGTTTTCCAAAGTGGCTGGACCAATTTGCACTCCCCCTGGCAATGAATGAGAGTTCTTGTTGCTCCATATCCTTACCAGCATTTGGTGGTGTTGGTGTTTTGGATTTTAGCCATTCTGATAGGTATGTAGTGGTATCTCAGTGTTATTTTAATTCACAATTCCCTACAATTCCCTAATTACATATAATGTTGAGCATTTTTCCATATGCTTATTTGCTATCCGTACATTTTCTTTGGTGAGGTGTTTGTTAAATTCTTTTACCTACTTCTTAACTGGGTTGTTTTTCTTATTGTGGAATTTAAAGAGTTCTTCATATATATTGGATTCAACTCCTTTATCAGATAAGTGTTTTGCAAGCATTTTCTCCCAGTCTGTGGCTTGTCTTCTCATTTTATTAATGATGTCTTACACAGAGCAAAAGTTGTTAATTTTAATGATGTCCAACTTAAAAACTTTTCTTTCATGGATTGTGCTTCTGGTAGTGTATCTCAAAACTCATTGCCAAACTGAAGGACCCCTAGATTTTCCCTTAATTTATCTTCCAGAAGCTCTATAGTTTTGTTTTATATTTAGATCTACCATCCATATTGAGTTAATATTTGTCAAATGTGTAAGGTCCATGTCTAGATTCAATTGTTTTGCATGTGGATGTCCAGTTGTTCCAGTGCTCCTTTCACCTTTGGATTGCCTTTGCTTCTTTGTCAAAGATTAGTTTACTATATTTGTATAGGTCTATTTCTAGGACCTCTATTATGTTTCATTGGTTTTTTTGTCTATCCTTCCATTCATAGTACAGTACCCATTGAAGTTGGGTAATATTAGTCCTCTGACTTTGTTCTTTTTTATTATCATGTTCACTGTATGTAAGTTAAATTTCCATGTAAACCTTTTTTTTATAGGAGAATATTTTTATTTTTATTTTTTTAACTTTTTATTTTATATTGATGTATTGTTGATTTACAATGTTGTCACAGTCTCAGGTGTACAGCAAAGTGATTCAGTTATTCATATACATGTATCTTTTCCCATTTAGGTTGCTACATAACATTGAGCAGAGTTCCCTGTGCTAAACAGTAGGTCCTTGTTGGTTATCCATTTTACATACAGCAGTGTGTACCTGTCAATCCCAAACTCCCTAACTATCCCTTCCCCTACAGTTCCCCCCTGGTAAGCATAAGTTCATTCTCTAAGTCTGTGAGAATGTTTGTGTTTTGTAAATAAGTTCATTTGTATCATTTCTTTTTAGATTCTACATATAAGTGATATCATATGATATTCCTCTTTGTCTTACTTCACTCAGTATGACAATCACTAGGTCCATCCATGTTACTGCAAATGGCATTATTTCATTCTGTTTAATGGCTGAGTAATATTTCATTGTATACATGTACCACATCTTCTTTATCCATTCCTCTGTTGATGGACACTTAAATTGCTTCTGTGTCTTGGCTATTGTAAACAGTGCTGCAATGAACACTGGGGTACCTGTAGCCTTTCGGACCATGTTTTTCTCCAGATATATGCCAAGGAGTGGGATAGCAGGATCACATGGTAGCTTTATTTTTAGGTTTTTAAGGAACCTCCATACTGTTCTCCGTAGTGGTTGTACCAATTTACATTCTCACCAACAGTGTAAGAGGGTGGCTAGGATTTCCAGAACTATGTTGAATAATAGTGGTGAGAGTGGACATCCTCGCTCGTTCCTGATCTTAGAGGAAATGCTTTCAGTTTTTCACCATTGAGAATGATGTTTGCTGTGGGTTTGTCATATACGGCCTTTATTATGTTGAGGTAGGTTCCCTCTATGCCCACTTTCTGGAGAGTTTTTATCATGAATGGGTGTTGAATTTTGTCAGAAGCTTTTTCTGCATCTATTGAGATGATCATATGGTTTTTATTCTTCAATTTGTTAAGATGGTGTATCACATTGATTGATTTGCGTATATTGAAGAATCCTTGCATCCCTGGGATAAATCCCACTTGATCATGGTGTATGATCCTTTTAATGTGTTGTTGGATTCTGTTTGCTAGTATTTTCTTGAGGATTTTTGCATCTATATTCATCAGTGATATTGGTCTGTAATTTTCTTTTTTTGTAGTGTCTTTGTCTGGTTTTGGTATCAGGGTGATGGTGGCCTCATAGAATGAGTTTGGGAGCGTTCCTTCCTCTGCAATTCTTTGGAAGAGTTTGAGAAGGATGGGTGTTAGCTCTTCTCTAAATGTTTGATAGAATTCACCTGTGAAGCCATCTGGTCCTGGACTTTTGTTTGTTGGAAGATTTTTAATCACAGTTTCAATTTCATTACTTGTGATTGCTCTGTTCATATTTTCTGTTTCTTCCTGGTTCAGTCTTGGAAGGTTATACCTCTCTAAGAATTTGTCCATTTCTTCCAGGTTGTCCATTTTATTGGCATAAAGTTGCTTGTAGTAGTCTCTTAGGATGCTTTGTATTTCTGCGGTGTCTGTTGTAACTTCTCCTTTTTCATTTCTAATTTTATTGATTTGAGTCCTCTCCCTCTTTTTCTTGATGAATCTGGCTAATGGCTTATCAATTTTGTTTATCTTCTCAAAGAACCAACTTTTAGTTTTATTGATCTTTGCTATTGTTTTCTTTGTTTCTATTTCATTTATTTCTGCTCTGATCTTTATGATTTCTTTCCTTCTGCTAACTTTCGGTTTTGTTTGTTCTTCTTTCTCTAGTTTCTTTAGGTGTAAGGTTAGATTGTTTACTTGAGATTTTTCTTGTTTCTTTAGGTAGGCTTGTATAGCTATAAACTTCCCTCTTAGAACCGCTTTTGCTGCATCCCATAGGTTTTGGGTTGTCATGTTTTCATTGTCATTTGTCTCTAGGTATTTTTTGATTTCCTCTTTGATTTCTTCAGTGATCTCTTGGTTATTTAGTAACGTATTGTTTAGCCTCCATGTGTTTGTCTTTTTTCGTTTTTTTCCCTGTACTTCATTTCTAATCTCATAGCGTTGTGGTCAGAAAAGATGCTTGATATGATTTCAATTTTCTTAAATTTACTGAGGCTTGATTTGTGACCCAAGATGTGATCTATCCTGGAGAATGTTCCGTGCGCACTTGAGAAGAACGTGTAATCTGCTGTTTTTGGATGGAATGACCTATATATATCAATTAAATCTATCTGGTCTATTGTGTCATTTAAAGCTTGTGTTTCCTTATTTATTTTCATTTTGGATGATCTTTCCATTGGTGTAAGTGAGGTGTTAAAGTCCCCCACTATTATTGTGTTACTGTTGATTTCCTCTTTTATGGCTGTTAGCAGTTTCCTTATGTATTGAGGTGCTCCTATGTTGGGTGCATATATATTTATAATTGTTATATCTTCTTCTTGGATTGATCCCTGGATCATTATGTAGTGTCCTTCCTTGTCTCTTGTAACATTCTTTATTTTAAAGTCTATTTTATCTGATATGAGTATAGCTACTCCAGCTCTCTTTTGATTTCCATTTGCATGGAATATCTTTTTCCATCCCCTCACTTTCAGTCTGTATGTGTCCCTAGGTCTAAAGTGGGTCTCTTGTAGACAGCATATATATGGGTCTTGTTTTTGTATCCATTCAGCAAGCCTGTGTCTTTTGGTTGGGGCATTTAATCCATTCACGTTTAAGGTAATTATCGATATGTATGTTCCTATGACCATTTTCTTAATTGTTTTGGGTTTGTTTTTGTAGGTCCTTTTCTTCTCTTGTGTTTCCCACTTAGAGAAGTTCCTTTAGCATTTGTTGTAGAGCTGGTTTGGTGGTGCTGAATTCTCTTAGCTTGTGCTTTTCTGTAAAGCTTTTGATTTCTCCATCAAATCTAAATGAGATCCTTGCTGGGTAGAGTAATCTTGGTTGTAGGTTCTTCCCTTTCGTCACTTTAAGTATATCATGCCACTCCCTTCTGGCTTGCAGAGTTTCTGCTGAGAAATCAGCTGTTAACCTTATGGGAGTTCCCTTGTATGTTATTTGTCGTTTTTCCCTTGCTGCTTTCAATAATTTTTCTTTGTCTTTAATTTTTGCCACTTTGATTACTATGTGTCTCGGCGTGTTTCTCCTTGGGTTTATCCTGTATGGGACTCTCTGCGCTTCCTGGACTTGGGTGGCTATTTCCTTTCCCATGTTAGGGAAGTTTTCGACTATAATCTCTTCAAATATTTTCTCGGGTCCTTTCTCTCTCTCTTCTCCTTCTGGGACCCCTATAATGCGAATGTTGTTGCGTTTAATGTTGTCCCAGCGGTCTCTTAGGCTGTCTTCATTTCTTTTCATTCTTTTTTCTTTAGTCTGTTCCGCAGCAGTGAATTCCACCATTCTGTCTTCCAGGTCACTTATCCATTCTTCTGCCTCAGTTATTCTGCTATTGATTCCTTCTAGTGTAGTTTTCATTTCAGTTATTGTATTGGTCATCTCTGTTTGTTTGTTCTTTAATTCTTCTAGGTCTTTGTTAATCATTTCTTGCATCTTCTCAATCTTTGCCTCCATTCTTATTCCGAGGTCCTGGATCATCTTCACTATCATTATTCTGAATTCTTTTTCTGGAAGGTTGCCTATCTCCACTTCATTTAGTTGTTTTTCTGGGGTTTTATCTTGTTCCTTCATCTGGTACATAGCCCTCTGCCTTTTCATCTTTTCTATCTTTCTGTAACTGTGGTTTTTGGTCCACAGGCTGCAGGATTGTAGTTTTTCTTGCTTCTGCTGTCTGCCCTCTGGTGGTTGAGGCTATCTAAGAGGCTTGATGGGAGGCTCTGGTGGTGGGTAGAGCTGACTGTTGCTGTGGCGGTCAGAGCTCAGTAAAACCTTAATCCACTTGACTGTTGATGGGTGGGGCTGGGTTCCCTCCCTGTTGCTGTGGCGGTCAGAGCTCAGTAAAACCTTAATCCACTTGACTGTTGATGGGTGGGGCTGGGTTCCCTCCCTGTTGGTTGTTTTGCCTGAGGCAACCCAACACTGGAGCCTACCCGTGCTCTTTGGTGGGGTTAATGGCAGACTCTGGGAGGGCTCACGCCAAGGAGAACTTCCCAGAACCTCTGCTGCCAGTGTCCTTATCCCCACGGTGAAACAGAGCCACCACTCGCCTCTGCAGGAGACCCCCCAACACCAGCAGGTAGGTCTGGTTCAGTCTCCCCCAGGGTCACTGCTCCTTCCCCTGGGTCCCGATGCACACATTACTTTGTGTGTGCCCTCCAAGAGTGGGGTCTCTGTTTCCCCTAGTCCTGTCAAAGTTCTGCAATCAATTCCCACTAGGCTTCAAAGTCTGATTCTCTAGGAATTCCTCCTCCCGTTGCCGGACCCCCAGGTTGGGAAGCCTGACGTGGGGCTCAGAACCTTCACTCCAGTGGGTGGACTTCTGTGGTATAAGTGTTCGCCAGTCTGTGAGTCACCCACCCAGCAGTTATGGGATTTGATTTTACTCTGATTGCGCCCCTCCTACTGTCTCACTGTGGCTTCTCCTCTGTCCTTGGACGTGGGGTATCCTCCTTGGTGAAGTCCAGGGTCTTCCTGTCAATGATTGTCCAGGAGCCAGTTGTGATTCTGGTGCTCTCGCAAGAGGGAGTGAGAGCACGTCCTTCTACTCCACCATCTTGGTTCCCTTTTCCTAGATGTATTTCTGATGTATCTGTGGGGAGGAAGGTGATCTCTGCGTCTTACTCTTCTGCCATCTTCTCCTCTCTCTTCTCCAGCATTTTTTATTTGTAGACTTTTTGATGTTGGCCATTCTGACCAGTGTGAGGTTATACCTCATTGTAGTTTTGATTTGCATTTCTCTAATAATTAGCGATGCTGAGCAATTTTTCACATGCCTGTTGGCCATCTGTATGTCTTCTTTGGAGAAATGCCTATTAGGACTTCTGCCCACTTTTTGATTGGGTTGTTTGGTTTTTTGTTATTGAGTTGTATGAGCAGTTTGTACATTTTGGATATTGCCCCTTGTTGGTTGCATCATTTTCAAATATTTTCTCCCATTCTGTAGGTTGTCTTTTTGTTTATGGTTTCCTTGGCTGTGCAAAAGTTTTTAAGTCTGATCAGGTCCCATTTTTTTTTATTATATTTCTACTGCCTTGGCAGACTGACCTAAGAAAACATTGGCATGATTTATGTCAGAGAATGCTTTGCGTAGGTTCTCTTCTGGGAGTTTTATGGTGAAATGCCTTATATTTAAGTCTTTAATCCACTTTGAGTTTATTTTTGTGTATAGTGTGAGGGTATATTCTACATTCATTGATTGACATGAAGCTGTCCAACTTTCCCAATACCACTTGCTGAAGACACTATCTTTTCTGCATTGTATATTCTTGCCTCCATTGTTGAAGATTAATTGACCATAGGTGTATGGGTTTATTTCTGGGCTCTCTATTCTGTTGCATTGATTCATATGTCTGTTTTTGTGCCAATACCTCACTGTCTTGATTACTGTAGCTTTATAGTATTACAAAGTCTGAGAGTGTTATGCGTCCTGCTTTGTTCTTTTACATCAGGATTGATTTGGCAATTCTGGGGTTTTTATTGTTCCATATAAATTTTAGGATTATTTGTTCTAGTTTTGTGAAAAATGTCATGGGTTATTTGATAGGGATCACATTAAATCTGTAGATTGTTTGGGCAGTATGGCCACTTTAACAATATTAATTCTTCCAATCCAAGAGCATGGGATGTCTTTCCATTTCTTTGAATCATCTTTAGTTTCCTTTATTAATGTTTTATAGCTCTCAGCATATAAGTCTTTCACATCCTTGGTCAGGTTTATTCCTAAGTACTTTTTTTTTTTAATGAGATTTTAAAGGGATTATTTTTCTACTTTCCCTTTCTGATATTTCACTGTTAGTGTAAAGAAATGCAACTGATTTCTGTATGTTAAACTTGTATCCTGCTATTTACCTTGCTGAATTCATTTATCACTTCTAGTAGTTTTTGTGTGTAGTCTTTAGGGTCTTCTATATATATTATCATGTCATCTGCATATATTGACAATTTTTTCTCTTCCCTTCCAATTTTGATATCTTTTATTTCTTTTTATTGTCTGATTGCTATGGCTAGGACTTCCAGTTCTATACTGAATAGAAGTGGTGAGAGTGGGCATCCTTGTCTTGTTCCAGATTTTAGTGAGAAGGCTTTCAGCTTTTCACCATTGAGTATTATGTTGACTGTGGGTTTGTCATAAATAGCTTTTATTATGTTGAGATATATTCTCTCTATACCCACTTTGGTAAGAGATTTTATCATGAATGGATGTTGAATTTTGTCAAATGCTTTTTCTGCATCTATTGAGATGATCATGTGGTTTTTGTCTTTTCTTTTGTTGATGTGATGTATCACATTGATTGATTTGTGTATGTTAAACCATCCTTGTGACCCTGGGATGAAACCAGCTTGGTCGTGGTGTTTGATCTTTTTTATGTGTTGTTGGATTTGGTTTGCTAATATTTTGTTGAGAAAATTTGCATCTATATTCATCAAAGATTTTGGCCTCTAATTTTCTTTTTTGGTGGTCTCTTTGTCTGGTGTTGGTATCAGGGTGATGGTGGCTTCATAGAATGACTTTGGGAGGAGTGTTCCCTCCTCTTCAATCTTTTGTAAGAGTTTGAGAAGGATCAGTACAAGTTCTTCTTTGCATGTTAGGTGAAATTCCCCAGTGAAGCCATCTGGTCCTGGACTTTTGTTGACACGGAATTGTTTTTTTAAAAATTACAGATTTGTTACAATTTTTTTATTACAGAAATTTTTATTACAGATTCTAGTTATCAGTCGTTCAAATTGTCTATTTCTTCTTGATTGAGTTTTGGTGGGCTATATGTTTCTAGAAAGTTGCCCATTTCTTCTAGGTTGTCCAATTTGTTGGCATCTAATTGTTCATAGTACTCTTATAGTTTTTTGTATTTCTGTGGTATCTCTTGTTATTTTCCTCTCTCATTTCTTATTTTGTTTATTTGGGTTCTCTTTCTTTTCTTCTTGGTGAGCCTGGCCAGAGGTTTGTCAATTTTGTTTACCCTTTCAAAGAACCAACTCTTGTTTTTATTGATTTTTTTCTATTTTTAATCTCTATTTTATTTATTTCCTCTCTCATCTTTATTATTTCCTTCCTTCTGCTGACTTTAGTTTTTCTTCTTCTTTTTCTAATTCTTCCATTGGAGAGTTTTATATTCAAGTATTTTTAGACTGTAATACACCCTCAAGATGTTAACGATCAGAATATTCAGAGATAGTAAAAATGATTTTAAATGATGGAAATTTTCCAGGATTACCTTGCATCCAATTAATACCTAGGTAAAAGGACCATTGGCCATGTCAGTTATACCAAATAGAACAGTGACTTGTTTATTAGGGAGTACTGTAAGTGTTTGCCATTACATCACCCTACCTTTTTAGACCACCTTCAGACATCACATTAAATTATTTGCTTTTAACTTTCACCTAGCTCTTCTTATCAGAAGAGAATGGATGTAAGTCTGGACTAGATCAATAATGATATTCTCCAATACCATTCTCTAAAGCTACTTCTTGTCTGATTATGTTTTTCGTGGGGTCTGGTAAACCATCTCCTCTTTAAACTGTTATATAGCAATTTAATTTGTTTCTTAGTGGAACATACAGAGATAACTGAAAGACATCGATATTTACAGTCTCAAGTTAAGCTAGCATCAGTCTGACAAAGCATAATGGAAGAATAAACTACCCATCCACACAAGAGAATACTGAAGTTTTGTGCAGTAAAGGGTCTATCAACAAAGGCAATTTCTGAGGGGATCAAGTACTTAGATTGTGATTTCAATTCTGCAAAAGTGTTTTGAAATACCCTCTGTGCTATGGCTACAGGATTTATTGAGTACAGGAGATACAACTAGTAACCAGTTACAAGTCTGAGCCTATGACACTGATATGACTCAACTAGAAGTGATGTCAGATGTAATGTCTTACCACTTCCTGTGGCATTTAAGGAATAAAAATTGTTTGTTAAACCTTTAAGGAAACAATGGAAGGACCAGCAATGTTCACCATATGGTTGATTCTAAATGATCTGAGCAGGCTCAGTGCTTAACTTAGTTTCATCTTCATCTGATCTGAATTACCTGAGCGACCAGAGATCATCTCTTCTAACACCCTCATTTTAAAGAGTGGGAAAGAAGAAATGAGGTTAACTTGTTAAAGTAACCTATTTCTGCCTTTAATGAACTGAACCTTAGATCAAGGTTTCCTGATTTCTAGCCCATTTCTCTACACTGGATAAAATTGCTCCCAGCTCCACTTTTCACCAAATCTCTTATTTGTTGAATTGTGTCCCCTCAAATTTTGAATTCCTAACTCCCTGTACCTATGAATGTGACCTTATTTGGGAATAGAGTCATTGAAGATGTAATTACTTAAGATGAGATCATACTAATATAGGGTGGATCCTTAACCATATGACTGGTATCCTTATAAGAAGAAGGAAAGTTGGACATAAACATAGAGGGAAGATAGCCATATGAAGACAGGGGCAGAGATTAGAGTTATGCTGCTGCAAGCCAAGTAACACCTGAGGCTCCCAGTAGCTGGACCAGGAAAGGAAGTTTTAGAAGGAGCGTGGCCCTGCCAACACCTTGATACCAGATTTCTAGCCTCCAGAATGGCAAGAGAGTTAATTTCTGTTGTTTTAAGTGTGTGGCGCTTTGTTACAGCAGCCCTAGGAAACTAATACAACATGTAAAAATTAATTTTGTGGCCTTGTATGAATGTGCCATGTTTATGCCAGACCTGGTAGCCAGATTTCAGCACTATAGACAGCAGGTAATTTGGAATTAGTGTTGGGTTTAATTGGTTGAACCAGAAGGTCTGGTGCTTTAATAAACTGTGCCTCTGAAATCTTCATGTTAGAAATTTTTAGCCTCTTAATAATATTAATACATACTTTTGAGTGCTAATATAATGAATTCTATTGGATTACAATAAAATGTGGACACAGCTTGGTGGATATACATATTGGCTCAATGTTTGAAAAGGTCTGATGACTCCAGATTGCCTAATAGTCATGCATTTAACAATTGTTCACACTCTGAGAGCTGCCAACGAGGAAGTACTCTTATCATGACTCTTGTCGGAGTTAAGTCTCCACTTCTATTTTTATATGTTTGTTTGTTTGTTTATTTATTTATTTATTTATTTATTTATTTTTAAACAGTCATCAATTTTATACACATCAGTGTATACATATCAATCCCAGTCGCCCAATTCAGCACACCACCATCCCTACCCCACTGTGGTTTTCCCCCCTTGGTGTCCATACGTTTGTTCTCTACATCTGTGTCTCAACTTCTGCCCTGCAAACCGGTTCATCTGTACCATTTTTCTAGGTCCCACATACATGCGTTAATATACGATATTTGTTTTTCTCTTTCTGACTTACTTCACTATGTATGACAGTCTCTAGATCCATCCACGTCTCAATAAATGACTCAATTTTGTTGCTTCTTATGACTGAGTAATATTCCATTGTATATATGTACCACATCTTCTTTATCCATTCGTCTGTCGATGGGCATTTAGGCTGCTTTCATGACCTGGCTATTGTAAATAGTGCTGCAATGAACATTGGGGTGCATGTGTCTTTTTGAATTACGGTTTTCTCTGGGTATATGCCCAGTAGTGGGATTGCTGGATCATATGGTAATTCTATTTTTAGTTTTTTAAGGAACCTCCATATTGTTCTCCATAGTGGCTGTATCAATTTACATTCCCACCAACAGTGCAAGAGGGTTCCCTTTTCTCCACACCCTCTCCAGCATTTGTTGTTTGTAGATTTTCTGATGATGCCCATTCTAACAGGAGTGAGGTGATACCTCATTGTAGTTTTGATTTGCATTTCTCTAATAATTAGTGATGTTGAGCAGCTTTTCATGTGCTTCTTGGCCATCTGTATGTCTTCTTTGGAGAAATGTCTATTTAGGTCTTCTGCCCATTTTTGGATTGGGTTGTTTGTTTCTTTAATATTGAGCTGAATATGCTGTTTATATATTTTGGCGATTAATCCTTTGTCCGTTGATTCGTTTGCAAATATTTTCTCCCATTCTGAGGGTTGTCTTTTCGTCCTGTTTATGGTTTCCTTTGCTGTGCAAAAGCTTTGAAGTTTCATTAGGTCCCATTTGTTTATTTTTGTTTTTATTTCCATTACTCTAGGAGGTGGATCAAAAAAGATCTTACTGTGATTTATGTCAAAGAGTGTTCTTCCTATGTTTTCCTCTAAGAGTTTTATAGTGTCCGGTCTTACATTTAGGTCTTGAATCCATTTTGAGTTTATTTTTGTGTATGGTGTTAGGGAGTGTTCTAATTTCATTCTTTTACATGTAGCTGTCCAGTTTTCCCAGCACCACTTATTGAAGAGACTGTCTTTTCTCCATTGTATATCTTTGCCTCCTTTGTCATAGATTAGTTGACCATAGGTGCGTGGGTTTATCTCTGGGCTTTCTATCTTGTTCCATTGATCTATATTTCTGTTTTTGTGCCAGTACCATATTGTCTTGATTACTGTAGCTTTGTAGTATAGTCTGAAGTCAGGGAGTCTGATTCCTCCAGCTCCACTTTTTTCCCTCAAGACTGCTTTGGCTATTCGGGGTCTTTTGTGTCTCCATACAAATTTTAAGATTTTTTGTTCTAGTTCTGTAAAAAATGCCATTGGTAATTTGATAGGGAATCTACACTGAATCTGTAGATTGGTTTGGGTAATACAGTCATTTTCACAATATTTATTCTTCCAATCCAAGAACATGGTATATCTCTCCACCTGTTGGTATCATTTTTAATTTCTTTCATCAGTGTCTTATAGTTTTCTGCATACAGGTCTTTTGTCTCCCTAGGTAGGTTTATTCCAAGGTATTTTATTCTTTTTGTTGCAGTGGTAAATGGGAGTGTTTCCTTAATTTCTCTTTCAGATTTTTCATCATTAGTATATAGGAATGCAATAGATTTCTGTGCATTGATTTTGTATCCTGCAACTTTACCAAATTCATTGATTAGCTCTAGTAGTTTTCTGGTGGCATCTTTAGGATTCTCTATGTATAGTATCATGTCATCTGCAAACAGTGATAGTTTTACTTCTTCTTTTCCAATTTATATTCCTTTCATTTCTTTTTATTCTCTGATGGCTGCAGCTAGAACTTCCAAAACTATCTTGAATAATAGAGGTAAGAGTGGACATCCTTGTCTCGTTCCTGATCTTAGAGGAAATGCTTTCAGTTTTTCACCATTGAGAATGTTGTTTGTTGTGGGTTTGTCGTATATGGCCTTTATTATGTTGAGGTAGGTTCCCTCTATGCCCACTTTCTGGAGAGTTTTTATCATAAATGGGTGTTGAATTTTGTCAAAAGCTTTTTCTGCATCTATTGAGATGATCATATGATTTTTATTCTTCAATTTGTTAAGATGGTGTATCACATTGATTGATTTGCGTATATTGAAGAATCCTTGCATCCCTGGGATAAATCCCACTTGATCATGGTGTATGATCCTTTTAATGTGTTGTTGGATTCTGTTTGCTAGTATTTTGTTGAGGATTTTTGCATCCATATTCATCAGTGATATTGGTCTGTAATTTTCTTTTTTTGTAGTATCTTTGTCTGGTTTTGGTATCAGGGTGATGGTGGCCTCATAGAATGAGTTTGGGAGTGTTCCTTCCTCTGCAATTTTTTGGAAGAGTTTGAGAAGGATGGGTGTTAGCTCTTCTCTAAATGTTTGATAGAATTCACCTGTGAAGCCATCTGGTCCTGGACTTTTGTTTGTTGGAAGATTTTTAATCACAGTTTCAATTTCATTACTTGTGATTGGTCTGTTCATATTTTCTGTTTCTTCCTGGTTCAGTCTTGGAAGGTTATACCTTTCTAAGAATTTGTCCATTTCTTCCAGGTTGTCCATTTTATTGGCATAGAGTTGCTTGTAGTAGTCTCTTAGGCTGCTTTTTATTTCTGCGGTGTCTGTTGTAACTTCTCCTTTTTCATTTCTAATTTTATTGATTTGAGTCCTCTCCCTCTTTTTCTTGATGAGTCTGGCTAATGGTTTATCAATTTTGTTTATCTTCTCAAAGAACCAGCTTTTAGTTTTATTGATCTTTGCTATTGTTTTCTTTGTTTCTATTTCATTTATTTCTGCTCTGATCTTTATGATTTCTTTCCTTCTGCTAACTTTGGGTTTTGTTTGTTCTTCTTTCTCTAGTTCCTTTAGGTGTAAGGTTAGATTATTTACTTGAGATTTTTCTTGTTTCTTTAGGTAGGCTTGTATAGCTATAAACTTCCCTCTTAGAACTGCTTTTGCTGCATTTCATAGGTTTTGTTTTTTTTTTTTTTTTCCTGAAACATGGCAGTTCTAGTTTTAATTTTTTGAGGAAATGTCATACTTTTTCCCATAGTGGCTGCACCAATTTACAGTCCTACCAACAGTGCACATGGGTTCTCTTTTCTCCACCTCCTAACAGATGTGAGGTGATAGCTCACTGTGGTTTTGATTTGCATTCCTTGATGATTAGTGATCTTGAGAATCTTTTCTTTTTTTTTTTTTTTTTAATAGTTATTTATTTATTTATTTATTTATTTATTTTTTCACACACACACACTGTATTTTATTTTTACAAGAGATAAATCGACCGACACCAAGCATTGTACATGGATGACCACAACAAAAGCAACAATGATTGCAATTACCAAACATGAATCACACTCATACTATGTCATAGTATTGACATTCAGTCCAGTAATCCTCCACTGTAACAGCTCCTTTACTTTGCAGTGAAAATTGATTTGTATATTCTTTGCCTCTGAGTCCTTGTGGAATTTTTTTTTTTTTTTTTAAATTCAGACAGAAAGTCACAAAAATTATACTCATCCTCATCAGTTCACTCAGTCCCATGTAATTAATTTTTTTTTTCATCTTGATCTTTTGTTAGCACTTTTATGAGTTCATCAGTTTTTCATTAGAGTTCTGAAAATGCTTATTCATTCAGTTCAGCAGTACAGTCCGTTACCAGAAACCTGTACTTGTCAGAGTCTTTTCCATGTATTTCTTGAAGATGAAACCCTTTTATAGGAACATATTTGCAAAATCATCAGAGTACACCCAGAACTGTCTGTAAATGACAAAAGACTTAAAAATGACCACGGTTAAAGATTTGATGACAGTTCATAATAATGCAGTTGACAAGAAAATTAGTTATTTCTGAGATATACATTTTAAAGTAATAACTAGGATTATTACTTATAACATTATACCAGAACATATAAGATTTTTAGAAATTTCATGTAATGTCTGAAACATTTATATTAACATATTTCCATACATATTTCCATACAAGTACAAATATAAGATTTTTAGAAATTTCATGTAATGTCTGAAACATTTATATTAACATATTTCCATACATATTTCCATACAAATACAAATATGATTTTTAGAAATTTCATGTAATGTCTGAAACATTTATATTAACATATTTCCATACATATTTCCATACAAATACAAATATAAGATTTTTAGAAATTTCATGTAATGTCTGAAACATTTCATAGGTTTTGGATCATCGTGTTTTCCTTGTCATTTATCTCTAGGTATTTTTTGATTTCCTCTTTGATTTCTTCAGTGATCTTTTGGTTATTTAGTAATGTATTGTTTAGCCTCCATGTGTTTGTGTTTTTTACGTTTTTTTCCCTGTACTTCATTTCTAATCTCATAGCGTTGTGGTCAGAAAAGATGCTTGATATGATTTCAATTTTCTTAAAATTACTGAGGCTTGATTTGTGACCCAAGATGTGATCTATCCTGGAGAATGTTCCATGCGCACTTGAGAAGAAAGTGTAATCTGCTGTTTTTGGATGGAATGTCCTATAAATATCAATTAAATGTATCTGGTCTATTGTGTCATTTAAAGCTTCTCTTTCCTTATTTATTTTCATTTTCGATGATCTGTCCTTTGGTGTAAGTTAGGTGTTAAAGTCCCCCACTATTATTGCGTTACTGTCGATTTCCTCTTTTATAGCTGTTAGCAGTTGCCTGATGTATTGAGGTGCTCCTATGTTGGGTGCATATGTATTTATAACTGTTATATCTTCTCCTTGGATTGATCCCTTGATCATTATGTAGTGTCCTTCCTTGTCTCTTGTAACGTTCTTTATTTTAAAATCTATTTTATCTGATATGAGTATTGCAAGTCCAGCTTTCTTTTGATTTCCATTTGCATGGGATATCTTTTTCCATCCCCTCACTTTCAGTCTTTATGTGTCCCTAGGTCTGAATTGGGTCTCTTGTAGACAGCATATATATGGGTCTTGTTTTTGTATCCATTCAGCAAGCCTGTGTCTTTTGGTTGGAGCGTTTAAACCATTCACGTTTAAGGTAATTATCGTTATGTATGTTCCTATGACCATTTTCTTAATTGTTTTGGGTTTGTTTTTGTAGGTCCTTTTCTTCTGTTGTGTTTCCCATTTAGAGAAGTTCCTTTAGCATTTGTTGTAGAGTTGGTTTGGTGGTGCTGAATTCTCTTAGCTTTTGTTTGTCTGTAAAGCTTTTGATTTCTCCATCAAATCTAAATGAGATCCTTGCTGGGTAGAGTAATCTTGGTTGTAGGTTCTTCCCTTTCATCACTTTAAGTATATCATGCCACTCCCTTCTGGCTTGTGTAGTTTCTGCTGAGAAATCAGCTGTTAACCTTATGGGAGTTCCCTTGTATGTTATTTGTGGTTTTTCCCTTGCTGCTTTCAATAATTTTTCTTTGTCTTTAATTTTTGCCAATTTGATTACTATGTGTCTTGTTGTTTCTCCTTGGGTTTATCCTGTATGGGACTCTCTGCGCTTCCTGGACTTGGGTGGCTATTTCCTTTCCCATATTAGGGAAGTTTTTGACTATAATCTCTTCAAATATTTTCTCGGGTCCTTTCTCTCTCTCTTCTCCTTCTGGGACCCCTATAATGCGAATGTTGTTGCGTTTACTGTTGTCCCATAGGTCTCTGTGGTTTTTGTTCCACAGGCTGCAGGATTGTACTTTTTCTTGCTTCTGCTGTCTGCCCTCTGGTGGATGAGGCTATCTAAGAGGCTTGATGGGAGGCTCTGGTGGTGGTAGAGCTGACTGTTGCTGTGGTTGTCAGAGCTCAGTAAAACTTGACTGTTGATTGGTGGGCCTGGGTTCCCTCCCTGTTGGTTGTTTTCCCTGATGTAACCCAACACTGGAGACTACCTGGGCTCTTTGGTGGAGCTAATGACAGACTCTGGGGGGGCTCATGCCAAGGAGTACTTCCCAGAACCTCTGCTGCCAGTGTCCTTGTCCCCACGGTGAAACAGAGCCACCCTCCGCCTCTGCAGGAGACCTTCCAACACTAGCAGGTAGGTCTGGTTCAGTCTTCCCTGGGGTCACTGCTCCTTCCCCTGGGTCCCAATGCGCACACTATTTTGTGTGTGCCCTCCAAGAGTGGGGTCTCTGTTTCCCCTAGTCCTGTCGAAGTCCTGCAATCAATTCCCACTAGGTTTCAGAGTCTGATTCTCTATGAATTCCTCCTCTTGCTGCCGGACCCCCAGGTTGGGAAGCCTGACATGGGGCTCAGAACCTTCACTCCAGTGGGTGGACTTCTGTGGTATAAGTGTTCACCAGTCTGTGAGTCACCCACCCACCAGTTATGGGATTTGATTTTACTCTGATCACGCCCCTCCTACCGTCTCATTGTGGCTTCTCCTTTGTCTTTGGATGTGGGGTATGTTTTTTGGTGAGTTCCAGTGTCTTCTTGTCCATGATTGTCCAGCAGCTAGTTGTGATTCTGGTGTTTTTGCAAGAGGGAGTGAGAGCACATCCTTCTACTCCGCCATCTTGGTTCCTCTCTCCACTTCTATTTTAATAGCAATATAACAATATGATTATAAAAGGTGTACCTTTGTATGATTGGCCAGGTGGACTCCAATGTAGTGAAGCCAACTGCAGTTTAACCCAGTTTATCTAATGAGTGCCTCCCGTGCTTCTGTGTTCACAGTAGAGTGGGGAGTAGCACAGACATTGCCTTCCCTGTAAGTATATGACTTAACCTGGGAAGTAGGTTCATCATTAGAATAATTTCTGTTTAATTACAGTGGTGACGAATGCTATGAGGATAAGCACAAGTTGGGGTGGGGTTTACATATAACCTGAGTTGGTTGGGGGAGAAAGACAGTCAGAAAGGCATCTGAGGAACTGACACAAACTCTGTTTCTGAAGAATGAGTAGGAGGCTCACAGACCTCATCCCATCCATCAGTAAATCCTGCGAGCTCTCCTTCAAACAATAGCTTTAATCCAGTTATTTCATTGCCTGTATTGCTAATACTGTGATGGCCGTTCCAATACCACCACCTCAGCACCTGGACTATTTTAATGTGCTCCTAACTGTCTCTTGCTTCCATCCTCGTCCTCTTACACTCTGACTCTGGCTGTTTGTTGTGGTAAGAATATTCTTTAAAACTATGATTCAGATCATGTCAGTCATCTCTCCAACAACTCCTATGATTTCCCAGCTGGAGTAAAATCCAGAACGCTTTATGGTGGCTGATGGTTGATAAGCCACCTTTCTGACCCTGTCGCCTACTGCCCTCTGCCCCCCCCCCCCACTCTGCTTCAGCCACACTGGTCTCCTTGCTGTAGCTCAATAGCCACTGAGAGGTTTGATTTTGTTGGGCTGTTTTTTTTTTTTTTTGCCTGGAACGCTTTTACCAAGACAGCTGATTGGCTCACTCATGCATTTCATGTGTCTGTCATTTGTGACCTTTTTAGAAGGTCTTCTCTGGTCATTCAGTAAAAAATGACAACTTCCTCCTTTCCCTCAGTCATTCCCTGCCCCTCTTACCTTGTCTTATTTTCTTCTATAGAATTTAGCACCATCTGATAAACTTTCACTTTGTTGCATGACGAAAGGGGGTGGTAGGATAGGGGTGACTGGGATGAAACTGTCCAGACAGTCGTACAATGTGGAAAGGAACTTCACTTGTTTAAGGAGTTGAAAGGCCACTGTGAAGGGAGAGCACTGAGCCAAGGGCAAATGGCAAAGGAAAAGGAGGGGCAGGCAGGACCACATCAGGTGGGCTACAGAGGGCAGATTAGGATGAGGGCCCAAAGCCTAAGAGAAACGGGTAGCCACTGAAAATTTTAAATAGGAGACTGATGATACATGTACATACTACAAAGACCATTGTTGATGGTATGTAGAGAGTGTTTGGGAAATGACAAGTTTGGAGCAGCCCATTACAGTGACCTGGATGGAAGGTGATGTGTCTTAGACCATAATGTGGGCATGGGGGTGTAGAGGCAGAGGGATGGTGGACAAGGTAGGAGACATTTGGGGAAACTATCAAGACTTCCTCTAAGGGAACAAGGGTGGTAGGCTGGCTCTTGCTGAGCCTGGGATCTTGAGACAGAGTAGGTTTATGGGCATTGACACTAGGGGCTGGAAGAGCAGACCATGAATTCTATTTTATTGATAGATACATTGTCTTGATACCAGAACTCTTCTCACAGCCAGACCCATTTATCTAATCACTTCGTTAACATTTCTACTCACATATTTATAGGCAGCTCAAAGCTTAGCATGTAGCCTGGACATGGTGTTTGAACTTGTGGAAAAGATCTTCTAAGGAGAAGTGTGAGAAGTAAACACCTGAGAGCCTGGGACTGACCCCTGACACATTCTAACTTGTAACAGAAATCAGGTGGAAAAGAAAAATCCCCAGAAGATGACTCTTCTCTCCTTGGAGATTCACTCTGGTCAGGTTTTGACAGATGAAGAAACAGATGCCAAGAGCAGAGAGGCAACTTGCCTGATCTCATAGGTAGTTGGACAGTGAGATTAAGCAGTCTTTCTGGATTGGGGTAGGGTAGAAAGTAAATAAGTCAAAATAAGAGGTTTTTGAACTTTTAGCAGAGTGCTTAGATCTTATTACCACTATCTCCTTGGACAAAGGGTCTTGGATATGTCCCTAGCTTCTTCCATGTGAAATCTATGTCCACCCCCATTTAGAAGTATCTAGAAAAGGTACTTCCATTTATCTCTTTTTCAGAAACCTCCCCTCTCTATCCTTGTGACATTAAAAAATTACTATGAGTTATTAGGCTCTTTTAATTTTTAAATTCATCCTCCATCCCTCCCTCCCTCTGTCTCTGTCTCCCTGATTTCTCCTTTTCTTAGATAGGGATGTATATTTGTGTGTCTGCAACTCTTAACACTGTCAATATACAATAAATTGTTGATATACATGTATTTAAATAGAATATGCAGAATGTGACAAAAGTGCATTTTTTTTTCTTTTTTTAAAAGTATTTTTTTTGGCTGTGTTTGGTCTTCGTTTCTGTGCGAGGGCTCTCTCTAGTTGCGGCGAGCAGGGGCCACTCTTCATCGCGGTGCACGGACCTCTCACAGTCACGGCCTCTCTTGTTACGGGGCACAGGCTCCAGACGCGCAGGCTCAGCAGTTGTGGCTCACGGGCCCAGTTGCTCCGTGGCATGTGGGATCTTCCCAGACCAGGGCTCGAACCCGTGTCCCCTGCATTGACAGGCAGATTCTCAACCACTGTGCCACCAGGGAAGCCCAAAAGTGCATTTTTAAAAGTTTAGTCCTACAGGCTTTTCAGTATGTTCTAAGGTGACCTGTAATTCTCACTGTTCTGGATAAAGAATAGATTCAGATCATTAACATTCTTCTCCTCACAATAGGAGAAAGTTTTGCAATAAGTTATGCTCATCAGAGCTCCCATAGACCCTTAAGAATAAGGCTCGCTGAGCCATTGAAAGCTGCTTCTACCAACTTTATAAGGGACATAGGAACTAGTTAAGACAAACTGCTAACCATGAATGTAGATCCTATAAGGGACCCAGCATATCAATGTTAGTAGAGTCCCTAAATCTCCTCAAAAGAACCTTGTTATCGCTCTTCTTTAGAGTTACCACAGAATTATAAGTTAGTACTTCAGTGCCCTTTACAAAGAGTTTACATCCCTTGATCTTCCCCACAAAAAACATTTTAGTCAAAATGTACTTGAGCTCCAATCACTTGGTGAAAAATAGGTCACTGCTAGTCATGTTTAGCATTCTTCTTTCTTCCCCTTTGGGATAGAATCTGCCTGCAGACTATTTTTCACACAGAATAAGGATTAGTGCTCCTTTATCAATGTTGTCCATATTCCCACTCAGTATACTTTATTATCTCTACTAGAAGGTGCTCCTCAAAGACTGAGGTATAGAGCTGTGTTAAAAAAAAAAAAAAAAAAAAAAATCAAGTTCCCCAAAGCCAGGGAAAATTGAAATGTCACTCTTTACAAGGAGTTTTAGGAGGGAGACTAAGCATTTACTTCAATACAGACCATCCATTCTAGGACCTAGTTGAGAAACTTTCAAAATCAATTTTAAATCTTTTCTTTATAGCTTTCACATCCCCTCAATATCATCCTTTTTTTTTCTTTTTCTTTTTTATGAAATTGCCTTGGCCAGGCAACTCAGGCCGGGGCGGGGTGGGCCTGGAGAGGGTTGGAGCGAGGCTGGTGGTTGATTTGTTGTCCCTCCTGCTCCTGCAGCCCCGCACACCAGCCCAGTTGCCAGCCTCGACGCCTGCCCCAGATGCATTGAGCCTGCCTGCTGTTTGGCAGACATTTCCCTTTATTTGTGTGCCTTGTGCTGCTCTAATAACCCTCCTCAAGGCCAAATCAGATTTATATGGAAGGGGAAGTCAGCTAGAGGCTTCAGAATGACTATGCTAATTAGGAACCAAAATATAAACAACAACTCCACATGGATGTATTAAATAGGCCAGCATTCTCCACAACAAATCAAATTAAGAGAAATCCCATTATCTGCTCAGGGCTTCTGCATTTTTTTCTGACTGCCTGCTTTCATGTTTGAACAGAACAAGCGTATGAATATATTTCATTCGAGGTCTGGTTCTAAACTACGACCTCTTTCACCCTTATCCCAAATTACAATGCTACCAAGTCATTATTAACAATTAAACTAAACTCATTTTTTTTTCATCCACTGTAAGTTTATGTATCACCCTCTAAAGATTTTAGGTTTCAATGCAGCCTCAAATATTTATTTTCACTAGCTTGGCTTCAGTGTAAACTGCATATCTAATATCTGCTACAGGAAATGAATGTACGATCCCTTAATCTCTAACCTTGTGCAGTCAGGCTCATTCTGCAAGGGAATGTAAAACAAAAGTAGCCTGTCTCCTTCTTTAAAATGAACCAGTACTAGTCCTCAGGAAGCTCTTAGGAGCTTAGTATTACAGGTGGCAAAGCAGGTGGGAAGAGTAGTCACTTTTGCAGCTAAAAGCTGCTGAGCTTGTGATGAGGGAGGCACGGGGAATGAGAAGTTTTCTCAGAGGCTAGGGAAAGAGAAGGCAGGTCTCTGTTAGTCATCTTAAGCGCTTTTTATGCACAAGGCAACCCTAAAAGGCAGGTACACCAAAGCTGCATGGAGTGGAGAATCATGGCTCCTTTCTTTCAACTTTTTATGTAAATAAGTTTTTCACTACTCATAGCTTTTGTTAGCACTATGTGATAATTGCGCTAATGATACCATAGTGAGCATGCTACAAGTCCTTGAGGGAGAAGTAGGATGCTTCAGGAAGACAAGGCCCCAAGAAAACCGGCAGGACTAAGAGATTGGAATGTCAAGGCAGCCAGAAGAGCTGTAGTGCTCATTTGGTTGAGTTCTTGGAGAGGAATCATGAAAGTACATTTTCCACCTGACTCCTGGGCCAGGTTCATCATGGTCTTGTCAACTCCTTTCCTGCTCACTGTGAGAACCCTCAATTCCTTTTTCTTTCTTTTGAAAATAAGTCATACCCCAAATTTGCAAGTCAGAGGCAAACTAATCTATTGTAACCAGAAAAGAATCAAAGAATTGTGGTAAAGAAAGTAGTGGGGAGGGCAAGCACCCTGGCAGCAGACAGGAATTCTGGTCCTCAGGATTAAATAATGGTGGACATCCCTTCACAACAGAACGTATATACCACCCTTTTAGGTTTTTCTTGATTACCCTTTTCTCAGGAATGTTGCTTCTTAAGTAAATGTTAAGCCTACTGCTGCTTCTGGGGAGGGCTAAGAAGAGTGACTAGAGAAAAGGAATTTCAGATTACAACACGATTCACATTATTTAGGGAAAATAAGGGTCTCTGAGAACTACTCATTCACCTGTCATCTACTGTTCCAGTGAAGGTCTTAGCATTAATCTTCTTTTGTGGTTTCTTATGACAAAGACTCTCCCCTTGATCAAAATTTAGTCAGGTTCCTCTGAGCCATCTTTTTGATTAGCTCTTGGCCTTCCCAGCCTGATTGTAGCAAGAATCCCACTAAGTCAGTTTAGAGAGAATCCTGTCACCCTCGATATCTGGTCACCCTCATACCTGATCAAATTCCTCATTCCCTACCATCCCCCAGGTGATACCTGATCACCTGGCCTGCCTTCAGCAAGAATCCTGTTAAGTCAGTTTAGCAAGAATCCCCTACCCTTGCTTTCTCCTCTTGGTAATTTTCCATCCATTGTACCCTACACCCCAGCCCCCATGGCCATAAATCCCCAGTTATCTTTACAGTATTCTGATTTGTGTCCCATCTCTCTCTCCCATGGCAACGGTCTTGACACCTGTTGCAAGAGTCCTGAATAAAGTCTTCCTTACCATCTTAAGTATCAGAATAATTTTTGACTTTAATGCTTGACAGAAATAAAGAAACATAAAAAGCAGTTGAATAAATGAAACATCTGTTCCACATCTTGCTTAAACCAAATTCTCTCTCTGTGGTGTGTGTGTGTGTGTGTAATATATGTATATATACCTATATATATCACACACACACACATATGTATATTAGAAGATTTCTAAAAGAATGTCAAAAGAAATAATGTTAAATACTCTTTATTATCTATTACTGCCTTCAGGGTAAAAATTCTGATTTGTTAGCAAGGGTAGAAAATCTTCTTGTTTAGGCCTTTTCCTCCAAGCCCCTTACTTTCCACCCAGCTGTTCCTCTATCTATTTCAACTTTCATCTAAAGATCCAAGGCATGCAAACAGGCTGTATTTAAAAAGTCTCTAGATATGTGCCACCCAACATGGGATCCACTAGTCAAAAATGGCTATTTACATTTAAATTAATTAAAATTAAATAAAGTAAAAACTGGCTCAGTCACAGTAGCCACATTTCCAGTGTTCAGTATCCACCTGTGGCTAGTGGCTCCCATATTTGACAGCACAGATAGAGAGGATTTCCATTATCTATCATTATTAGAAAATTCTATAGAATAGCACTGATCTATATAATTCAGACTTGCCAGAACAAAAATTATAGACAGTTCTCATAGCCAGGCTTACAGTAGCATACAGTGTGGAGACTTTCTCAATATTTCACCAACTTTTACTCATTTATTCATTTTTAAGGCTTGTTGTATGGCACACTCTGTGAATCTTTTCTTGGTTCTCCCAGCACAAGTTAATCAACGTCTGTTTCTGTTGCTTATACAGTTCAGTTTTTTTTTTGGTTTTCTGTCTGTAAATCTGAAACCTAAGAAGCAGAGTCCATTTCTAAATCTACAGGAATAAGCAGATGGAGTGAAGGATCTTGTCTCCATAGCATGAGTGCAAAGTGTCGTGTGAGTTTGGGAAAGCTGAACCTTTAGATAAGGCACAAATCCTTGGCTATTTCACTTATTATCTGATGTGATAGATATTGGCAAAATTACATATCTCCATTTTACAGATACTGAAACTGAGGCTTAGGAGTTAAAAATACCTGCCTTAGGGTCCTTAGGGTTGCTGTGAGCATTGGTTTAATAAATCACTTAGCACTGTGCTTGGCACATAAGTATGCAATGTTGGGTATCATTTAATCTAAGTTTTGCATCCTTAATTGTAAAAAAGGTTTTATTGGGATATTGGGAAGGAGATCAAATTAATATTTTATACAAAATACTTTTAAAAACATTTTGATGTTCAAAACAAGATAAGTATTTATTAGTAATGGAAAAAGGGAGGTATATTTCTAGCTTGAACTTAAATCAGGCTTTGTTTTAAGACTTGTATCCAAGTTGGATACAAAGGATGATACTTTATGGTCAGAAGGATTTGTGTTTAAAAAAAAAATCAAGAGGAATATATCAAAATTATCCTTTAAGCTTTAGAAAGGAGGCAATGGTAATATCCTTAACATATTAGACACAGAGTCATTGAATAAAGTCTCAGTGATGCAATAGATGTTCCTTCTTTCAATTTTATCAGTATGCAAAATTCGTGAGGTTAATAAGTATTAAAAATCTCATTACTGTATCAGATAGGGATGTGGCTCGAGGGTGTAATAAACTAGTTCTATTGTTGAAACTCCATCAAAAAGCAAGACTGAACTTACCCAGCACTATAAAAATCTCTATATCTCTCTGCATGCAACTCTATCTAATGGAAAATATTACATATCGGGTTTCTGAAAGCTCACAATTCAAATCCTGAAGCTCATTGACTTCGCATATAAAGTTACAGCAGGTGGCTATTAGAGTTTGAAAGAGATTCACTGTCAGCAAATGCTATTGGTCTAGATCTTGATATACTGGGCAGTTATATCAATAGCCATATTTTGCTTTTTTTTTTTTTAAATCTTGTATAACTTTGCTGAAGCAATATTAGTTCCAAGTACTTTGCACAGTAGGTGTAACTGTTACCCCTCCTTCCTGTAGAGGTTATAAGTCAATATTGATAGGGTTTAATAGCCACCTACTCCTTTTCAGGATGAAGTGAAGAAGTTTCACTAGCATTCACCTATATTGACTCTTCTTACTTCCTGTACTACTAACAACCCTCCCAGCTCAGCCTGGGAGCCTACAGCACCCCCAGTGAGCTGTCATCTACACTACTGCCCTTCTCAAATGTCACTCTGTTTTAATAGATAACTTAATATAAGTTACCTAGAGATCGACGTGGGAGCCCTACTTGTAAGGCGACTGAATGGGGGAAAATCCTACATAGAAATTTAAGCTAAATACTTTGATAATATATGAGCTATTTGTTCCTCTCTCAAGTTATTCCAAGTACATCAGGCAGAGAAGGTGGGTTTGCAAGATATATTGCTTTCCTACACATGTCTTTTTGCCTCCTAAAGAACTCCTAATTTTCAGGGAGCAGCTAGGGTTCCATCTATGATCTCATGGAGGTTAGGCTCTTATCCCCACTGATAAATCACGATTTGTCTAAACCACTCATGGATATCTATTTTCTCAGATTGATATAAGTATGAGGAAGGGCAGGGAACATGACTCAGTTTTGGCAAATGAACTGTAGGAGAACATTTTCATTTTTATTCAGAAAGGCTCAACAAAGCCTTGGGAGGGACAGGCTTTTGCTCCTTCCTCATCATTTCTGCCTAGAAGTCAAATGAGATGCATGGAGGTCATCTTGCTATCACACATTGAAAAGCTTGTGGACAAAAATCCAACATTTTAAAGATGGAGGAATAAAGAGTCTGGGCCCATGACATCAATATTGAGTTTACAATTCTTACTATGTGAGAAAAATAAACCTACGTTTTAAAAGTACCTCTAAGCTGGGTTTTCTTGTAGCAGGAAACATTCCTAGGTAGTACAGTAGCTGATAGGCATTTGCATTCTCAGGCCACATCTTATTCTCCGTGGCCAGAACAGTATTTTTTAGAACTAGTGTTTTCCACCGTGGCTGGGTATCATTAGACAGCAGTCAAACGTTGTCTAAATCATCATATTAGTCAGCTCAGGCTGCCGTTGTAAATTATCATAGACTGTGTTACTTAAACAACAGAGATTTATTTTCTCACGTTTCTGAAGGCTGGAAGTCTGAGATCAGTGTGTTAGTGTGGTTGGGTGCTCTTCCTGGCTTACAGATGGCCACCTTCTTGCTCCTCATATGTCACAGAGAGAGCTTTGGTACCACTTCCTTTCTTTTTTAAGGGCACTAATCCCTCCATGAGGACCCCACGGCTATGACCTCATCTAAACATAATTATCTCCCAAAGGTCTCATCTCCAAATACCATCACATTGGAGGTTAGGGCTTCAACACATGTGTTTGGAGGGGGGCACACTTCAATCCACAGCAATAAGCATCTACACTATTTTTACTACTCAGCTCTCAAAGGACCTTGTATTCATGAGGTATATGGGAAGACTTATATATACGTCATTTAAATGGTGAGGCTATTCCCTGTGCTGGCTTCACAGGCTTGTTGGGGCTTATATGATAAGAGGGAACCTGCTCATGTTTATCAGGTTTGTTCTCATTCAGTGCATCATCATACTATGTTGCTTCCCTATGAAGGTCAGTCACCCATCTTTTCTTCCTGGCCTCCTACATTGTCCACTGGGTTCCTTCCTGTTTAGACAGGATTTATTGTCTCTGCTGGGAAAGATGAAGAACTTACTAAATTTACCCAACCTCTTATCTCTTCTACCAAATCTGTTAGTTATAATTTATTTTTAAATCAAGCTTTGACATTTACAATCTTTTATGTAACTATAATTAAGTCTTCCATGCCCTGGTTTATAGATTCCACCCATAGATAATGAATGGCATTTACCATATTATGTAAATGTTCTTTTAAAACAAATTATTATGAATGGATTCTTTCTGAAATAGACAGTCCTAGATTATTGAAACATTGCTGTTTTTAGGAGACGTTTCCATGTGTTAAGGTCTAATAGATCCATTAATTTCCTTTTATCTAACTTTTCTGGGTGCTTATAACTATTCTCTCCCTCAGACCTAGTGTTGGAATGTCTCCTTCTGTTGCTAGACCCAGGAAATATTGCATACCCTTTTTTTTTCCTTTGGTCTCTACCCTGTCCATACTCTGAGGAACTCTTAATAGAGGGACTATCAATAGAATACCTGATTGGGTGGGTCAGCTTGTTCTTATTAGGATCCTTTTAAGTCTATTCATAGTCAATCTATTACTCATGTGTAAAGGTGTAAATCCAAAATTTTCACTCAGCACTTTGATGCAAAACAACAAAACAAAACAACAATACATTGTTGTCACTAAAATATCTGTAGAACTGTTACTTACAAAGGCATTTCTTTCTGAAAGCTGGTATAATTTAGAAATTCCAAGGATGATGAAGTTCTCAGTGTGTGTTTAGGTATGAGTCATATTTTGTTCATCCTATTCAGTACTTGGGGGATCCTTTCAATCAGAATGTCTTAAATTAATTTATAAAGCATTATTTGAAGTAATGCATTTATGGAGTTAAAAAAAGTCAGATAGTGCTAAAAGACTTAAAAACAATGATCCCTTTCTCTACCCCATACCTCCTATTCCACTAGTGTTCTCTAGAGGGAACCACTGTTAACTCTTAGCTGTTTTATCTGGAATTTACCTATGCATTGATGATTTCCTTCTATTTCTTTATCAGTTGGGATATTGTATCTTATTATGGATGTTGGTTATTTAGTCCAACCTCCTACCCCTGGCCTTAGTCTGCCCATTCCCATGATTTTCTCAACAAAATTATCAGTCAGATCAAGACAGCATTTACAATATAACTATAAAAATATTGTTCTCTGCTGAGCCAGGTAGTGTACCATACTCTCCTCCCATAAAATGTTTAGTTTTCTATGTATCTGTTTTTTAAAAAGTTCAAGTGGGCTGTCAAATACTAACAGAGTTTTTTAAGTGCCAAAATACAAATCCATCAGTTCCCTTTATTTCCTAGACAACTTCCTCTTGCAGCCTCTGTGCTCTGGCACAAATTGGGATTGATTATTCTCTGAGCATGACTTATGACTCATCTGCGACTTTCCTTTTCTGCTCTCCAGTGTTTGAGCTCCCATTTCCTAAATCATATATCTTACTGTTTTTGTTGTTGTTGCCATCATTGATTATAACCTTGATTGATGGAATCCATCTTCCAGAAGCATCTGAGAAAAGGTACAGGAAAGGTATATTTTAGTTTTAGACCTGAAAATGTCTTTTTCAACCTGTATTTCAATCCTATACAAACCACCCATCAAGTGTGAGGGTAGAACAATAATTGTTTTTTTCCTCAGAATTTTAAGGGCATTGTTCTATTGCCTTCAGGCATCTAGTGTTGCTAGTGTTGAAAGTTCTGAAGACACTATGATTCTCATTCCTGTTTTGTAACTTATCCTCCCCTCTGGAAAATTTTAGGATCTTACTCTCTGTGGTGTTTAGTGATGTAACTTTGTGTAGATCTTCTGTATTTTGTGTGCTTTTAAGTGATTTTAAAGGGTAGCTGACTATGTTCATTTTATTCTCTTGCTGATATTAGAACTAACGTCTTCAAGGATGGCATATCAATTTTGATGTATAAAAACTAAAGAATAAATCTGTGTATACAGTCAATACCACACTCATATTTCAACAAGCATGTACAAACTTGTGATGTTCAAAAGCATTGAGTTTATAATGTACCCCATACCTAAGAATTAAAATAAATTTATTATTAGTTAATTTTCCCTAACAATGAAAAATAATGGTCCATTATGCTCAAATTCCAAAGATTCAACTTGGCAAGTGAAAAATCTTCAATGTGGTTAATGATAGAACAACTTTTAAGCCCAAATCACATTACAGTAATATTGTTAATTAGCACGTTATTATTTAGTAGGTTTTAAAATCAATTTGTAAATCTGCTTTGGTTTTACAATTACATAAGAAGTCTTGATTCCAATATTTGCTAAATTTCTATAATGTGTAGGACACTGCTTTATGTGCCACTAAATACCAAATATATAGCACAGAAATCTCCTTAAGCATATATTCACTATATTGTAAGTGCTATATAGACAGAATGTGTCCTCCCAAAATTCATATATTGAAGCCCAATCCCCAAATGAGAGAGCATTTGGAGGTGGGGACTTTGGGAGGTGATTAGGTCATAAATGGAATTAGTGCCCCCAATAAAAAGACCCCACAGAAGTGTCTGACTCCTTCTGCATGTGAGGACATAGCAAGAAGACAGCCATTTATACCAGGACGTGAGTACTTACCAGACACTGAATCTGCCACTTCCTTGATCTTGGACTTTCCAGCCTCCAAAACGGTGAGAAACAAATAACTGTTTGTTAGTAAGTAAGCTAGTCAGTCTATGGTGTTCCCTTATAGCAGCCTGAACTAAGACAGTAAGTTTTATTAGGAAGGAATTTGTTCTTAGATAAATTCTTAGGACGTTATATATATGATGCATACATTTAGCATATAAAATGTGTATATGTACATATTTCAAAACATAAATTTAACTCTGGGTGACTACAAGAATGTTTCCCGTTAATGGAGTCCTCTGAAGTTTGAGAAGCATGTTTATTGCTTATATTTCCACAAGTACTTTCTTCAAACTTCTCATGTTTTCCCTACTGACTCAGAGTAGAGAAGAACCTTAAAGATTCACTAACATCCTTGTCTTACTCAAATTCTTCTTCTAGGCAAAATTTCCTCATTGATAAAATGAGAGGATATAGATTCATATCAGAAGGGATAGGGCCAAGGGTATGAGAGAAACATGTTCTCAGAGGTTATTTGCATTGGTTATTTAAAAAAGGACAGAAATATCCTGAGTGCAATGTCCATTGCAGCTCCCATGGATGACTTGACAGTGCATATTGTTTTCTGGACTTGGAGAACACCAGGACGTAGAGGAAATATGCCTGCTTTTTTCTCCTACTTCAGCAAGAACAAAGTTATGGGTAAGAACTTGGCTCCTATAGAAAAAAAGTCAGTACAAAAAGTCCTTCTCTTCTGCAGATTTATTTGACCAAATTTCTTATGGATTTTCTTATTTGTAGATTCAAGAATTGAGGCAAAAACTTACTTGGTTGCCAGAGAGAACTCTCAGGGCATAATCAGCTCTCAACATATTGCTTTTGTCAGAGAAATAGAGGCACAAAAAGTGACAAATGCAGATACAAATGCAGTCTGGATGAAACATAGCATGCTTTTCTTAAAATGGAAAGGACATCTGCTAGTTGCCTATTTGTATGTGCTTCCCTTTACTTCAATGTTTAGAGTACAAAACAGATTGGGGACCTTTGGGAAATGGGGTTCAGGCTATAAGAACCCTTACTGGCTGTCCTATATACAGTTAATGGCTATGTGGATGGAGGCCAGCCTCCATTTCACCTTTCCATTGTCTGCCAGAGTAGTATGTAATCTATTCCAGGCATCTGCAACTGAAAGCAAAACATGCCAATTATTTTTTATTGATCTAAAGCCTTCATAGGTGGGACACTTTGCCAGGGCAGCATATGGAAATTTAGATAAGGGAATGATTGCAGAGACATGGAAAGGGCTTTGCTCTTTGGAAAAGAATGTGTAAGCCTTAAAAAAAATGAACAGGCACTTGGTATTCCAGAGCTTAAGAGCGCTGAAGATGAATTATGCAGTCGCTGCAATAGAAATTGATTACTAAGCCTTCGATGAGTCACATGCCTTAGGAATTAAGTACTCCAATCTATTATTGTCAGTATCCTGATGGGTCAACCAGGCTGTGAATGGGAATTTGCATTAAATTGATTTGAGTGTTTTTTCTTGAACTAACATCACTCAATCAAGGGACACATTCAGACAGAGATAGATAAGTCTGACTGAATTTGGTTTGGAAAAGCAGAGTAGCAAGGGATGAGCAGGCAGAATCTAAAAGCGCCATAAATCTGGCACTACAGCCTGGGCTGGAAGAAGCAGGTGAATAGTTTTTGTGCCACAAATAGTGTATAGAGTCAAAGCAAATTTGTTTTGCAGGTCTGTAGCATGTTGATACAGTCATGGATTACAAAAATCATCATCAGGTAATACAGAGGACTACTTCTTGGAGGAGTTCAGATGATCTGATTCAGAAATGACAAAGTACTTGCCACCTGTATCAGGACTGAGTCTATGTTTTTAGTATATGTTTGCCATGCAATGATCTTTTGACCTAAGGGAAGTCATTCACTTTATGTGTAAATAAGCTTTTATGCAAAGAGGGTAAGTAGATTAGATGAACTCAGGTCCACTGAAGTTTAACATTACATGATTCTGTGAGTAGAAAGATATCATCAAGTGCCAAATTTCGCTCAAACATTTGATGCTTTTTGTTGGCTAGATGCTAGGATTCACAAGGAGCCTCAGCTGTAGCAGCCACTCTGTCCTGGCAATTTAACTGATAGTTTAGGGGAGGCATGAGTCCCCAGGGGCTATGGTGGGTTGGGAAGTTTTGAGATGAATTGTGATAGGTACTGAGAGTTTACAACATTTGAATGTTGACTGGATAAATACCTACAGCTCAGGAAGGAGCATCTGCTGATGCTCAGAATGATTCTGACTCATTAACTCATTATGAATATAATAAATGAGTTCTCTTTTTCTGCTATTAACCACTTACACAGATACAATAATAAGGCTCCAGCTTTGAATGGTGGGGAAAGGGCATTAAAAACTTGTCAGGTAGTTCTTTACAGTAAGAGAAAAACGTGAATTCTCAGTGAACCTACAGTATCTGTGCAGCTTAACCTGTTCTAACTAAATAACACCACGTTGAAATTTTATTCCTTCATTCTCAAAAACATCTAACTTTGAACTGTTGTAGTATTGCTCTTAGCTGGTTGAAGGCTACTTAGAAGGATCATAACTAATATTCACCCGTATTAGCCAGTAAGCTGAAAATTTGGTAAAGATGTGAGGTTACTGGTTTACTGATCAAGCAGGAATTGTAGGAGTAATAGCTGACCTCTTATCAGTGTTGAATCTCTTCCATTTCCATCTTGTCCCTGGGTTGCCATGGTAACACTGTCAGGGTGTCCTTACTGCTTGCCACATGTCCCTTCTGTGGCTCTTTCTGTCACAGCAAGGCACAGAAATCAGTAACAATGAATGAGTCTTTAATCATGCTGGTATTCAAAGGATATGCATCTTTGATGTTTTAGACTATATCTTTACTTGCTTTGATTAGGATACAGGAAGTTCTTCTTAAAGATCAGTATCTTGGAAATTACTTTGTCCCTTGAAGTTTTCTCTTAAGCAGAAGTTGGTGAAGTTTTGAAGATAGGTCATTTGCACAAGAAGTGCTCATTGTTTGAATATGTTATCATTTGAAGATACAGTAATCAATATTTTTGCAGTATTGTGCATTAGGGTTGTTCAATCAAACTCCATTGAACATGAACCATGGGTTGTGAATTCTTGCTTGAAATAGAAAGCTATTAAAGTCAAAAGCAGTACACCAAAGATAAAACTACTGTATTATAATTCTCTAGTCAATGTATGGGATGCACTGAGCCCACAAAGATGAAAATTAGATAGAAGTCAAGGAAAAGAAGGTGAAAATCCATTTTCAAGGACATGAAAGTTTGGTCAGGAGATGACTTTGAAGTAGCAGTAAATGTGTATATCAACTATTAAACCTATAGAAAGGGCCTGGGAAAATAACACGAGAGAGAGCACTACTTGTGTATTTCTGGTAAGGAGGGGAGATGACCCTAGTCTGTAAATAATCAGTGGGTCTGAAATGGAAGTTTCAAGATGCCCCAAAAGTGTGCAGAAGATTTGTACTGCAAGGGTAGGAAGTGGAATGAAAGCAAATGGTGAGAGGATCCATGAAATGAAATATGAAGTGGAGACAGCTGCATCTCCACCAAACTTCTATTAAAATTTGGAGAAATTGGGCTGCAGAAGAACTTGGAAAGGGCTTCCCTGGTGGTGCAGTGGTTGAGAATCCATCTGCCATTGCAGGGTAAACGGGTTCAAGCCCTGGTCCGGAAAGATCCCATGTGCTGTGGAGCAACTAAGCTGGTGTGCCACAACTACAGAGCCTGAACAATTTGTCAAATAAGCTAATTCCAATCAAAATTTTCTGGAAATGGAGAAATGACCAGCACTCTTTAAAAAACAACAAAAAACTACACGGCTATAAGCTCCATATAAGGAATTATAAGAAATATGCAAATCCAGCCACAAAAAGGCATCAGTTCACACCAGTCACAATGACCATCAGCAAAACAATACAAACAATAAATCCTGAAGGAGCTGTGGAGAAATGAATACCCTCAACTGTAAGTGGCTCGAAATCTGGTAAGTGCCACGAAGGAAAACGGAAGGGAGCTGCCTTTAAAAGGTAAACATTGAGATACCATATGATCCCGCCGGCCCACTCCTTGGCCTATAACCAAGGAAGACAGAAATGGAAAGGCACAGGCAGGCAAACCTGCACTGCAGCAGTATTACAACAGCCAAGACAAGGAAACAAACAAAAAGTCCATTAAAAGACGAATGGACAAAGAAGAACTGATACGTGTACAGATAGAATATTAGCCACGAAAAAAAAAGAAACAACACAGTTTGCAGAACGTAGATGACTCTGGAGGTCATCACACAACTTGAAGTAAGTCAGAAAGCAAAAGACACATATCCTAGGATATCAATTATAGGTGTTACCTCAAAATTGATACCAATGAAGATATTTCCACAGAGGAAGGCAATCACAGATTTATTCAACAAACTTATGGTTAACCCATTGGAAATTTGTGAAGATTGGATACATTAGGATATCGGGCTTAACAGAGATATACAAACACACGTGAAACAGATAATCACCAAAGAATTATGGAATTCCAAAAGAAGACTACTCAACACTGTGTCATAACCTACATGGCACATGGATCCCAAGATGAATACATATATGTATAGGTGTAAAGCAAACACATCTTGCACACCTGGAACAAAGAAAACATTATAATCAAATTTGCTGTGACAAAACGTAAAAATTAAATTAAAAAATACGAACAAGAAGTAATGAGGCATACAAGTATAGGGGTTCTTCCTGGCTCATTCCATACTAACTTACAACCTTGGAACACAGCTTCCAGGAAGGCTCTGTTCACCTAGTAACCAGATTTGAGAATGGAGAAATCCTGCAGCATTTTGGCCGTCCTGCAAAAGCAATTTTAAACCAAGTGCTAATGGTCAGTTAAAAGTCACCTTCATTAGGCTGGAAAGTCCAAGATCAAGGTTCCTGCTGAGAGCCCTCTTTCTGGTTTGCAGACAGCAGCATTCTTGCTGTGTCCTCCCATGGTGCAGAGAGAGAGGACGCTGGGTTTTTCCTTCTTCTTGTAAGGGCACTAATCCCATCACGGGAGTCCCACCCTCATGAGTTCAAACCCAGATATACTTGACCCTAAAGCAAAAAAAAAAAAAAAAAAAAAAAAAAAAAGTCACCTTCATTGCAGGCCTGTAAATGACACCTGCCCTCAAAAAAAATTCTGGGGTCGAGAATCGACCAAAAAATTCAAAAGAGGGCAACCTTTCAAAAAGAGAATTTCAAGAGGCATACTTTACACACATTTTGTCTTCTCTTTCTTTTCTTTTTTTTCTTTTAACCAAAAAAAGGGCATGGAAAAATGCTGAACATCAGAAATTAATAAAGTCATGCAAATCCAATCTATCCAAACGTTCACCTCACAACAGTCAGAATGATCATCAGCAAAACAGTCCACAAACAATACATGCTGAAGGGGTTTTAGAGGACTGTGGACCCTCTAGCTGCTGGTGGGATGTAAACTGGTAACAGCCAGTAGTTAGAACAGAATGAACGTGCGTTTCAAGGTAAAAATTGAGCTACCATATGAACTGGTAAGCCCACTACTGGGCCTAGCACCTGGGAAGACCAGAATCCAAAAGACACCGGCTGGCAATCCTACACTGCAGTAATATTTACCACAGCCAACACTTGGAAGCAACCAAAATAGCCATCAATAGATGAACGCACCAGAAGTACTGCTCCATGTACACAATGGAATAGTAGACATGGAAAAGCATGAAACAGTGCTGTTTGTGCCACCATAGAAGGACCGAGATATAATCACACCACTGGAAGTAAGAAAGAAACAAAAAGAAAGCTATCCTATGATATCACTTACAGGTGTGACCTAAAAAATGATACCCATGAACTTATTTCCAAGAAAAGGACACTCATGGATTAAGAAATCAAAATTATGTTTAACCAAATGGAAAGGTGGGAGGAATGGATACATTAGGGTATGGGGGTGACAGACCTAAACTAATATATATGAAACATATAATCACCAAAGGCCTATGGAATACCAGGAGAGGTCCACTCAACACTCTGTAATAACGTCCATGGGAAAGGACCCAAAGATGAATACATAGATACATAGACATAATGAACCAGATTCTGTACACCCAGAACATACACAACATTATTATCAAATTGGCTCTGATAAAAAATAAACATAAAATTTAAAAAACAAACAAGAAGTAAGGAGATATAAGCGGTTGGGGGTTTGCCTTGGCACATTCCCCTCTAATTTACAGCCTACTAAAACGATTTCCAGGAAGGCTCTGTTGCCCAACTACCCTGAGATTTAAATGCAGAAGTTTTACCGCCTTGTGGCCCTTTCCCACAAGAGCGGCTTTAAACCACAGCTAACGGTCACTTAATATTCACAAGGACTCAGGGCTATGAAGGACCCCTGCCCTCAAAAAAATGTTCCGAGGTAGGGAATGGCCAAAAAAATGCAAAAGAGAGGAAAGTTTTCAAGGAGATCGTATGAGAGGCAAGTTTTACACACACTTTTTTTTTTTAAAAAAAAGAAAATGGATAAACGGTCAACACCAGGAATTATTACACTCATGCGAATCTAATCTACGAAAAGCTTTCGACACCCACCAGTAGAATGACCATCAGCAAAATGTCTACAAACAATAAATGCTGAAGAGGTTTTAGAGAACTGTGGACCCTCTAGCTGCTGGTGGGATGTAAAGTGGTAAGGGCCAATAATGAGAACAGAAAGGAACTGCGTTTCAAAGTAAAGACTGAGGTACCATTCAATCCAGAAGGCCCACCGCTGGGCCTTTCACCTGAAAAGACCAGAGTCGAGAAGACACAGGCTGGCAAAGGTGCACTGACGCAGTATTCACAAAAGCCAAGACGTGGAAGCAACCAAAATGTCCATCAACAGAACAACGGACAAGGAAGAAGTGGTCCATGTACACAGTGGAGTATTAGCCATGGAAAACAATGACACATTGCTCTTTGCAGCACCATAGATGATCCTGGAGATAATCACGGAACATGAGGTCAGTCGGAACGCAAAAGACAAATATCTTATGATATCATTTGTAGGTGTTATCTAACAACTGACACAAACGAACTTATTTCCACAGAGAAAGACACTCACAGACTTAGAAGACAACTATGGTTATCTAAAAGGAAAGGTGGGAGCAATGGACAAATGAAGATTAGGGTTGCCATACGTATACCAATACATATTAAATACATATATCAAAAAGACCGACCATATACCAAGGGAGGTCTACTGAACACTGTGTATTAATTTACATGGGAAGACGATCTGTACATGAATAGAGATAGAGGATGTACAAATGAACCAGTTTGTGTACATCTAGAACAAATAATATTCTAATCATTAACCTGATTAAGAAAATTAAATTATAACAATGAAGACGATGTACTGAGACATAAACTTAGGGGTTTTTTTCCTGGCACATTCCATTCTAATTGACAGCCTAGGAACACGACTTCCAGGAAAGCTCTGCTGCCCCAGTGACCAGATTTAGGAATGGAGAGACGCTGCCGCCGTATGGCCGATTCCCACAACAGCAGCTTTCAACCCAGCGCTAATGGTCACTAAATATTAACAACACTTGCAAGCCTGAAAGTGACACACGCCCTCAAAAAAAATCCTGGGGTCGAAAATCGACCGAAAAATACAAAAGAGGGCAAGGTTTCAAGAAGACAATTTCAAGAGGTATATTTTACAAGCACTTTATTTTTCTTTGTAACAACAACAACAGCAAAAAGGCGTGGAAAAATGCTCATCATTAGCTCATCATAAAAGACATGCAAATCCAATCTACAAAAACGTATCAGCTCACACCGGTCAGAATGACCATCAGCAAAATTCTGCAAACAGTAAATGCTGAAGGGGCTGTGGAGAAATGCGTACCCTCATCTCTAAGTCAGACTAAGCTGGTAAGAGACACTAATGAAAACGGAATGGAGGTGTCTTTAACAGATCCACATTGAGGTACCACAGGATTCAGCAGGCACACTCCTGGGCCTATGACCTAAGAAGACAGAATCAGACAGACACAGGCAGGCAAAACTGCAGTGCAGCAGTATTACAATAGCCAAGACATGGAAGCTACCAAAAAGTCCATCAAAAGATGAATGGAAAAGAAGAACTGGTACACGTACAGATGGAATATTAGCCAAGGCAAAAAATGAAACAATGCCGTTTGCAGCACCATAGATGAGTCTAGAGGTAATCACAACTTGAAGTAAGTCAGAAAGCGAAGGACACATATCCTATGATATCACTTAATGGGGTTACCTAAAAATGGATACCAATGAAGATTTTTCACAGAGAAAGGCAATCAAAGATTCGATCAACAAACGTATGGTTAGCCAAACGGAAAGGTGTGAGGATGGAATAAATTAGGATACTGCGGTACACAGGGATATACCAACACATGTGAAATATATAAGCACCAAAGACCTACGGAATACCAAGAGAAGACGGCTCAACAGTGTGTCATAACCCACATGGGAAATGGATCCGAAGATGAACAGATATATGTATATGTGTAAAAGAACCCCATCTTACACACTTAGAACAAACAAAACATTGTAATCGAATTTGCTGTGATAAGAAATAAAAATGAAATTAAGAAAACCAACAAGAAGGAATGAGACATAAACTTATGGGGGTTTTTCCTGGCACATTCCATTCTAATTTACAAGTTGGAACATTACACCCAGGAAGGCTCTTTGGCCCTAGTTAACCAGATCTGGGGATGGAGAGATGCCGCAGCCTTGTGACCGTCTCCTGCAAAAGCAGCTTTAAACACCGTGCTAAGGGTCACTTGATATTCACAAGAACTGCAGCTCAGTAAATGACACCTGCCCTCAAAAAAATATCCTGGATTCGAATATCGACGAAAAAATTCAAAAGAGGGCAACCGTTCAAGAAGACAATTTCAAGAGGCATATTTAACTCACATTTTTTCTTTTCTTTCTTTTTTATTTTGTTTAACCAAAAAGGCCCTGGAAAAAGCTCAACATCAGGAATTAATAAAGACATGCAAATGCAATCTACAAAAACTTTTACCTGACAACAGTCAGAATGATCATCAGCAAAAAATCTCTAAACAATAAATGGTCAAGGGGTTTTAGAGACCTGTGTACCCGCTAGCTGCTGGTAGGATGTCAAAAGGTAACAGCCAGTAATGAGAACAGAAAGGAGGTGCATTTAAAGGTAAAAATTGGGCTACCATATGATCTGGTAGGCCCTCTACTGGGCCTATCACCCGAGAAGACCAGAATCAAAAAGACACAGGCTGACAATCCTACACTGCAGCACTATGTACCCTAGCCAAGACTTGGAACAACCAAAATGTCCATCAACAGATGAATGCACAAAGAAGAAGTGGTCCACGTACACAATGGAATATTACTCCGATAGAAAATATAAACTAAATACAAAAAACAAACATAAGTAAGGAGACATAAGCTTTGGGGGTTTATCCGGGCACATTCCACTCGAATGTACAACCAAGGAACACTACTTCCAGGAAGGTACGGTTTCCCTAGTAACCAGAGTGGGGAATGTAGAAATGCTGCGGCCCTGTGGCCGTTTGCCGCAACAGCAGTTTGAAAGCCTGTGCTAAAGGACACTTCATATTCACAAGGACTGCAGGGCTATAAATGACACCTGCCAACAAAATGTGCTGAGGGAGGTAATGGCCAAAAAAATTCAAAATATGGCACATACCTCAAGAAACCATTTGAATAGGTAAGCTGTACTCACTCTTTAAAAAGCAAAAAAAAAAGTACATGGCTATAAGCTCCATATAAGGAATTACAAGACATATGCAAATCCAGCCACAAAAAGGTATCAGCTCACACTGGTCAGAATGACCATCAGCAAAAAAATACAAACAATAAATGCTGAAGAGGTTGTGAAGAAATGCATACCCTCGACTGTAAGTGGCTCGTAAACTGGTAAGTGCCACGAAGGAACACAGAAGGGAGCTGCCTTTAAAAGGTAAACATTGAGATACCATATGATCCCGCAGGCCCACTCCTTGGCCTATAACCTAGGAAGACAGAAATGGAAAGGCACAGGCAGGCAAAACTGCACTGCAGCAGTAGTACAATAGCCAAGACACGGAAACAACCAAAAAGTCCATCAAGAGACGAATGGACAAAGAAGAACCGGTACATGTACAGATGGAATATTAGCCACGGAAAAAAAATGAAACAATGCACTTTGCAGAACCATAGATGACTCTGGAGGTCTTCACACAAGTTGAAGTAAGTCAGAAAGCGAAAGACACATATCCTAGGTTATCAATTATAGGTGCTGCCTAAAAATTGATACCAATGAAGATATTTCCACAGAGAAAGGCAATCACAGATTTATTCAACAGACTTATGGTTAACCCATTGGAAATTTGTGAAGATTGGATACATTAGGATATCGGGGTTAACAGAGATATACAAACACACGTGAAACATATAATCACCAAAGACCTACGGAATTCCAAAAGACTACTCAACACTGTGTCATAACCTATATGGCACATGGATCCCAAGATGAATACATATATGTATAGGTGTAAAGCAAACACATCTTGCACACCTAGAACAAAGAAAACATTATAATCAAATTTGCTGTGACAAAACATAAAAATTAAATTTAAAAAAAACGAACAAGAAGTAATGAGGCATACAATTATAGGGGTTCTTCCTGGCTCATTCCATTTTAACTTACAACCTTGGAACACAGCTTCCAGGAAGGCTCTGTTCACCTAGTAACCAGATTTGAGAATGGAGAAATCCTGCAGCATTTTGGCCTTCCTGCAAAAGCAGTTTTAAACCAAGTGCTAATGGTCAGTTAAAAGTCACCTTCATTGCAGGCCTGTAAATGACACCTGCCCTCAAAAAAAATTCTGGGGTCGAAAATCGACCAAAAAATTCAAAAGAGGGCAACCTTTCAAGAAGAGAATTTCAAGAGGCATACTTTACACACATTTTGTCTTCTCTTTCTTTTCTTTTTTTTCCTTTAACCAAAAAAAGGGCATGGAAAAATGCTGAACATCAGAAATTAATAAAGTCATGCAAATCCAATCTATCCAAACGTTCACCTCACAACAGTCAGAATGATCATCAGCAAAACAGTCCACAAACAATACATGCTGAAGGGGTTTTAGAGGACTGTGGACCCTCTAGCTGCTGGTGGGATGTAAACTGGTAACAGCCAGTAGTTAGAACAGAATGAACGTGCGTTTCAAGGTATAACTTGAGCTACCATATGAACTGGTAAGCCCACTACTGGGCCTAGCACCTGAGAAGACCAGAATCCAAAAGTCACCGGCTGGCAATCCTACACTGCAGTAATATTTACCACAGCCAACACTTGGAAGCAACCAAAATAGCCATCAATAGATGAACACACCAGAAGTACTGCTCCATGTACACAATGGAATAGTAGACATGGAAAAGCCTGAAACAGTGCTGTTTGTACGACCATAGAAGGACCGAGATATAATCACACCACTGGAAGTAAGAAAGAAACAAAAAGAAAGCTATCCTATGATATCACTTACAGGTGTGACCTAAAAAATGATACCCATGAACTTATTTCCAAGAAAAGGACACTCATGGATTAAGAAATCAAAATTATGTTTAACCAAATGGAAAGGTGGGAGGAATGGATACATTAGGGTATGGGGGTGACAGACCTAAACTAATATATATGAAACATATAATCACCAAAGGCCTATGGAATACCAGGAGAGGTCCACTCAACACTCTGTAATAACGTCCATGGGAAAGGACCCAAAGATGAATACATAGATACATAGACATAATGAACCAGATTCTGTACACCCAGAACATACACAACATTATTATCAAATTGGCTCTGATAAAAAATAAACATAAAATTTAAAAAACAAACAAGAAGTAAGGAGATATAAGCGGTTGGGGGTTTGCCTTGGCACATTCCCCTCTAATTTACAGCCTACTAAAACGATTTCCAGGAAGGCTCTGTTGCCCAACTACCCTGAGATTTAAATGCAGAAGTTTTACCGCCTTGTGGCCCTTTCCCACAAGAGCGGCTTTAAACCACAGCTAACGGTCACTTAATATTCACAAGGACTCAGGGCTATGAAGGACCCCTGCCCTCAAAAAAATGTTCCGAGGTAGGGAATGGCCAAAAAAATGCAAAAGAGAGGAAAGTTTTCAAGGAGATCGTATGAGAGGCAAGTTTTACACACACTTTTTTTTTTTAAAAAAAGAAAATGGATAAACGGTCAACACCAGGAATTATTACACTCATGCGAATCTAATCTACGAAAAGCTTTCGACACCCACCAGTAGAATGACCATCAGCAAAATGTCTACAAACAATAAATGCTGAAGAGGTTTTAGAGAACTGTGGACCCTCTAGCTGCTGGTGGGATGTAAAGTGGTAAGGGCCAATAATGAGAACAGAAAGGAACTGCGTTTCAAAGTAAAGACTGAGGTACCATTCAATCCAGAAGGCCCACCGCTGGGCCTTTCACCTGAAAAGACCAGAGTCGAGAAGACACAGGCTGGCAAAGGTGCACTGACGCAGTATTCACAAAAGCCAAGACGTGGAAGCAACCAAAATGTCCATCAACAGAACAACGGACAAGGAAGAAGTGGTCCATGTACACAGTGGAGTATTAGCCATGGAAAACAATGACACATTGCTCTTTGCAGCACCATAGATGATCCTGGAGATAATCACGGAACATGAGGTCAGTCGGAACGCAAAAGACAAATATCTTATGATATCATTTGTAGGTGTTATCTAACAACTGACACAAACGAACTTATTTCCACAGAGAAAGACACTCACAGACTTAGAAGACAACTATGGTTATCTAAAAGGAAAGGTGGGAGCAATGGACAAATGAAGATTAGGGTTGCCATACGTATACCAATACATATTAAATACATATATCAAAAAGACCGACCATATACCAAGGGAGGTCTACTGAACACTGTGTATTAATTTACATGGGAAGACGATCTGTACATGAATAGAGATAGAGGATGTACAAATGAACCAGTTTGTGTACATCTAGAACAAATAATATTCTAATCATTAACCTGATTAAGAAAATTAAATTATAACAATGAAGACGATGTACTGAGACATAAACTTAGGGGTTTTTTTCCTGGCACATTCCATTCTAATTGACAGCCTAGGAACACGACTTCCAGGAAAGCTCTGCTGCCCCAGTGACCAGATTTAGGAATGGAGAGACGCTGCCGCCGTATGGCCGATTCCCACAACAGCAGCTTTCAACCCAGCGCTAATGGTCACTAAATATTAACAACACTTGCAAGCCTGAAAGTGACACACGCCCTCAAAAAAAATCCTGGGGTCGAAAATCGACCGAAAAATACAAAAGAGGGCAAGGTTTCAAGAAGACAATTTCAAGAGGTATATTTTACAAGCACTTTATTTTTCTTTGTAACAACAACAACAGCAAAAAGGCGTGGAAAAATGCTCATCATTAGCTCATCATAAAAGACATGCAAATCCAATCTACAAAAACGTATCAGCTCACACCGGTCAGAATGACCATCAGCAAAATTCTGCAAACAGTAAATGCTGAAGGGGCTGTGGAGAAATGCGTACCCTCATCTCTAAGTCAGACTAAGCTGGTAAGAGACACTAATGAAAACGGAATGGAGGTGTCTTTAACAGATCCACATTGAGGTACCACAGGATTCAGCAGGCACACTCCTGGGCCTATGACCTAAGAAGACAGAATCAGACAGACACAGGCAGGCAAAACTGCAGTGCAGCAGTATTACAATAGCCAAGACATGGAAGCTACCAAAAAGTCCATCAAAAGATGAATGGAAAAGAAGAACTGGTACACGTACAGATGGAATATTAGCCAAGGCAAAAAATGAAACAATGCCGTTTGCAGCACCATAGATGAGTCTAGAGGTAATCACAACTTGAAGTAAGTCAGAAAGCGAAGGACACATATCCTATGATATCACTTAATGGGGTTACCTAAAAATGGATACCAATGAAGATTTTTCACAGAGAAAGGCAATCAAAGATTCGATCAACAAACGTATGGTTAGCCAAACGGAAAGGTGTGAGGATGGAATAAATTAGGATACTGCGGTACACAGGGATATACCAACACATGTGAAATATATAAGCACCAAAGACCTACGGAATACCAAGAGAAGACGGCTCAACAGTGTGTCATAACCCACATGGGAAATGGATCCGAAGATGAACAGATATATGTATATGTGTAAAAGAACCCCATCTTACACACTTAGAACAAACAAAACATTGTAATCGAATTTGCTGTGATAAGAAATAAAAATGAAATTAAGAAAACCAACAAGAAGGAATGAGACATAAACTTATGGGGGTTTTTCCTGGCACATTCCATTCTAATTTACAAGTTGGAACATTACACCCAGGAAGGCTCTTTGGCCCTAGTTAACCAGATCTGGGGATGGAGAGATGCCGCAGCCTTGTGACCGTCTCCTGCAAAAGCAGCTTTAAACACCGTGCTAAGGGTCACTTGATATTCACAAGAACTGCAGCTCAGTAAATGACACCTGCCCTCAAAAAAATATCCTGGATTCGAATATCGACGAAAAAATTCAAAAGAGGGCAACCGTTCAAGAAGACAATTTCAAGAGGCATATTTAACTCACATTTTTTCTTTTCTTTCTTTTTTATTTTGTTTAACCAAAAAGGCCCTGGAAAAAGCTCAACATCAGGAATTAATAAAGACATGCAAATGCAATCTACAAAAACTTTTACCTGACAACAGTCAGAATGATCATCAGCAAAAAATCTCTAAACAATAAATGGTCAAGGGGTTTTAGAGACCTGTGTACCCGCTAGCTGCTGGTAGGATGTCAAAAGGTAACAGCCAGTAATGAGAACAGAAAGGAGGTGCATTTAAAGGTAAAAATTGGGCTACCATATGATCTGGTAGGCCCTCTACTGGGCCTATCACCCGAGAAGACCAGAATCAAAAAGACACAGGCTGACAATCCTACACTGCAGCACTATGTACCCTAGCCAAGACTTGGAACAACCAAAATGTCCATCAACAGATGAATGCACAAAGAAGAAGTGGTCCACGTACACAATGGAATATTACTCCGATAGAAAATATAAACTAAATACAAAAAACAAACATAAGTAAGGAGACATAAGCTTTGGGGGTTTATCCGGGCACATTCCACTCGAATGTACAACCAAGGAACACTACTTCCAGGAAGGTACGGTTTCCCTAGTAACCAGAGTGGGGAATGTAGAAATGCTGCGGCCCTGTGGCCGTTTGCCGCAACAGCAGTTTGAAAGCCTGTGCTAAAGGACACTTCATATTCACAAGGACTGCAGGGCTATAAATGACACCTGCCAACAAAATGTGCTGAGGGAGGTAATGGCCAAAAAAATTCAAAATATGGCACATACCTCAAGAAACCATTTGAATAGGTAAGCTGTACTCACTCTTTAAAAAGCAAAAAAAAAAAAGTACATGGCTATAAGCTCCATATAAGGAATTACAAGACATATGCAAATCCAGCCACAAAAAGGTATCAGCTCACACTGGTCAGAATGACCATCAGCAAAAAAATACAAACAATAAATGCTGAAGAGGTTGTGAAGAAATGCATACCCTCGACTGTAAGTGGCTCGTAAACTGGTAAGTGCCACGAAGGAACACAGAAGGGAGCTGCCTTTAAAAGGTAAACATTGAGATACCATATGATCCCGCAGGCCCACTCCTTGGCCTATAACCTAGGAAGACAGAAATGGAAAGGCACAGGCAGGCAAAACTGCACTGCAGCAGTAGTACAATAGCCAAGACACGGAAACAACCAAAAAGTCCATCAAGAGACGAATGGACAAAGAAGAACCGGTACATGTACAGATGGAATATTAGCCACGGAAAAAAAATGAAACAATGCACTTTGCAGAACCATAGATGACTCTGGAGGTCTTCACACAAGTTGAAGTAAGTCAGAAAGCGAAAGACACATATCCTAGGTTATCAATTATAGGTGCTGCCTAAAAATTGATACCAATGAAGATATTTCCACAGAGAAAGGCAATCACAGATTTATTCAACAGACTTATGGTTAACCCATTGGAAATTTGTGAAGATTGGATACATTAGGATATCGGGGTTAACAGAGATATACAAACACACGTGAAACATATAATCACCAAAGACCTACGGAATTCCAAAAGACTACTCAACACTGTGTCATAACCTATATGGCACATGGATCCCAAGATGAATACATATATGTATAGGTGTAAAGCAAACACATCTTGCACACCTAGAACAAAGAAAACATTATAATCAAATTTGCTGTGACAAAACATAAAAATTAAATTTAAAAAAAACGAACAAGAAGTAATGAGGCATACAATTATAGGGGTTCTTCCTGGCTCATTCCATTTTAACTTACAACCTTGGAACACAGCTTCCAGGAAGGCTCTGTTCACCTAGTAACCAGATTTGAGAATGGAGAAATCCTGCAGCATTTTGGCCTTCCTGCAAAAGCAGTTTTAAACCAAGTGCTAATGGTCAGTTAAAAGTCACCTTCATTGCAGGCCTGTAAATGACACCTGCCCTCAAAAAAAATTCTGGGGTCGAAAATCGACCAAAAAATTCAAAAGAGGGCAAC